>NC_071441.1:76457903-76757903 GCF_017976375.1 Cuculus canorus
CTCTTTTCCATACTGGAAGCTGCTCTAAGTTCTTCATGGAGTCTTCTCCAGGCTGAACAACCCCAACGCTCTCAGCTTGTCCTCATATGGGAGGTGCTCCAGACCTTATATTGCCTCCATGCAAAGCCTCCAAGCAGGGTGAGAAGGTGATGAGGGCAGCTTTGCTCACACCTGCCCCATGCACACAGGGGTCTGATGCCCTGCAGCATCGCCCTGTGCTACTCAGCCTGCGGTGGGATGGATGGTAGAGCTACAGGGGGTAAGGGAAGGAAACACCTATTTTGGGCAAAGGCAAGGGTCGTTGGAAAGTGAAAGGCTACGGAAGAGAAAACCCACCATCCTGCTCGTGGCTCTTTAGCAGGAGCATATTAGGACCACGGGCATTTGCTGTCTTTTAGCATCTGCTTTAGGGTGAGAGGAGCACATCTGAAGATCTAACCAGCAGCTGTTGATCAGATCTGTGTTGCCACCAACTAAACACACAGAGGGAGTGGGCTGAGTGCTTTCACTCCCTGACAACGTTTTGATCAAATTCTATTGTGAAATTTTCACAAGCGCTTTTCCCAAGCCAAGGGAGGCAGCTCCCGCCCCCAGCAGTTGCCTGTTTCAACCAAACACCATTTGGGTCCCTCTCTCCTTTCCTTTTCCATTAAACAACTTCTGATCTGATATCAGGAGGTTGCGGCTCTGTAATTTGCCCCACTTCTCATCCTCCCCATCATTACTTCTGCACTTTCCCTGGCAGCTGCTGCTGCTGTAGCAAAGGTGTGTCAGAATTGCACCCATTTCCCTCCTGCAATGAGGTATGTAGGTCAGGAGGGTAGCAGAGCCGCGTGCAGGGACAGGCGTCCTACGGCATCCCTGCGCTTGCTCTCCCAGGGGGATGAAGCCCTGATGGCAGCGCCAGAAGTACAGCATTTTGGTGGGGTTTCCACGGATGGTGCTGCAGCCCCCACCTGCCCTACGGTATCTTTTTCCTACAGCTAAGAGGGATCTCATCATATTGGGTTCTGGGATGTATCATGCACACCAGGCGGAACAGAGAGAGTAATATAAGCCAGAAATAATTCCCAGACCTGGCAACCTCATAGCTGATAATGAGAAACATTTTCTCTAACAGAAGACTTCCAGGGATAGAAACATTAAAAAATCATCATAACATTAAAAATCAAGAAGAATTGTTCCAATCTAAGACAAGGATTATGTAAATCTGTGAACTGGTCCCAGTGGTGGAAGGGGAGACACAACAAGCACCACGTCAGGAGGCCACACAGAGGTGGGTACTGCTCCGGGAAAACCCTGGCTAAGCTTTTGGGGTCTGAGCCGCCCCTCTGCTTTACCCCAGTGCTGAATAGTGATGGGGTCCCGGGGTCACCATCCTGGCCAGGCAACGCTTCTGGGGACCGCGGGCGGGAGACCAGAGAGCAGCCGGGAGCAGGCAGTGGAAACCAGATTCAAAGCAGCCTCAAATAAACGCCCCAGGTAAAAATCCCCTGGGCAAGTTTCTCCACAACTCCCAGAATTTCCGTCTTTGTCCCAGGAAGGAATTCTGCGATAGGAATGCTGGCAGGTATGCAAAACCCACAGAGCATTTACAGGACTGTATTTCACTCGGGATAGCAGTGACTCATGCTTCCAGCATGGTTAAGTAATTTTTGCCCCCCCTTTCTACTTCTCCCCCATCTAACATGGGTGCAGAACTATAGAAACTGTATTAATAATGGTCTTTTATGTGGGTTTAATCATCTCTCAGGATCTGCCAGACCACAAACTTGAAACTCTTTATGAATGTGACTCACCCCCAGAGCAAACGTTCATTGGTCGACAAACTCTCCTGATTTCGCCCCGTAAAAGTCCTTTTCCTATTGGAAGAGAAGGCCTGAGGTGTTACCTACGCTGCAGTGGAAGTTCACTGACTCGAAGTAACCCCAGATACCGGTGTCACATGATTTTATACTCGTTCATTCATCCTCGAGTAGTCTGACAATAAATGCTGACCTCTTCAGCAGAGCCCCTCGCAGAAATTCCCCTTTGTGCGGATACACTTCCTACTCTCGCAGCCAACACGTTTTACAGAGTAAAGCTATCTGAGAGACAGGAGAAAAAAAGAAAGTTATTTTTCTCCTTAAATGTATTAAACATCCAGATTTGCCATGGTGCACATAAAGAAAAGGATTTTGATGAAAAGCCTCAATCTGTTTTGAATCAGCATTAGGAGCTGGTGTCTGACCCGGAGATAAATGTAGTATGGCTAGAGATGAATGAATTCTAGAAACATTCCTCGAGTCAAATACGGGCTTTGCAAGTGATTCATAAAGAAATCTGATACATATGGATGCTGTACAGTTCAGCACTGGCAATTTAAGGTGAGCGGAGGCTCCTCAAATATTACAACGTTTTGAACTGCTGCATTGTCCAAAGACCTCTCGAGTTTCTGCTCTTCTGCCTCTCCCCGAGCTGCAGATGGATGGAGGATCCCACATCAGGCTCATGGACAGTGTTTTGAACACATAAGCCACGGAGAGGATTAGAAGCTCATCAATATCATCACATACCCCTCAGAGTGCAGAAAAAAAAAAAAAAAGAATGGAGAAATTTCCTGCTTAAAAAGAGCCAGGAAATGTCAGACTTGGAGGAGGTGTAAAATTTAAACCCTGAACACAGGTGATAGGTTCAGCTGCTAAAGAGGAGTCTGTTCGCAAGGGAGACTTGTAGACACGTATAGATTTGGGGGTTGGAACTAGATGATCCTTAAGGTCCCTTCCAACCATAACTATTCCTTGATTCTATGATTCTATGATTGATTCTTTGATTTGATCTCTTTAACGAGCATCTGTTTCTCAAGCTTACGATGTCCCTGAGCCTAGAGGGGTACTTCCTTTTTATGTGCTTGTTTATACATCTGCATCTGTAGCATCATATGGAGCATCTTCCGCCAGGACCAGGCTGCTCTTCAAGTAACCTCCCAGGTTGCCATTCCAGTGGAGAAGAAATCAGCCCTAAAACCGGACCAGCTCATTTCAGTTATGCTTTTACACCGGTTAAACCTCCTTCAGAGCAAAGCAGTCATGTGAGAATTAAAGGCATCCATAAAATTGTTTCTCTGAGGCTCGGTGCTTCTCTGCAGAGCAGGACATAATAAAAAGCACACATCACCATGGCTTGTTCTCCCCAAATTGAGCATTGGCTCGCACATTAAAGAAAACATCTTGGATGTCTGTGTGGAACACAGCCACTTGCTGACAGTCTACCATAACATTATATTCACGGTTATTTTACCTTCCAATTACACATCCCCAGGGTGCTCCCTAAGTAAAGCTACGTTAGATTACGTTAGGTAACTCTCTTTTTTTTTTGGTAGGTACTTATTTCCTCCTCCCTGCCCCCAATTTATTCCAGGCATACTGGAAGCCTGAATTTAAAGCACCGTTGAACATTTAAGCACACCAAAATCTTATTTAAAGACATAAATTTTGTTTTACATGGTTCTCAAAATCCTTCAGCATCCTAGTGTGCCATGCAGATTACTCAAGTTGCCAGTACATCTTTTCCTGGAGCAAACATATTTCCTGAGCATTTTTCTTCCTTTCTCTGCAAGGAAGCTGGTACTAGGAGTCAGAGAAAGGTGGAAAGTCCCAAGAATGGATGGGTGGGTGGAGAATTAAATCATGCCTCTTCTCTAGCTATCTGCTTTGGACACGATAGCCCAGTTGCAATACTACAGACTTCCTATCACTTAGGCAAGGTCACTCACATCACCCTTTTTTTTGTGTATTTGCACAAGATATTTGGCTTCCTACTGAGTTGTGACCACGTCAATGTTAGCAAACTCCAGTCCAATGTTGACATCTTTTGTCTCATGCAACAAACAGCATTAAATTATTTAAGATGTCAGCAAAGCTACATAACACGCACATGAACATTATTTTCAACATAGTCACGGACTGGAGAAAATTCTTAACCACCACAGATTAGCAGATCTCACCTATTAATAGTCTAAACCCACCCGCCCCCAAGCCTCAAATAGAAACAAACACACTTATTTGGTCATCCTTGCACTAAGGTTAGGCCTATCCCCCTGTCAAGTTCTTTGTCATCCAGCCTTACAGAAGTCAAATGAGCCTACAAGTTGTTGTGATTGTAGTCATCTGTGAGTGGTTAGCAGTTGGGCAATGCTGGGAGACATCACTGTGTGGCATCCATCACTCATTTCAGAGCCTTGAACCCCCGCCAACTGCCGTCATCCCGTGCCGGGCAAGAGATGCAGCGGAGCAACTCCTGAAATTCGCTGTCTAATTGCTTTCTTAGCTGATACAAGAAGAAAAAGAAGTACAAACCCAAACTAACAATATTATCAGTGCCCAGCCTTTAGCTGCCGTACAAACCTCCCAAAAGTACTCAAACCTAATCAGTGATTGGCAGCGCCGACATCTGGATCCACTGAATCCATGTCATAGCTGTGGTTTGCTGTAATTCACCTGTGAGATAAACTGTTCAATAAGCCACATCAGCCATGAAGTAGGGAAAAAGCATCACTATTTGCCTTTTAGAAAGCCTGAAGCACAGATACGTCGGTTGAGGTCAGGCTTTCCAGCGCTCGAGGACGCCTTCCCCAGAGGCTTTGGGGATCCCAAAGGACAATGTGCATGGCAGGGTTTCCTGGAAGCCGGCTCCAGTAATTTTGTTGTCAGATCATCTCTATTTAAGAGCGCGCATAAAAGACAGAGAGGGATAATGGCTGCTGGATGAAATCCAGAGCGAGTGTTCTGCTCTACCATGAGCTACAGCTGTTCGCCTCCTCTGGCCCCCAACTCCAGTTAACTGCAGGGAGATGGTTATGGAGCGATGTGCTGCAGTAGAGGCGTCGGGGTTTGGGTGGTTATTTTTCTTTTCATAAAAAGCTAATATCTTGGGAAATCTTCCAAGGTGGCTAGAAACAGAGGTGGACATGCCAAAACATGATGCACGCTGGACACCGCTCCTTGCTGCGCCCTGCCAGCTATCCTCTCCAGCCAGCTGCTTTATTAAACGACAAGTTTTTCCATGCACCAGGATCAAATTTAAAAGCAGCGATCAAGCTAGCAGCGAGACGTACAGATGGTTTCTTTGTCAGGACAGCAGCAGGTATATGTCTTCCAGCTCAGAGGCTCGGGACTCAAGCTGTCTGGCCTTGGGTTTTCCTGTTAACTCAGACCAGTCATCCATTTTCCTAGGGAAAACCTTAGCAAACTTTAATGGGATTCAGGTTGGAAGAGCCAAACCCATCCCAGGTAGGAGACGCCAGATGAGCCCTTTGATCTCCCCCATCACCTGCATCCTTGTTCTGTGACCCATATGTTTATTTGCTCTGCAGGTGTGTCTGATTCCTGGTCTCTTCGGAGAGACCCCGAGGGCTCCAAGAGACCTTGGCGGCTGACGTTTTCCAGTCATTACGTTTGCAATAAAATTTGAGCAAGCCCATAAAACCAAGGAAAAAAATCCAGCTCGAGTGTGATTTCAGCCCAGAAAGAAGCAAGAGTTTCACCAGGTTTAGCTTGGAGGCACTTAGATCTCAGCCCACGCTCACTGCTACGCACAAAAAAGACTTCCTGCAAACCCACTCTGGAGACAGAGCTTTGTTATGGCCTCGATATAAAACATCTCGGAAGGGGTTCCAGGAATCCCCGTGTGCTTGAGCAGGGACGTGGCCTGGAGCAAGGTGGGATGGAGGATAAGTTTCCAGAAGTCAGAGCTGGGCAGCAGGTTGAAGGGGTTTAAAATTTTAAAGGTCTGAACTTCACATTAATCTCATCGCAGGCACCTGTGCTTCATAGCGGGCCACACTCCGGAGTGGGGCAACTGCCTTGACTCTCAGCCCCTGAGCTGCTCCCTAAGGCTGATCAGCACAAAAGCAGCACAATCTGTCTCCACCTCAAAGACTGAGCCGTTTTCTCTCCTTGACTGAGGACCAAAGCTGTGTGCCTCAGTTTCCCTACGTGCTAGAGGAGCTCAGCCTCATTTATCTACCAGTGCTTTGAAGTCCCTCAGTGAAACTAATGTCACGTGTGAGACACAGGTATCATAGCAAAGTAATTATAACAATTTCCCTTATTAAATGTGGCTTTTTCTCTGCTGAGCACTTTCTCTGCTGGTTTGCAGGAGGTGGAGCACAACTGGAGGAGTCCTGCTCACACCACTGCTGTTTCAGGCCATGTCACTCCACTCACACCACCCTCCTGCACCATATTTCTTTCTGGTATGCAACACAAAGAGTGTGGGAAGCACAGAGGGACCAACCCATTGATCTACAGCACTCAGAAAAATCCTGTCGCGCTTGCTCCTTCTGCCTTGCCTCCACCCCTTTGTAGTCGTGACCTCTCCCTGGCGAGGCCAGTCTTCTCCTTGATGGCATTTCAGGGCTGACCAGGGCAATGAATGGAGAATTAACCAGAACACAGAGTTCTTTGTTAAAATACTTATTTTAATATATGTAAATGGGGTAGGTAACCGTTCAAACTCTCATACCCATCAGCAGGTATGGACCGTCCTCGAGTGGCAGAAGCCACCGTGTAACCAACCCATGTCTCTGTGTGAAATACAAGCTGCCTTTCTCCATCCAGGAAGAGAAACCTGACTGCCTAAACGAAACAATCAAACATGTGATATTTGCAGGGCAGGAACGCTCTTTACCCTTTCCCAGAGGCAGAGGGTTTTCATGCCACCTCTTCTTGCTGCCACATTACTGTCACTCAGCTGGCGTAGGGATTTTGAACACGACGTAACACCCCGCAGTGCAAGTCAGCAGTACCTCTACACCCTAACAAATCTTGCCGCTCTTTGTCCTTTTTTTCCTGGCATTCCTTTGTCATTTATCTTTACACAGTGTACTGGCACCAGTTGTCAATGGACCAGAAACCTTCACAAGAGGGTAGCTCTACTCCAAAGACTTCATTATATCATCATGCTTTGGGCTACTAAGGTGATGATGAGATACCTCCTGGTATCTGAGGTGGAGGAAAAGGTTCAGAGAGCCTCATTCACCGTATATTTCCTGTGAATGGTAAAATACTCACTTCTGACAGTGACTTTTACTATCAGCTTCATACTGGGGCTTCACAGGCCCAGAAGTAGGGAATTAGACCCCCATTCCAGGACTTGTTACTTGTAAGTCCAAGGTTTGTCCCATGTCTTGGTCAACGTAGTCAATAAACACAAAAATCAAAGTTTGACTGAGGGACAGAGGCACGAAGAGAGCTTCAAGATAGACCTCAGGCTTTCACGCCACAGCGTTTTAGCAACTAAGATTCTACTGCAACACTATCCCATGATTTAGTGGAGCCACCAAAAAGAAAAACAGGACGGGATTTTGTTCTGCGCGGCTCCCGTTGCACTGCGTATTGCAGTATTTCCCTTGTAGCAGCAAATGCAAGGGCTGAAAGGCAACAAAGGCGAAAGCCAAGGGAAGAAAAAAAAGGAAAAGGAGGAGACAGAGGGGGAGAAGGATCAGAGGCTAAAGGGCACTCAGTGCCTCATACAAAAGCACTTCACTTTCTTTTTGATCTTCTCCTTGATCAAGAAGATCCATCCCACATTTGTACAGTCACAGGCCATATTATGGGTTGTTTTCTTGACCAAGGAAACACACCACCAGATATTTGCAGATATCAGCTCTCACATCAAACCTGAACCAGGGTCACATTTTCAAAGGAATTGGTGTTCATTATATCCTAAACCGAGGACGTGAGTGCCCAAAAGATCTGACTTTTTTTTCCATCGTCTCTGCTTTCTGTGCGAATGTAGGAAAGTAGTTTAGGATTCCTCTCTCTCCCACCATACCTCGCATCGGTAAGTTTTTAAGCAAATTGGATAAAGAAGGAGTCATCTTAAAGAACTTTTTTCACAAGGTGTCCAAGAGTTTGTACTGAGGGGGAACAGAGAGAGAAAGAAAGGCCTTTTAAGTGTACCCACTCAGGGAAAGAATCAGGCTGCAAGTCCATATGCTATTAAATATGGAGAAACACAGACACCAGAGACCCTATAACATGCCTTTATCATCAGAAATCTTTCAGTCAGAGTTCATACTTTCTGGAACACCAAAGGAAATCAACCTTAAGTCACAAACCATAGGAAATTAGGTTTCCTAGCTGCAATGCTCACAGGAACGTGGGGTTTTCCTCTCCTTTGGATGACATACAAGAAATGGAAAGCTAGTTTCCAAAGCATGCAAATTCAAAAGGAGCAGCTGTTCATCAGGGAAAGACGCAGAGCTAATTATCAAGCTCGTCTAGCAACCTCAGCATTAGGGTTATAGGATGATTCCAGTTGAGAAGGGCCTCAGGAGGTCTCCAGCCCTAAACCCTGCTTAAAGCAAGGTCAGCTGTGAAGTCACACCAGGTTGTTCGGGGTTTTGTCCAGCTGAGTCACAGAAGACTCCAAGGATTGGGGTTGTACAGCTTCTCTGGGCAGAGGTTCTCCCTCAGATCCACAAGCTGCAATGCTTATGAACAGGAAGGTATAGACTGACGGCAAGCGAATAGCAGCAATGTCATGGCAAGAGCACGCTGACTGATCTCTCTCTTGGGGCTCCTCATCTTATCAACACTTATTAACACCAGAAGGACCAGTAGTTTTGGTGGAGTCTAGAATAAATCCCACGTTATTTAAAAACATCACTGTAAAGTAGGCTTCTCCAGGGAAAGTGCAGAGCACAGCCTTTTTCCCTGCAGCTGCATTAAGAAACATCCACCACCCATTGCCACAGTGATCTCAACCCCTAAATTTAAACTGGGAAATCAGCTGTCGTTGAGAAAGTAAGCTCGGTATTTTCAGCCACTGAAAAGGAGGATTCCTGACGTAGCCTGGAGCTCCTCCATCCCAATAATGCTCCAGAGATCCTTGTTGCCTTATGTGGTAAATCGCCTCCAGTCCCCGGGGAGGAGGGGTGTACGAGCACGTCCAACTGGAGTAAGGTATGATGTGTGTAAGGTATGGGTGCAAGTCATAGCCTATGCCGCTGCTTACTTCTCATACCATGCCACGCCGCGATACTATCAAGCCCTGAAGAGACTTTGGCGAGACCAAATACATCCTAAGAGCAGTTAGTAGATCGAAGAAGAGTTATCCCATAACTACTGTTAGCAAGAAGCTGCATAGGTGCTTAAATACCTTAAAGCATCTTCCAGTACTTAAAGGGGACCTATAGGAAAGCTGGAAGGGGGTTCTTGATCAGGGAGTGCACGGATAAGACAAGGAGGAATGGTTTTAAGCTGAAAAAGCGGAGATTGAGATGAGATCTTAGCAAGAAACGTTTTCCTTGAGGGTTGGGAGGCCCTGGCCCAGGGGCTTGCCCATGGCAGGGGGGTTGGAACTGGATGGGCTTTGAGGTCCTTTCCAACTCAAGCCATTCAGTGACAAATGCAGCTGCATGAGATTACAGCCCATCACAGACAGGGCTGGTCTCAGCCACAAGATTCCCCCAGTTCAGGGTATTTTCACGTAGTATTTTCTACATTGCGTACACATTTGCATACTTATTCCCTACTTTCTTGCATGGATAGAGACCGTTTCCAAGAACCTGATGCACGTTTTGTGCAGTGGGTCAGAGGTAGCAGGAATTAAAGAGTTTAGATCTTGATCCAGAACGAAGAAAGCTGTAACCGTGCCATTATTGCAGCCCTGGTTTTGGCTGTCTCCAAGCACTTTCTGAAATCAATGAGGTTCAGTTTTGCCCCAGTGTTAGAGAAAGTCCTAAAAATTTGGATATGATTAATAAAAGAAGGTGCCTCAGTACAAGCAGCAACATCTGACTTCAAAGATATGACTGCAACGCCTAACTGTACTGGTGGAGAGGAATCCTCGCTAATTTTCGTTCCTGTATTATTCACGGGCTCGTTTCCCTCTGTGGTTCATACCTTGCCAGAGGCAGCGATGAAGACCCACATGTGGGATTATTCTTGCTAATGAGTGAATGGGAAAGAGCCCAGAGTGACTCTCGGTTTCCAGACTGAGTTTCATGGATTGGCACTCAACACAACTACCTATTTATCTGTGATTTTAATTTGGTTTAGTTGGGAAAACTCGTTTAGGCTCAGGTTCTGTCTCAGCTGACAGTTCTTTAGTTGTCAGTGTTAGAGCACGCTGACAAGCACAAAACTGCACAGGTCTTCATTTCCCTCTGGCTGTAACTTTACAATCCTTTCCTTCACATGAAAATACAGCTCTGGTGACACACATCTAAGCACAAGGCACCTGAGGTCAGCTCGGAATTTTTGTACTTATTCATGACTCCACTGCAAGACTTTTTACTCCACAGCGCTGTTATGAAAGTATCTGTGATTAAGTTGCTGACTCCAGCTTTTTTCTCATGTACCGCACCTCTGCAATACTTAAATGAATGGCTACCCACCCCATTTTTGGATTCAGAATCTCCCTGCTCATCTCCTTCTCACTCACTGAGCTGTTGGAGGTTTCTCCTCTGCAGGTGAACAGTTGTGATGTTCCTAGAGAGGCGACTCAATGCTGAAACGCAGACATCGCTTCTCCACATTGCTTCAAACAATTGGAGACATTTTCCTTCCATCCTCTTTATTCATCACTGCCTCTTTGGTCTCCAAGAGCTCAAGAACTCCACAAGCCCAGTAACTCTGCTTCTTGCTCTTAGGTGCAACTCAGCCATCCTCGGGGCTCAGTAACCAGAGCTCAGTTTTCCTCATTTAAAGTCAAATTTCTTAGTACGATCTCAGGCTTCATCACTACCCCCATCGACACCATCCAAAGCCACACGAGTCTCTCCCTGTCCCATCAGCGTTACGCTTCACACCTCCTGGTAGCAGAGACACCAGAGGAAGCCAAACCACAAGAACAAAGGCTGGATGGCAGCAACGCCAGGAGACTTGCACATTTCCTGCTGGAGCGCCTGTGGAAAGGGAACGACATTTTTCCTTAGTATGTTCCCATTTATTCATGCTGAATATGCCTCGATGTTTTCTGTCTCAGAAGCAGCTGCATTTGCTGCATGCAAAACCCTCATCCAGAAGACACAAGGCGGTCATATGCCATCACGGCCGCTGCCCCTCAATGTTGCCCATGATCATAGCACTGAACACGTTGCATTTGTATTGTTTTTAGTCAAAAATAATTCTCCTCATCTCCCAGAAACTGAGCTCAAGAACAGTATTTTTCAAATTATTTAAGAGAATACATCTCTTTAAATGGTTTGAGAATTTCTTGAAGATCACTTATTTTACCGTCAACAGAAATAATCAGATGCCAGAAACTGTTTGACAAAGCTTGCCTTGAGCAAACAAATCCTACTATACTCAAGAAGTCACATCTACCCGTTACCAGAAGCCACACACTTCTGTAAGTACTCGTACACATTTCAAAACACACTTGGCCGCACTAAACGTAGCATTTATTAGAGATACCGAGCACTTTAAAAAACATCTACTCACTTATTTAAGAACTTAAAAGCTTTTCAGAGGAAGGGTTAATCCGTTTTGGAAAGCTTGGTCTACATTTCTGAACTTGCCGATAAAGTTTGTCCTAACTGATGTATCCCATCCCTTCCATAAAGAGACGCAGAAGGTGTTTCCCTACTAAAAATGTAGTGAATGCAACTTTGTGTATGTACTTAACACACATAAATCGTCTGATTTTTAAAAGACGCTAAGGCAGGATATTTTTTTGCAACCTCTTTCTATCATATCTTAATTATTTTTATATATACAAACCAGAAATAGTTTTACTTCCTCTCGACGTCTTGAAACAAGGAGGCCTCATGCATCATTTGGCAGCTCTGCGCAAGCAGTTTGTACTTGGATTTCCAGAAACGCAACGTGTTGTTTACACTGCCAGTTGCAACACTTTTTTTCTGTGTAAAAGAAGCTCCCTTAGATTTCACCAATCATGGGCTTTTTTTTTTTCTCTCTTTGTTTTTGTTTTTTGAATAAACAGACACTGAAGGCAAGAAGAACACTGCAGGGCAGAAAAATATCCCAGCTGCTCCTAGAGCCGGAGGCTAAATACAGATACCGCGCTCACTGCTGGCTTAAGTTGATAAACTTTATGGGATTTTGTGATGCAGCCCCAATGTTTCAACTTCCCACCACCTTCCCTTTCATGCACAAAATCTGTCTTTTAGTATGATCTTTTCCGGGGAAATGTGTTAATTACCCCTCAATTTGTAGAAAATGTGTTGCGCTCCGGCGTTTTTTCACCCTTTGGAAGCGTTTTGGGACTCTCCAAGGAGATGGTTGGAGAATTGGCCAAATGTTAAGTAACAGAAGGGACAGTAAGTTGTAATAATCAGATGCTGATGCTTAAATACCAAAACACACAGATAACGTATTACCACTTGCAGGGAGACATTATTACAGGAAATTTTTCCTGGAGTCTGCAAACATCCATGTTTACTTTAATTTAATCAAGCCAGACATAATTAAATAGGAGATACTATGTGACTGCAGAATTAAATGTTGTTGTTCCACATTTACAAGGTTTTAAAAACAAAATAAGAGCTTGTAGTAAATTAACCCCATTGGAATAATACGTAGGAAATAAAAAATCCCGGAATAGGCATCTCTATAGAAATAAGACAACAGTAGAAAAGCTTCCAGAAATCTCATTTTCAAGTCTAGAATTTCACGTTTCCTAAATGTGCTGCGTTCCCACCCCTGAGAGGAGGAGCTGAAGGTATTTAATAGACATTAGCATCTATATTCTGCAAGACGCAGATGCAAAGGAAGGGATTAATTTCCCCTAACATAAGCCGCCTAAAAATTATATGGTTGATAGTCATCTTGGTTTCTTTTTTAACACAGATTAAAACAGCTGCTATGTGCAGGTCTCCCTTACTCTCTCCCCTGAGGGAGCAGAAAGCACTTGAGTGCCAAACTTAAACAGGGGGCTGAAATTAAATCGGAGGTATCCCACCCTCAGCACAACTCCTGAATGCATGGCCGGAATCCAAAGTGCACTGAGGTCCTTGGAAAAAAAATATCAAGGATGTCATTCTGGAAGGCTGCTTTAGCCTTCCGGTGCTGCCCAGGGATTTGGGGAGGTCGGGGTGACCCGGACGATGCAGCAGCAGCACCGCCAGCTCTCATGAGACCCTCACCTGGAGTCCTGCGTCCAGTTCTGGAGTCCCCAACAGAAGAAGGAGATGGAACTGCCGAAACAGGTCCAGAGGAGGCCACAGAGATGATCCAAGGGCTGGAGCACCTCTGCTGTAAGGACAGGCTGAGAGAGTTGGGGTTGTTCAGCCTGGAGAAGAGAAGGCTGCAGGGAGACCTTAGAGCAGCTTCCAGTGCTGAAAGGGGCTCCGGGAAAGCTGCGGAGGGGCTGTTTCCAAGGGCACAGAGTGATAGGACGAGGGGGTAGGTGGCTTTGAATTGTAAGGGGGAAAATATAGATGAGACATTAAGGAGAAATACTTCACGCTGAGCGTGGGGAGGCCCTGGCCCAGGTTGCCCAGAGCAGTGGTGGCTGCTCCATCCCTGGAGGGGTTCAAGGCCAGGTTGGATGGAGCTCAGGAGCACGTGCCAGTGTCCACTTCTTGGGTTCAAAAGGAAAGGCAAACATGGAAGCAGCAAGGTGCTTGCGCCCTCAGCTCTTCCACTGACATTAATTGCTTGGGGTGCTTTCACTGTTTGGTACCGCTGACTCCTACCAGGACAGCACTGCTCTGCAAAGACATGCTCTGAAAGCATTCCAACGAGCATCTCCGAAGTCCAAATGCAGGAGGTGCAGTCAAATTCAGAAAGAGGTCCAACAGGGAAGGAAAAAAAACAGAAAAAAACATGTTTAAATTTGTCTGTGACTTCACAGGTTCCTCCAACCTGAGAATGTTTTGCATTTGGGGGTTTCTATGCTGTAATAACTGTGCGTGCATGCAAGCGAGAAAATGTGTATGTGCATATGTGCATGCATGAACCCCAAAGAGGAGAGAGTCTGACCAAACCAGCTTCTCCTCCTGACAACAGCACCCCAAACGACCCCCCCACTTTGATCTGGGTGCTGGAGGCAAAGGACGCCCCATCAACATCACCCAGAGGGACGGTGCGGTAGTGTAGGTGTGTGCAGGGTACTCCAGGCAGCCTGAGAGCAGCAATATGAGCCCCCAGCTGCTAGGAAAGCTTTCCTGGATGAGTGAGCACAACCAGGAGACGTACAGAGGGGGGGCTGCAGGGCGAGTGCCTGCGGAGGAGAGGTCCTCTTACTTGCTCTGAAAAACGCAATAAAATGCTCGCAAGCGTTTTGCCCTTTATCGGTCGCATATTTGCATCCAGCTGTCAGGGGAAGGTGCGTGGGGAGCGGAGTAGGAGCAGGGAGGGGAAGAAGCTTACACGGCAGACGCAGTTTTCCATGTGTGCTGCCAGCCCCACACAATTTTTTTTTCACATGTTACGTTGAGAAACAAAGCTTAGACACAAAACACTGCCCCTGATGAAAGCTGGCTGCTGGTGACTGCTGCTATTCATCTGACTAAGCAGCATTTGACATTTGGGCTTGGTGGGTCTCAAGTTTCCCTCTAGTAAGATATGGGCTGACTGCGCAGCAGCCAATCTCCGTCGGAGGCTGCATATGATGCCGGAGGGAGGTGAGGCAAGGCATGCACACATCCCAAATGACAGAGCACGCTGCTGGACTGCGTAAGTGCAGCTCCAGCGAGCGTGACCTCAGTTGCACCACACGTGTGGCACCACTGCCCGGTCCTCCTGCACCTTCTGGGGATGCTGTTCAGCCATAAATTCCTCTCTTTTGTTACATTTCTTGTTGCCTTGTACTTGTTTTTGCTTTTCTTCACCCACTTACGAGAGTTTTGTGCTTCTGGTTGCCACATGGTTTATCTTCTGTTGTAATCAGAGGTAAATGGAAGCTATTTTACAAGACCAGCGCTGAATTTCCCAACCCAGGTTGAGCTTGGTGCAATATAACCAGCAGCATAAAGGGAATAAATCCATTCTGTCAGCTGGTGTTTCAGAACAAACACAGTTAAACTGAAATCATACCAAAAGTGACAGGCTTGCTGAGAGCTGGCAGCGTGTCGCAAGGAGCCTGAGCTGAATCCACAACTCAGACATGTCCTCCTTGGATGGAGAAAATCTGGGCCAGACACCAAGACCACAGTCGAGCCTTATGAGAGGTGTAAGCCGCAAAAAATCCCACTCTGGGTGAATGTGTCACTGCCCGAGCACAGCGAGCCAGTTGGAGAAGCTGGCTGTAGCCTGTTTTCCTTTGGTGTCCAAAGTTTAAATACAATTTAGGAGGGAAACTTTGTGGCACTGAGAAGACTCATGAAATCCTTTAAGGTTTACACTCCTTTAGCTTTGCTGCATGTATATTTCCCCCTTCCCCTACCCATAGATTTTGCATTGGCTGCAAGCAAGGACTAACACACCGGAATAGCAGCGTAGAATAATAGAATTATAGAAAGGTTTTGTGTTGGAAGGGACCTTAAAGCCCATCCAGTTCCACCCCCTGCCATGGGCAGGGACACCTCCCACTGGATCAGGGGCTCCAAGGCCTATCCAACCTGGCCTGGAACCCCTCCAGGGATGGGGCAGCCACAGCATCCCTCAGCAACCTCTGCCAGTGCCTCCCCACTCTCATGGTGTTAGCATAGCTAACATAAACACAAAACTAAGTGCCATTTTAAGGGTTGTTTAAAAGCAGTACCTGTTCCTGATTTGGCTAAGAAAATCTTCCTCGACAAATGTTAAAACAGGTTTGCACAACACAGGTTTTCAATGAGTAAAAATCTCTTGTCACCTTATTTTGCACCAAACCCCTCACACCGTCTCTTTCCACACAACCATGCAGTCTCCCAGCTCTTAACAGCGCTGTCCCTCAAGACCTACTCGTCACTCTCGCTTCCACTTCTTGAGACCCCCGCAATCAGTGGAAACGAGTTTTGCAGAATCAGCTGCCTAACTCGTGAAAACCAAGCTGAGGATGAATGGGTGGAACCTCTTGGATGGCAATAGGTTTCTGTGATCCCAAGCTGAGAACGAATGGATGGAACCTCTTGGATGGCAATAGGTTTCTGTGATCCCTGAGGTACACCCACTCATCCAAAAAGCTGTGTAGGAACCCTGACTTCAGTCCCATTGAAGTGAGTGAAGAGAAAAACACTAACTCCAGATCTGGTTGGAGTTCATGTACTGTTGAACACTGCAAACTCAGGGACTATAAATTGTATTTGCCAGGTACCCCCAACTGTCGTCTTCAGGTGGTGGACGGCCACATCCAAGGCTGCTTTTCGGCATGGCCCCTGGCTGTCCCAAAGCAGAGCCCTGCTGCTCTCTCCAGGCCAGTAGCAGGCAGCTGCCAGACCCCAGCAAAGCTCTGCCTGCCAAAGAGCCATCTCTTTGCAGGAGGAGATGCCGGAGCCCTTCTAAGCAGGGTCTCAGGCCATCGTATTGCCTGTGATCAGCCATGTGATGTGACTGCAGGGATGTACGAGGTTTCATGCGTGCTCCACATTGTCACAGTCCAGTCACATGAGTTATGGCATGTTCCTGAGAACAAACTACACCCAAGATACTCAACTCCTCTGCAAACACCAGTGGGACCTTTCAGAGGCAGTTTTGAGAGTGCTAATGTGCACAAATAACGGCTACAAACAGTCTAGCCTTGGTGGCCTACAGGAACCACTCTGTAAGAGCAGCTACAGCAGCAATTTAGGGCATCTTTGGGGATAAAACTGCGGTCTCACATCTTCTAGGCCATCTCAAAGAACATCTGTTGGCTGTGAAAATACTATAACATACTCCGACTTCCTCTTGATGCTCCTTTGCTTGGCTGAAGGCAACACCCCCAGAGCATCCAGTCCCTGAAGAACAACCCCCAGCCACCCAGCCTGCAGAAGACCTCACACCAGCTGAGAAGTAAAGAAGCTGTAGGAGGTGACAGAGCAGGTATAACTGGTGTGCAATGCCTGCCAGAGATCTTGCTGCTGAGTAAGGGCAAAGACTAAGCCCAAATATGGTCCAAAATAAGCAACGGGAGAATCCACTTCTCTGAGGAACAGTTTGTTGAGTCCACACTGCTGAAACCTCAAGTGCACTACAGGAGAGTAACACCATCCTGAGAGGCATCTCTGCTGTTTTGATGGATGTGTAATCACCAGTTTTAAGCACACACACAAAATGGAACACAGAGGTCAGACTGAGGAGAGCAGACATGCCTAACGCCGCAGACCCTTGTTTGCTCCAATTATCTTTAGGGGGGACCAGCACAAATCCAGATCAGAGAACTGACAGTGGTGTAATTCCGTGTCTCACAAGACAGACAGAAGTAAACATTTTTTTCCCTGTTCCTCAGGAAGGATTTAAGCTTCTGTACCTCTGGGACACCCAAAAAAATCACAAGAAGATGAGCGGGTTTAACCCTTAGCCCACAGAGGGAGAGTGCGATGGAAGGGCTTGCACCCTAAGGCACGCTGCAAGATGTACAACCACCACCTCTGACACCTCCCTGGAGGGCAAGGAAGAAGACAGGTTGCTCAGCTGTTTGAACTGTCCTTTGAAATCATTCATTGTTTCCTTTATTCTAGAACTAAACTGCATTCCTACCATATAACCTTAGGGTTGAGACTGGATGAGTCCAGCCTACAGGAAAGATGGAAGGGGCTCTTGATCAGCGAGTGCAGGGACAGGAAGAGGTGGAACGGTTTTCAGCTGAAAGGGGGGAGATTGAAATGAGATTTTAGAAAGGAATGTTTTCCTGTGAGGGTGGGGAGGCCCTGGCCCAGGTTGCCCAGAGCAGTGGTGGCTGCCCCATCCCTGGAGGTGTTCCAGGCCAGGTTGGATGGGGCTTGGAGCCCCTGATCCAGTGGGAGGTGTCTCTGTCTATGGCAGCGGTTGGGACTGGGTGGGCTTTGAGGTCCCTTTCAGCCTAAACCGTTTCATGATTCTATGTTTAGCAACTTACATTCACACACGTGCATAATTGTGAGACTCGAAACAGGAGGAGACGGATATCGTTTACTTCTTCTCAGCACAAGGAGAACTTGGAGCCTGCAAGAGCCAGTGATGCATCAGCTCATGGGCTGCCTGGCCATCAAACTATCAGCACCACACACACATGTGCAACAAGCAGCTCTGTAAATCACATAAAACATTTTTAGAAATATAGCCATCATCACTAGAACATTGTTTTCCCTGGGAAAAGTTCACCCTTTGTTTTCAACCACACACTTCCATGGCTAGAAATGGGCAGGGTGAGCTCCAGTTGCAAGTTTTCCAGCGGTTTAGCAAATAACTTGATAAACTTCGGCATATTTACCATGGTTGTTGACCTGAAAGATTTTATTTGTATCAAATATGCGCTTTAAACAGCTGGTGGTGACTTCAAAGCATGCCAAACTGACCCCTGTACTAGCCTCAACAGGGGTCACAAACCATAAACTTACATAAGAAATAAAACTTCCCCTAGGACAGGCGACAGGCTGTATAAAATGCATTTGTTCAGCAACTGCTGAGAACACTCATTTCTTAAGCAGACTTTGAGAATATGGCACACACTGACATAACCTTATCTTACCTCATCTGAGCTTCGGATTCTGTGCTCACACAGTGTCTCTGCTATACAAAAAGGCACGGTAAGGCTCAGGTGCCACAGCAGGGTGAATCAAGCAGTTGCACAAAACAGTAACGACCTACATGCACTCTTGAATCTGCATTACAACAGCCACGTCCCCATTTTTTTGGGAGCCAAGCATCCCGGGCATCCTATTCCTCATTTGGTGGCCTGGAATCCTTTATCACAAGCAGATCAGGAGCTGCTTCAGCTGGCAATGCTTCATGTGGCTGATTTGAATGTCAGGTGTTAAATCACGCCATGCAGCTTCCCACCTGCAACCTGTTATTGGCCAATGTCAACAGCGGACCTCAATTGCTTAATTCCACTTTGGGAAAGAGCCATCCAGCAAGCTTGGTGCCAGGATAAGCTCGAATGGAAAATCAGATCGGGGAAATGAATTTGAAAGTCAGGTTTTGACTAATTATTTAAAACATGCTGGATTCTGGCATTCATTTTGTGCAATGTACTACAGCTTTGCAGGCATCTATACATCATCGTGCCAGGCATATTGTGTAGCCGTGGCACTTTGGGACATGGTTCAACAGGCACAGTGGTGTGGGGCTGACAGTTGGACTGGATGATATTAGAGGTCTTTTCCAACCTATGTGATTCTATGATATAGAATAAAAGTTTGACAAGCTATCGCACCCAAGAAGTAATGTCGGAGCTTTAGTGTACGTCATTTCACAGAAAAATACTTCCCTTTCTGTTCAACTTTTAGCTAAAAGTTGACCTAATAGCTCTGAATTCTCTCTAGGGCTTGACACAAGGGCCAAAGGCTGCAGCCTACTGACTTCTGCTCAAGCTTTGGTCAAGGGGATATGTTGAGGAAAACAGTAAGTAGAAGAGGGGAGTGAGGAGGAAAGTGACCTTTCCTACAGGAAAGCTGGGGAGGTGCTCTTTATCACCCAGTGCAGGGAGAGGACGAAGTGGAATGGTTTTAAGCTGGAAGAGGGGAGATTTGCTTTAGATCTTAGGAGGAAATGTTTTCTTGTGAGGGTGGAGAGGCCCTGGCCCAGGTTGCCCAGAGCAGTGGTGGCTGCCCCATCCCTGGAGGTGTTCAAGGCCAGGTTGGATGGGGTTTGGAGCCCCTGATCCAGTGGGAGGCGTGGAATCCAGTGGGGGTGGAACTGGACGATCTTGAAGGTCCCTTCCAATCTAAATCATTCCATCATTCTGTGAGGGTGGGAGTATGGAATCCAGCCTTTGGGTGCCAGTGCTGTGCTCTGCAGTTTTGTATCTTGCTCCCAAACGTCCCTTGTACTTGTTTTTCTCATTCAGTATGTTCTTGAGATCATTGGATGGGAGACAGGAAAAGAATGTTAAGGACCTACCTGCAGCGTCAAACTGAATTGGAGGATCTTCTGTCGCACATAAATCTTGCTTCTGCTGGTAGTCCTTGAGAAACACACTGAGGTGTAAGAGTAAGTTCAGCACACCTGCAGCAATGTATTGGAGAGGTCCATTCCAGCAGCGGCACATTCAGCTTTGCTCTAGCTACTCAGATACCTCCAGAAGCTAATTGCATAAATGTATAAGCAACAGGTACTGTGAACAAGGGGAGAACAGGGAAATAAAGGAAGAAAGAAAAGACAACATCCCTGGATGGTGACAGCCCCAGGCTACTTCCCCTCCATCACATGTGCACGGATGGGAGTCACTGACACTCCCCCTTCCTGCCCAGGAGAGTCACAGTGAAACCCTTCCTAGCTCAGAAGCCAGTGATTTAGTCTGGAATTGCACAGGTGGTAGCAACATACCATAAATTCTTTGGGTCTAATTTACTCTAAAATGATTCACAGGGCATCTATTTTTAGATGCATCTGCATTTTTCCATGGTACGCAATCACGCTGCCACCCACCCCAGTACTGGGCAGATAGAGGAAGGGCCACCACTGTTGGCTAAAGACAGAGACCAGCCTCTAGCATGGGAAACACAAACAGACTTGAGCAAGGGGCAGACCTGCTTTGAAGTATGAGAGTCACAGGTTCACCACCGAGACATCTGGAACCCGTTTTAAGAGAGCATCAGCACATGTAGCACAAATATTGAGCAACATGAGGTTCTTGAGAACCTGACAGCTTCAATGCATCATCACCGCAACCTCAGCAAGAAGTTCCTACAGGAACTTGCACTCTTTGTGCTGCTAAGGTAGAAGGTACCTGGGAGGGCTAAGACATACCACAGCAGAGCAACGCAGCTGCAGTTCACTCTGCAGTCTCTACCAGAGACAGGACATCCCTGGTCCCTGGTACAGCACATGGATCACACCCTTTTCCCAGAAACAGAAATAATGAATAAATACTGGTGGCCGTGTAGGGTGGTTTTGTTCTGTGATCAACACTTGACATGCAGAGTTCTTGGTTCAAGTCCATGCTTGCCCTTTCCCTCAACTCCAATTTACTCCATCCTCCACCTCCTCACTACGTTCCCTAAACCTTCAGTATCTGAAGACTGCCACTTGCCGCTGCTGGAGTAGCAGTCATAAATGTGAGTTCTGCTTTTTATGCACCACGGCCTAACATGCTTTTCTCAAAATTAGTCAATAATTTATCATTTACAAACTCTAGATTTGCCAAATCTCACAATTTTATTATTACTCCTAAAATATGAGGAGTGTCTGGAACCTGGTGAGCACACTGTTTCCTAAAAAGAGCATGACCCTAATTTTGTGTAGGTGGGAATATTTAGCCCCCTAAGCGTGAGGAAAAAACTTCTCAAAATGAGTTGTTTAATCATAGAATCATGGAATGGTTTGGGTAAGAAGGGACCTTAAGGCCCATCCAGTTCCACCCCTGCCATGGGCAGGGACACCTCCCACTGGATCAGGGGCTCCAAGCCCTATCCAACCTGGCCTTGAACACCTCCATGGATGGGGCAGCCACAGCTTCTCTGGGTAACCTGGGCCAGGGCCTCCCCACCCTCACAAGAAAACATTTCTTCCCAAGATCTAAATTCCTCCTTACGTCCAGTCTAAATCTGCCCCTCTTCTGTTTATACCCATTCCCCTCATCCTATCACTTCAAGCCTCTGTAAACAGCCCCTCCTCAGCTTTCTCATAGCCCCTTCAGGTACTGAACAACCACAGCAAAGATGGTAAACATGGTTAGAGTAAAATGTTCTTACAAGCAACCCCAAAAGCCCAATGATTATTACATTTATCTTATACCACAGCTAAATATTTATAAAGAGAGAATAAATTTTTTTCTTTTCCTCACTGGCAATAGCTATAACAAATGCACTGCTAAAGAAAATATGTGGAATAGAAGACATTTACTTGACACTGAAGAAACATGTTTGGATGCAGTACTGTGATGAACCTCAGAAAACTCTGATACCATAAAAAATCTGAATTCCAGCTTGCAGACAATGTCAAGATCTCTCAAAGTAAAACTAGGGCGAGTTTTCTTCTGAGATGTAGCCAGATGGTTCTTCCAAGCTCCATTAACTGATTAGTTAGTATCAGGAAGGATAAATATTTGACATATCAGGCAGCAACGCAGAAATAAAGGCACAAAACCTTTCGCCTCTCCTTGCTTCCTCCCTCCCATAGTTCATAGGTTTTGGCTCACAGAAGCAAAAAAAAAAAAAAACCAAAACCCAACAAATCAAAACAAGAAATTAGAAGTATTTCTGGGACTAAGGCAGAGGACTTGTGGTTACACCTGTGTTTGGGACAGCAATGAACTATCCACGCCACGGCAGCACAGCACAGTCAGGCTTTGTAACACCACGGGCAGGAATTCTGTCTGTCTAAGTCAGGTACCACAATCTCTCCTCGGACCAGAATATTAACTGTCCTAAGCTCAGTGTCTTCAGCCTCTGTGCAATAGCTCACTGTCTCACTGATCTTCAACGAGATGAAAGCTACGGTTTCACAATCACTAATGCCACGTTTGGGCAATTCCTGATCGCTCACAACATGGATTTAGCCCAGGCGGGGTGTGAACATACAATCCTATTTCTGCTGAATCAAAGTACGAGCACATCCATCAATGGAAACACAATAGCTGCTCCGGCTTAATACCTGCCAGGATGAATTTTTCTTGCTGGCAATTCCAAATAGCTGTGGATTAGCAGCCTGAGTTGACACCTGATCTGCCCTGCAATTCCTATGGCTACAGCATTCAGACCTGGCATTACTAGCCTTACTGCTGGATTTCTTATCAAAGGGCAGCGTTAAATATGTTTAAGAATGTGACCCTTTTATCTTAACTCACCTTTCATGAGAAATACTTATCAATTATAAAACTAAAACCAACAGTCACATGCGTAATTCAGACTGAACTCAATCTGCAATCTACTCGTTCACTTCATTTCAAGTTTTCATGTGAATGTACCTAAGTCAGCAAAGACATTTCTAGCTCCAGTTCCTTGTAGCTGTTTTCAGAAGAGGGAAACTGCACCCCTGTTACTAAACTCTTAGCTTGTGAATTCTCAAAAGGATTAATTTCCCCTCTGATCCCTCTCAGCATCCCTGTGCAGCATCCAACTGACCCAGTCAGACACGGACTCTGTTAAGCAGAGAGGCGAGACAGAGCCCTGCCCAGCTTAAAAGCACCACAGCAGATGGAAAGTGTCTGGATTTATAGACTGAGGAAGAGCTTACTAGGAATACTCTAACAATGAGTTGAGACTCGCTCGAAATTGTGCACTTTATCAGCTTCCACATTTTTTTATGTAGAATGTTGCACAAGTCCCATCTAAATTATTGAGCTCCAGTAGAAGACTAACAGAACTGCTTATACATCATGCAGAAAGGCATGCAACAGGTAAGCCTGCCTCCATCAGGTTCCTGTACCTTCTCCCTCTCTCACATACACTTGCTTAAGATTAAGGTTTAATAGCATTTTTCTGGACAAAGGAATCACAACGCACGCACTTCGTCTTCTGTCAGATAGAGCACACCATTCACCAACCTGCTGATCAAGTGCCTTAGTGAGGCCCTGGCCCAGGTTGCCCAGAGCAGTGATGGCTGTCCCATCCCTGGAGGGGTTCAAGGCCAGGTTGGATGGGGCTTGGAGCCCCTGATCCAGCGGTGGTGGAACTGGATGGGCTTTGAGGTCCCTCAGAGCACAAACCATTCTATAATTCTATGATGAAATCCTCCCACATTGCAGCTGGAACCCATTCTGTAAGATGCTTTCTAATTCACTTGAAACCAAGAGGCACCAAAGATTCCGGGGTGTAAGACAGCAAAAATGTTTGGTGGCACCTGCCTGTTTAAAACCCACAAAAGCAGAAACAGGACCTGATATTTTGGGTTGTTCAGTTTCAAGATGAACCCAGCCTGCAGTCACCAGAAAAGCTGTGCAACGACACTGAGGATAAATGCCTCTGTAACTCAGCGAGACCTGCAGGGTGTTTAAAACGCACCACCCAGTGGAACAAAGCTGCACCCACACTTAGGAGTAAACTGCACATCTTTACAGGAGCAAGGAACGCTTTCCACAAACGCTTTCTTTTCTCACACGCTTCAAGCCCGGCAAACCCAACACTTTCATTACACTGTATAATAGGGACCACTCACGCAAAATAAAGATACACCCGAGCCTAAAGAGAAAAAGAATTGGTACTTTCAATGTATGTTGTTATGTCTCTAAAATCATAGAATCACCAGGTTGGAAAGGACCCACTGGATCATCGAGTCCAACCATTCCTAACACTCCCTTAAACCATGTCCCTAAGCACTTCATCAAACTGTTCCTTAAACACCTCCAGGGATGGTGACTCGACCCCCTCCCTGGGCAGCCTCTGCCAGTGCCCAATGACTCTTTTCCGTGAAGAATTTTTTTCTGATACCCAGCCTGAACCTCCCCTGATGGAGCTTGAGGCCATTCCTCCTTGTCCTGTCCTCTGTCACTTGGGAGAAGAGCCCAGCTCCCTCCTTTCAGGTAGTTGTAGAGAGTAATAAGGACTCCCCTCATCCTCCTCTTCTCCCCTCAGCCTCCTCTTGCACATTTCTAACACATTTCTTCTGTCTCCTGCTTCTTCCAGGACACTATTAAACTGCCCTAACCTCAATGGCTCTCAGCAGAGATGCCTTCATTTCCCAAAGGCAGAAACACTGTTCTACCATTGTTATAGCTGAGAAATTGGAGAACATACACTGGAATGATGCACAAGGATCAGGTATTACTGCTGTTATTCTGTAATTAATGACTGGACTTGCTAGTGATGATGGGCTCAGAACAAATTCTCAGGTTTAGGCACCTCCTATGTACTACGAGGACTGGCTAAGAAATCAAATGTCAATGCTTGTGCTCATCTCTAATAACAATTTGGTAAGAAAAAGACAATATTCTGAACCATAGCAGGCTGTGTGTGCATGACCCAGCATAGGACCTGATTTTGCACTTTTGGGAATCACTAAGGCTGGAAAAGACCTCTAAGATCATCCGGTCCAATCATCAGCCCAATCCCATCATGGCTGCCAAACCATGTCTCCAAGTGCCATGGCTACACAGCTTTTGAACCCCTCCAGGGATGGGGACTCAACCACTGCCCTGCACAGCCTCTGCTGGTGCTTCACCACTCTGTACGTGAAAGCAGTTTTCCTAATACCCAACTTGAATCTCCTGGAAGAACTTCAGGCCGTTCCATCTTGTCCTATCCCCTGCTACCTGGGAGAAGAGACCAACACTCACCTCACCACAACCTCCTTTCAGGGAGCTACAAAAAAGAATGAGGTCTCCCCTCAGCCTCCTCTTCTCCAGGTTAAACAGTTCCAACCACGCTCTCAGCTTAAAGTTGAGATCAGGAAATACAGAAGAAGAACACAGCCTATTCCCCCCAAACCCAGAGCATCCATGAATCTTTCCAAAGACAGGCTTCCCCCTGGGTACAAAGTCACTAACAACTCACTGGATGATGATAGTCTACACAGAGCAACTGCCAACATTCTCCACAGTTCAAAGGTGGAACTGACATGACTTTTGGCATCAGTATAAACAAAGCAGCCATATTCCAAGTGGGCAACAGGGGAGCAGAAACACGTGTATGGACAATCCACATGTAACTCACCTTGACTAGAACACCTAGGTTGGTTTTAAACTTAAAAAAAGGGATTGCATTCTCCTTACTCAAAATGAAATCTGCATCATCTAGAGGGAACTTTTATGCCCTGAGGCACTGCAACCTGAGACCACAGACAGACAGAAAGAAATAATTACATTGACTCCTGAAACAAGAGCATTTTCTCCTACTGCCCTGAAAGCAGACACTGAACATCAAAATCTGCAAGTTATGGAAGGAGTTACATCTATTAGAAGTGCAATACATGACTTCCCAGTAACTTCACAGGAAAGGATCTCTCTGGTTCACTGTAGTGTAACAAAGCCCCTCAACAGAGGCTCCTACAGGAAATGAACAGGATAAAAATGGAGTGATATGGGAATAAGTAGCTGGCTCATACAGCAAAGAGATGGGGTTGTTCAGCCTGGAGAAGAGAAGGCTCCACTGAGACCTTAGAGCAGCTTCCAGTGCTGAAAGCGGCTTGAGGAAAGCTGAGGAGGGGCTTTTTACATGGGCCTGGAGTGATCGGACGAGGGGGAATGGCTTTAAATTCTAAAGCGGAAGATTTAGATCAGACATTACAAAGAAATTCTTCACGCCAAGGGTGATGATGCCCTGTCCCAGGTTATCCAGAGCAGTGCTGGCTGCCCCATCCCTGAAGGTGTCCAAGGCCAGGTTGGATGGGGCTTGGAGCCCCTGATCCAGTGGGAGGTGTCCCTGCCCATGGCAGGGGGTGGGACTGGATGGCTTTAAGGTCCCTTCCAATCCAAACCATTCTTTGAGTCCATGATTCTACAGAAATCCCACAATTATTCAGGGTGACCAAATTCAACTTTCACAGCTAGAATCACACAGGGATCCCAAAAACCTGAGTAATAAAAGCGGGAAATGAAACATGAAGTGCAAAATAAAGTGTGTGAAGGGCATGATTCTTTACTTTACCTACACAGCGATGGGCTCTGAAAGAACTGTCACTGCTCAGGGATGAGATCTTGGAAAACTGAGGCCAGTTCTCTGAAAATATGTGCTCAGACGCTATTCGCAGTCAAGGTGGGAGAAGGAATTGGTTATTGGTTATTATGGAAGGAATTAAGAGTAGAAAACATCTTGATTTATAAAATTATTATGGCAACTGTGCCTTGAACCATGAAACCTTGGTAATGCTAAGTTACTAGGAGCAGGAAGAGGAAAACAGATGCTGTGTTAGATGACCATCTGGTTTGTAGCCTTATGGCAGCTGGTGTTCTTTTAAATCCATATAAGCACTGCTAAATATTTCTCCAGTCATTAAAGACACTGCATCCATAAAAATCCCGGGAACGGATATCAGCATACCTCAACTGTTATCCACCAGTTGTAATACTTGCCTTGACTTGAATTTCTTGCTGTGTTTGGCAGACAGGTTTTGAATAACCTCCCGTCTTTCACCATCGTCACAGCTCATGTCAGTGGAGTGGCAAAAAGCTATTGCTTATTGACATTTCGACAGCAGACGGAGGATGAAAAAGAGTAAAGGCTGAAGTGTTTGCTACTGTTTTAATCTACAGCACAGGGAATGGAGAAGCATGTGCTCTCTGACACAGATCTGTTCAGCCAATTGTGAGTATCTAATGCAGACATCTACACCAGAGTGCGCTGCGAGCGTTGAGCAAGCCTAGCAGATTTCAGTGAGCACAGTCCGCGAAGACTTTGGTTCATCCGAATATTATCTACATACAGTCATGAACAGTTTAGGTCAAAAGAGACCTTAAAGTCTATCCAGTTCCACCCCGCTGCCACAGGCAGGGACAACTCCCACTGGATCAGGGGCTCCAAGCCCCATCCAACTTGGCCTTGAACCCCTCCAGGGATGGGGCAGCCACCACTGCTCTGGGCAACCTGGGCCAGGGCCTCCCCACCCTCCCAGGAAAACATTTCTTCCTAAGATCTCATCTCAATCTCCCCTCTTGAAGCTTAAACACGCTGTCCTACCCTTGCACTCGCTGATCAAGAGCTCCCGCCCAGCTTTCCTGGAGCCCCTTTCAGTACTGGAAGCTGCTCTAAGGTCTTCTCAGTGCCTTCTCAGGCTGAACCAGACCAATTCTCAGCCCAACTCATAATGTGAACCCCACCACCTGTGAGAGGCAGGGCAACTTGCTTGGATGTGCACTGCCCAAATCAGCTAAGAACCGCCTCACATTAAGTGACCCAAGAGATCCAGATAATACTATGAGAGGAAGCTAAGAAATGAGTAGCTATGTATATCCAGTTACCACGCAGCAACACAGTTAGTTGCTACCACCCTCCTTCTTTGAAGGCTGGTGGATTTGCTAGAGTTCTCTCGAAACTACTTAGTAAACACTAGTTTTCTCAGCCAGGAAAAACAAGTCTCTCTGAAACCCAACACTGACTTACCAGAAGTAACAATTCTCACAGTGATTTACTCTTAAAACAAATAAACAAACAAACAGACACACACCAAGCCCTTTCTTTTTCCTCTTATATTTATTGTTCTTTTGGGAGGCACAATGGAAATTTCAGCTTTCACTGATTCTCTTTTCCCTTGCAAAACAACAGGGTGCAGGTTATATCCATCAATCTACAATCAGTATGTACTTCAGGAGGTCTTGAATTCAATTTTCACATTCCCTGATGATAAGAGGCACATGTGCCATACAGCAGCAGTGGCTGAAGCAGGAATAGTTTAAGCAATACCTGCTTAAAAAGCTGCACTGATGGCGATTTTAAGGCAGGTCTGGCGAAAGTTTCACAGGCAATTTCCTCAGGAAATGAAAAGAATTTTGTCTACAGAAATACACTAACTTTGACTGAAAAGAGGCTTTTAGAAAATACTTCATCAGTGTGAAATTAAGTTGATGTTACACTTCCTTTAGTTAGAAAGACATTAACAAATCTTCTTGTTCATAATTCAGCTATTCCTTTACCTTGCAGGAATTGCACAAAACGAAGGCAGGTAGTGAGGCAGAAGTTTCTCAGGGAATTCTCTTCGGGCAACACTGCAGTCTCCATAATCCCTCAGGCTGTGTTCTCAATGATAAGAGCAATACCTTGTCCACCACCGATGCAAGCTGATCCAACGGCATATTTCCCGCCACGACGCCTGTACGGAAAAAGTGACAATAAAAATTATTTACATTTATGAAACCATAGTAGCTGTTATCCTGATATTAAGAGAAGAAATATGTAACAATTGGTACTAATAAAGATGACATTTTAGAACCTCGATGTTGTTCTTCTAGAAAAATACCAAGAAGCCTCAACCAATACTTAAATATTTCTGTAGAAAACCAAGAAGCTGCAGGTCTGAGTCTTTTGCAATCCAGAAAGTGGCACATTTTATTGTCCTGAGGAATATAAAATGGCAAGGAATGACATTATGGAATATCTATGGTTTCAACATGTAATAAAAACGGCGGAAGTAAAATATAGTTTTATTGTGCAGCTATTTTTCAAAGCTACTTTTTCTACAGCCACACTACAAGAAACAGTTTTCTGCAAGAGTGCAAATTATCTGATTCTTTATGGTTGAACACGAATATAGTGTTGCAAGTACAAGCAAAAAGATAAAGCAACCCCTGCCCTGAGGGGAAAAAAAGGAAAATTCAAGTTAAAATGGTGCTAAGCAAGCCAAGAGTCAAAATTTCTGAAAATGGAGAAAAGGAGAAAGAAAGTGATGACAAAGCCTTTTAAATGCACCCTGCTAAGAAAAGAACAGACTTTGCTCAAAGGCCCTTCCAATCAAGGAAACCTTCCCACTGACTGCTGTGGGCCTGGATCAGATCTAGAGAAAGTAAAAAAACTTGTAATGGCAACAGAATGGAGGATGAGGCAAGCTGCAGGACATGGAACACAGCATGAAGGTAACAAATTCACACAGAAAGCAGAACACTTTAGTTAAAAGCCAGTCGACTGGAAGGTTTTAGTCATACATTATCCATGCTAAAAACCTTTTGTGGGTGTAAATACGTCAGCACTGCATTTACTACCAGCAGTTACTGGCTATGTACATACCTTAATTCATGAACCAGATGAGCTGTGATCCGTGACCCTGAAGCCCCCAAGGGATGACCTATAGCGATGGCACCTCCGTTGACGTTGGTTTTTTCAGGGTCAAGGCCCAAAACTTTTTCAACAGCCAGATACTGAGGTGCAAACGCCTCATTCACCTAAAACACCAGAGGAACAACAGAACTGTTCATAGAATCATAAAGTAATTAAGGTTGGAAATGACAGAGTTCTAAGATCATCCAATTCTACCATCAGCCCAATACCGCCATGCCTACTAAACCACGTCCCAAAGTACCATATCTGCATATTTTTTGAATCCCTTTAGGGATGGAGACTCCACCATTGCCCTGGTCAGCCTCTGCCAGTTCTTCACCACTCTGTCAGGAAAGAAAATTTTCCTAATATCCACTCTAAAACTCTCCTGGCGCACCTTAAGGCCATTCCCTCACATTCTGTCACCTGGGAGAAGAGACCAGCACCCACCTCATCGCAACCTCCTTTCAGGGAGCTGCAGAGAGAAATGAGGTGTCGTCTCAGCCTCCTCTTCTCCGGGCTGAATAGCCTCAGGGCCCTCACCCACCTCTCACAGGGCTTATTCTTCAGACCCTTCCCCAGCTTTCCTGCCCTCCTCCGGACACACTCCAGCCTCTCAGTGTCCTTCCTGCAGTAAGGGGCCCAAACCCAAACATCGCTCACTTTCCACACAAGCTTTCAGCAGCACACGTGCAAGAGATTAAATCAGGCACACTGCTTCTCCAGGTAACTTTGATTGAGAAGAACATTAAACACAGTGTTTACAAAAGTGTACTCAGACAACATACAAACTGACACGCCAAACTAATGCAAATTCAAATCTGTCACAAGACACAAAGCATCTAATTAGTATATTTAACAAAAAATAGGTGTGGTATATTCTGATGCCATGTGTTCACGAAGAGCTATCGCTCTGACAAAAAATGGCCTTGTTCACAAATGGAGAACTGTAACTAATTAAAACATCCTAGGCTGCAACCAAAGCCGTGTGGCCAGCAGGGCAAGGGAGGGGATTCTGCCCCTCTACTCCGCTCTGCTGAGACCCCATCTGGAGTCCTGTGTCCAGTGCCGGAGTCCCCAACAGAAGAAGGAGATGGAACTGTTGGAATGGGTCCAGAGGAGGCCACAGAGATGATCTTAGGGCTGAATATCTCTGCTATAAGCACAGGCTGAGAGAGTTGGGGCTGTTCAGCCTGGAGAAGAGAAGGCTCTGGGGAGACCTTAGAGCTGCTTCCAGTACTGAAAGGGTCTCAGGAGAGCTGGGGAGGCACTTTTTGTAAGGGTCTGGAGTGATGGGATGAGAGGCAATGGCTTTAAATTTAAAGGAGGAAGATTTAGATTAGACATTATGAAGAAATTCTTTACGCTGAGAGTGGTGAGGCCCTGTCCCAGGTGGCCCAGGGAAGCTGTGGCTGCCCCATCCCTGGAGGTGTTCAAGGCCAGGTTGGATGGGGCTTGGAGCAACCTGACCCTTGGGCCCTCCCAACCCAAACCATTCTATGATTCTATGATTAACAGCCAACAGAGTAAAACCTCATGTCACATGAGGATATTTTTTCCCATGGAATGCTATCATGCCGTCTTTAATTTCCACATGCCTGAGATATTTGTAATGACTGCAGCAATGTGGCAGGAACTAGATGGACGAAGGCCAGGCAGCCAAGCTAAGCCCTGGGTGAGCTCCAGACATGCAGAAATGCCTACCTTGTGATGACAGGCTGCGTGCACAAGTGGAATGTTTCTGCTAAAAAGAGCAAGAGTAACCTCACCATTTATCTTAAAACTCCTTACCTCTATCAGATCCATGTCCTTCAGGGTCAATCCTGCTTTCTTCAGAACCTCAGTAATTGCAGGTACAGGGCCTTTGTGGAAATTGTATGCACAGTTAGCCAGATTTAAAAGTCAAGATAAATAAAGGCTTTTCGATATGATCTGCATAAGACAGTTTCACAAAGCTTCATCAGATCCCCTCCTATGAGGCTCTGTGCAGTCAATGAATTCTGGATGTGCCACTCACCTGCTTTATTAGGTGAAAAGAGAATTCCAAAATCATTTGGCAGCCTTGTCAGTGTGCTGCCAGGGAAAGTCATGGGTGTCACTGCTGCTGTACAGCTACGCTGGTGTAAATACATGCATAGCCTTCAAGTCAAGAGAACTGACAGTCTCGAGCCAAATAAAGCAACCTCACAAGAGTTTTGAGGCATTCTCCTTCCCAGCACTGTTGGCTCAGCTTATTCTTCCCTCACAACTTGCAGTCTCCAAGTACACAAAAATGCAGGTTGTTCTAGAGTTGGTTGGTCATGTGTTTATTTATGGGTATTGTTGTTTTGGTGTTCTTAATAAGGTATAATTTATCTGAAAATCTTCCAGTTAAAGAAAGTAACAACAAAATGCTCCCCTGGACCCTGGAGACAGTAAAACTTTATTTGAGTATATTACAGTTTTACAGGCAATAAGATCATTCTCTGGGTAAAAGCTGACATCTGCAACTTAGTATAATCCATAAGGGGAAATTAATCTCCAAGCACAGTTACCTACGGAGAAAGACTCTCAAAGGGAATAAGAAAGTGCTAATTAGATACCTGTGTATAGGACAAAGATGCTGAGATGTTACATGGTAGCTGATCATCAAGCAAAAAGAATCAATCCTAAAATATTAATAATCCCACATGCTATCTCAAAAAATGGCGCTGACAACTCATAGCTCAAAGAACAACACCCATAATTTTTCTGTCTCTTCAGTAATTTACTTATTTCTAATAGAAGAAAGGACCCAGTACAAAGCACAGTGGATTATTAGAAACCCTCAGGCAGCCTAATACTAGACTCCTAATGCATCTCATTACAGACAGATTTTAGTATGCCTGTTACGCATGAGAGTAATGGGAGGGTCTCACCAGACAAAGACCACTGATGACAGCCAAGCAGTCTTTTTTCCCCTCTCTCTCTGTTTTCTAGATAATGAATTCACTTACTAGACACTGTGAGGCACAACTGACTCCCTGTCACTATCAGTATATATGCGAAAGGGCAGTTGTTCAGTTTGAGCTCTTGTCAGATCTGTTGCTGTCATGTCAATGAATCTCATCTGGCCTGTTTTGAGTTGCTGGGGACAAGCTGTGGTGTTAAGGAGCTAGGATGCTAACTCTTTCTCCATATGATTTATGAAGTTTTTAAACAAGCTAAGAGAGTTGCCTGACCTAGAAAGAATGGACTCGTTCAGAAAGCACAATGGCAGCATGAAGTCTAGCGAAAGAAACCCTCCCTCCACATTTGCTTTGAAGGTTGTGTTCATCAGACAGTCTGATCAAGAAAACAAATCTGACAATGCTTCATTTGCATGAACAGAAGGGCAGAAAGGAAAAGTGGTGCTGGAATACAATGCTGTCTACAAATGACACAGAAGGGAAAAATTCTGCCGTGTCGGGGTTGGCTCTGAGGGTTTGTTTGAGTTAACAGCTACTTGATTAGGAAGCATAAAACATAGGGCTGACGAGAAAAAAAGAAAAGATAAGTAGTTTGCTTGCCAAAGTAATACCTGAACAGATGTTGATCCTTGGAATTCAAACAACTGAGTAACTGCTGCAAGGGGCACACACAGCCAATATTCCTTCAGCAGACAACTGATAGTTAGACATCTAGTAACGAGATTTTAAGCTTGCTGGAAACTAAAGTGAATTTCAGGAGAAAAGTGGTTTTAGAAGAATTCAGAGAGTGTCTATTTTCTTGACTTACTGACCAAGAGTTAAAAATGGGAAAACAGAAAAAGGGTACCTGGGGGAGTGTAGTTCAGTGCTAGAGCTGCAGGTCAAGCTCATTTCAGCCAAACTGAGGGCAAGTCAGCCCCTCTGCATAGAGGGGACAGAACAACGCAGCAGAATGGACACTGTCTCCATGGCAAGCCTCAAAAGTCTCTAGAGCTGTCAGACACAGCACACTGCAGCCTCCCTTTCTTTCCGTTTATTTTAGTGCTGCTTTATGCTACAAAATAATATGCTTTATTGCCACTTACCGATGCCCATTATGGAAGGGTCGCAGCCAGCTGAGTGATAGGCTACTACTCTTGCCAGAGGTGTAAGGCTGTGCTTTTTAAGCGCTGATTCACTGGCAATAATGACTGCACCAGCTCCATCACACACCCCCTGGCAGTAAGAAAGAAAAGCATTCTTAGTGGAGAAAACACAAACAACAAAACATCACACTTTCATCTAAATATGCCACTCAAAAAAGTCTGATTCCAAGACACCACTATTAACAGACAACCATACTATGGTTTATTCAAAACAAGCCACAACCTTTCACTATTCTGTGAACTGCGAAAGTTAAAAATACATGTTTAATTAATTTGTATGTTTCAGAAAAGTAAAATAAATTTTTCCCACATAAAGTCTCCCTTACACTGGAAATATCATTCTGTAGACTTGCAAGGACACTATTAATATTGGAAGACGTATGTACTACTAATCATAAAAATTGCTTTTAATTATAAAAGATATCTGTTTGATGAGAAGCTTGACACGAGCCAGCAATGTGTGCTTGCAGACCAGAAAACCAACCATGTCCCGGGCTGCATCCAAAGCCGCGTGGCCAGCAGGGCGAGGGAGGGGATTCTGCCCCTCTGCTCCACTCTGGGGAGACCCCACCTGGAGCCCTGTGTCCAGTGCTGGAATCCGCAACAGAAGGAGGAGATGGAACTGTTGGAACGGTTCCAGATGAGGCCACAAAGACAATGCAAGGGATGGATGCTCTGAGGACAGGCTGAGAGAGTTGGAGTTGTTCAGCCTGAAGAAGTGAAGCCTCTGGGGAGACCTTAGAGCAGCTTCCAGTACTGAAAGGGGCTCCGGGAAAGCTGGGGAGGGGCTTTTTACAAGGGCCTGGAGTGATGGGAAGAGAGGGGATCCTTGAGATCGGAAGGGGGAAGATTTAGATTAAATATCAGGAGGAAATTCTTCACAATGAGGGTAGGGAGGCCCTGTACCAGGCTACCCAGAGCAGTGGTGGCTGCCCCATCTCTGGAGGTGTTTAGGACCAGGCTGGATGTGGCTTGGAGAAACTTGATCCAGTGGGAGGTGTCTGACCATGGCAGGGACTGGATGGATGGAACTGGATGGCTTTGAGGTCTCTTCCACCCCAAACCACTCTGTGACTCTGTGATTCTTTCCAGACTCCCATACTTACTGTGGCTGTGATGTCTTTTAGGCATGAATTCAGATTACATGACCGCAGTGGTCCTTCTGGCCCAAAGAACATTAATCAATTGATTAAGATAATGACTGTAAGAGGAACAGTCTGTAATGACGTGCTGCTAAGCACCAGTATTATTTGCCGATATTTTTGGTATCATTTCTACTCTGGATAAGAACATAATGTGATTTGGAATACAGAGGATATTAATTTGGTACAAAGATGAGCAGTATGTCATGCATGAATTGTAAAATGAATGTTCAGTAATCACTGCTCCCAAAAGAAAACAGGATGACTAATTCTACCCAGTCACTGCAGGTATCAACTGCATAATTCAAGGCTGATGAGGAAGAGCCAATGCCTCACTAAAAAGAACAGTGACAATCCACAGAACCAGATTTTCGGACATGGAGCAGACTGAAGGATACCCTGACATCTCAGGGCTGGAACAGTGAACCAGGGGCATTGAACCACAGAGTTAGAAATCATTTTCATCAGGAGACACCACTGAAATTCAGAGGTGGCTCAGTGAGACAAAAAATACAGTGACAACAAATTTGGAGAACCTCAGAGGTGACACTTGTACAACCCAGGGTTTTGATGTACTCACTGAAGCATTCCCAGCAGTGACTGTTCCATCCTTTTTAAAGACACATGGGAGTTTCGCCAGTTGTTCCGGAGTGGTCTGGGGCTTTGGGTGCTCATCCTTTTGCATATTTTCCTTCCCCTTTTTCGTTTTCACTTCAATTGGTGCCATCTCAGCATTAAAGTAACCAGCATCCTGAGCTGCAACCACAAAAAAGAAAATAAAAGGACTGAAAAAAACGTGAGGATTGCGCAGTGGGACCAGTAATCCTGTTTTCATGTGTGCACAACTTCTGCTCTATTTTAACCAAGAGTTCAGGGACAGTACTGTTTATGCTTTATTTTGCTTTAAGAGGCTAGTTGGTGTTTATTCCTTGTTTGGGTTTTTCAGAAGCTGGGATAAACATCAACAAACACATTTTCAGACCTCTCCAAAGAAAGTCTCAAATATTAAGGTCTTATTTCAGCTTTAAATAACTGAACTCTTCTTTTTTTGTTTGTTTTCCTTTTCTTTTTAACCACTAGATTTATTTCTGGTCCGCATCCTCCTGTACTGTTGCTTTCTTCTACAGCTCTGTCACTTATCAGAGGGCCAAGAAGCTGTAAACCTCACTCAGAGGGAAACGCAGAGAAGAATCCTGAGTCACGTTTTCTCTGTCGATAACCAGCATAAGCTATTGTGTATCAGTTAAAATCCTGTTCAAGGGGCTCCTCCACTGGACCTCACAGTCAAGTCATGACCTTAGAATGGGATTCAGCTGCCTAAACAACCTGAGACAATTCAAGGCATTGTAGATAGCAAGGATGCCTTTAAGAGCATCTCGCCACATCACATAAGATGACATCAGATGCCAATATCTCGGTAACAAAACACGAACTTTTGTGTCCACAACGTTCATCTGAAGATACAGATTTGAAGCCAGACCAAGTCCTAACTCCCAAAACTGAATCAAGACTCCCAGACACTTCATATTATTCTACAAATGCAAGTCTAAGGGATTAAAAACTAAGACACTGAGACTGCCATATCTGAAGCTCCTTAGAAACCTCTGAACTTTCTCAAAACCCTACAAAGCCCTGACCGGCCACAGGATTTGCTCTTTAGTGTGGAATAAGATGAACCACTCAAAACAAGCAAAAACAAAAACAGCAAGGCAAAAACTTAGAAAACCAGAAAGAAGCCTCCTCAGCGGCCTAGTTTCTAGCAAAGGCTCCAGGAATGGCAGGAGTTAAGAAGATCAGCAGGGAAGGCAACACAGGAGGGAGAAAAGCTATAAAAAGCACTGCTACATCCACTGAAAAAAAATACAAAATCTTCCTTTAAGAGTATCAGCTGCTAAAAAGCACCATTGTTAGAATTGAAAAGTATGCTAAGATCTTTGCTTCTTACGTTTGCATTTGGGTTGCAATGTATATTGAAATCCCAGCATGACCACTACACATTCTACTGGCTTTTGGCCCACTGTCCAGTTTACGCCATCAACCAGTCTCACAGGAACCCAATGCCTCTGGATCATGGCTTTGGCCATGTAAACCACTTAGAGAACAGTTTAAACGCAGGTCCTGAGCAAATATCTCCACTTCAGATTCCATCTGCTGTAACACTTCAATGGTTTTGGAATAATGTGTGATTCGCAGAAGACAGGCACAACACCCGACTCAGTATATTCAAATCCAAACCCCTTAGGAGTGGGCTGCCAAGGGCAGGGCAATCAAAAGCATGGATTAGAGTATCTGCAAATCAAAAGAGAAATTACATCTAGAGGCATGAGCTACGTAAAACTTAAGAACACCTTGAATGGGTGCTAAAACAGCCTAGATTTGAAAGTAGGATCATATGAACACTTCCATTTCTAAATTTACTAACCAGCTTTGCATCTCTGCTGCGTTTTGAATGCGTATCGGTCACAGTCCTCTCGCGTGATGTTGTATTTTGCAGCCAGATTCTCAGCTGTGACTGCCATAGGAATTTTAACATGCGTATCTGTTAGACCTTCCCACAGTGTGTCTTCCAACTGTAGGGAATATTATGAAAAGAAAATTATGAAGCACAGCAACACTAACATTTATTATCAAAGGTTTCCAATCATTCAGATGCCTCTTGGAAACTAATGTCTCTCTGTAAAATTCACTCAGGTTACCTGCAGATACTTCATGAAAATGAAAACAAACACACTGTATGCAAGTTCTTGTGTGTTATTTTAGTTAATCTACATTGTGCTGCAGTGTGGGTTCTTTCCACTCACAAGTGGCCCTGAGGTGCTTGGGAAAAGCCTAAGATTTGTCATGTTTCAGTGTATTTCACTGCTGCATAAATGATTTATTTGTGATCTGCGAGAAAACACACCTGTCTGTCTGGTTACCAAGAAGGAATGGTGAGGAACCGTGAAAAGCACAGCAGCCTGCTGACTCTCTTGCTCTTCCTCTACTGACGGGTGAAATCATAGAATCATTTGGTTGGAAAAGACCTGAGATCCTAGCTCAGCATTTCAATGCTGGTTATGATCCACTTAATAGATGGGAATTATCAGAGCAGAACTGGACCCTACAGCAAATTTTCCTAGGGATGTAGCTTCAGAACAGAATGTAAAAATAATTTCTGTCAATGGATTTAATTTCAATTTATCATTTTTAAAATTGAGTGATGGGAATATAACTTGGGAAACACATGTGGTCTTTACCAGCCTATCTACCCATTGCTAGCCTTACCAGCTTTACCTAAGCCGTTTCTGTCACTACTTCACAGCCTCTCGCACCACAAAATGTTTTATATTATCTACAGTACTTTGATGGGATGTACCAAGTGAACCAAGTTTTGTGCTAAGAGTTTATTGGTACTTTGAACTCTTGTTTCATGTTGAATGGTACCTTCAGAAAAGTTAGAAAACTATTGGGCTTAACAGAACTGCCTGGTAGCCAAGAATGCCAACAGCATCCTGGCTTGGATCAGCCATAGTGTGGCCAGCAGGAGCAGGGAAGGGATCGTACCCCTAGACTTGGCGCTGGTGAGGCCACACCTCAAATCCTGGGTTCAGTTTTGTGCCCCTTACTACAAGAAAGACACTGAGGGGCTGGAGCACGTCCAGAGAAGGGGAATGGAGCTGGGGAAGGGGCTGGAGCCCAGGGGTTATGGGGAGCAGCTGAGGGACCCAGGGCTGCTAAGCCTGGAGCACAGAAGGCTGAAGGGAGACCTCATGGCTACCTGCAGCTCCCAGAAAGGAGATTGTGGTGAGGTGGGTACTGGTCTCTTCTCTCAAGTAACAAGGGACAGGATAAGAGGGAACAGCCTCAAGTTCCCAGGGGAGGGCTAGACTGGATACTAGGAAAAATGTCTTTACTGAAAGGGTGGTGAAGCCCTGGAAAAGGCTGCCCAAGGCAGTGGTGGAGTCCCCACCCCTGGAAGGGTTCAAAAACCCTGCAGCCGTGGCACTTGGGGACATGGTTCAAGATGCACGGTGATGTTGGGATGATGGTTGGCCAGGATGATCTTAGAGGTCTTCTCCAACCACAATGATCCTATGATAATGTCTGAATACTGGATAAATGCTTTGAACAACTAAGTCTGGATCTAATCTCCAAAAATTTCAATTGCAAGGATATAGTGTCTAGAGGTCCAACACTTTACATTGCTCTGTAAACAGTCCCTTATTCACAGGAAAATAAGAATTAAAAAAAGTACAGACCTTCAGTTCTGCTCCTAATCTGGTTCCAAATCGAATGTTTCGAACTGCATAAGGAGCCTGACTCATATTTTCAGCTCCACCACACAGAACAACTTCAGAGTCATTGAGGCAAATTTCCTGTTAATAGAAAAACAAATCAGACCTAAGTTTTAATTTGCCATTTTGGCAACAAGTGTTTTTGTCACCTACAAAGCCACACACAGAGAATGAATTCATGCTTGGCCATGTGTGTATTGATGGAAGGCTTTACTGTTCTATAAAGATTGGTGTCTGTCTCTCTCACTCCCTGTTCCTTCAACAAGGAATGATTACATAAATAAGGGAGGAAAAGAATATGGGTGCACACATATGACAGGATGGAGTAACAAAATCTTTAAACATCTGCATGCTTGTGCGGTTAATTTCACAGATGGTTGAACTTCTTTTTTTGAACTCCCAATCTTCTGAAAAGGGACACAAATCAAACATCAAAATCTGAGAGTAGACTTTATGATTCTAAAAAAAAAATAGGACATAATTTTAGAAAACATTAGTCAGGAAAGCTGCCAAAAGAAACGCCCCAAACACACTCATTTATCATTGGCAAAAAGCACAGAACCTGAAAGCCGGGATTATTAAATGCACCATTAGACCACTCAGAAATTCTGCTTCCTCAAAATGATTCACTCAGCTAGACAGTACAGGTTATTTGTGTACTGGAATGGACACAGATGAAACGATGTCCAACCTCATGAGGTTCAACAAGGCCAAGGGCAAGGTCCAACATCTGGGTCGGGGCAATCCACGGTTTCAATACAGGATGGGGGATGATGTGACTGAAAGCAGCCCTGAGGAGAAGGACTTGTGGTGCTGGGGATGAGAAGCTTGACATGAGCTGGCACCGTGCACTTGCAGACCAGAAACCAACCGTGTCCTGGGCTGCAACCAAAGCCGCGTGGCCAGCAGGGCAAGAGAGGGAATTCTACCCCTCTGCTCTGCTTTCATGAGACCCCACCTGGAGTCCTGTGTCCAGTGCTAGCATCCTCAACAGAAGAACGATATGGAATTGTTGGAACGGATCCAGAGGAGGCCATGGAGATGATCCGAGGGCTGAAGCTCTCCTCACAGGCTGAGGGGGTTGGGGTTGTTCAGTCTGGAGAAGAGAGGGCTCCAGGCAGACCTCAGAGCAGGTTCCAGTACTGAAAGGGGCTCCAGGAAAGCTGGAGAGGGACTTTTTACAGGGGTCTGGAGTGAAAGGATGAGGGGAAATTGGTATAAACTGGAGAGGGGCAGATGCAGACTAGACGTAATGAAGAATTTCTTCACGCTGAGGTGAGGCCCTGGCCCAGGATGCCTAAAGAAGTGGTGGCTGCCCCATCCCTGGAGGTGTTCAGGGTCAGGCTGGATGGAGCTTGGAGCAATCTGATCCAGTGGGAAGTGTCCCTGCCTGTGGCAGGAGTTGGAACTGGATGGGTTCTAAGGTCTCTTCCAACTCAAAACCTCCCATGATTCTATGATTCTATCTTGATATGTGTTTGAGATGACCGTGACTGACTGAATAATTACTGTGAGCGGCTTCTAGTAACACCTACCTAGATGCTTGTACAGCTCCTATGTCTTTGTACACATTTAAGCAGCTCAGAAAACAATCTGCAGCTTTGTTGTGTGCCAGAAAAACACAGAAGCATCAGCTGCCTTTATGGAATGCCATCTTTGGCAAAGACCCCAGAACCCTACTTTTGATAGAAGTGGTCAAATTCCCCAACAGATTTTTTCATTGTGGTTTAGTGTGTGCAGAGCCTTTGCAGAAAGCACTAGTTAAAACAGTCAGGGGGGTAATACCGTAAACATGCAACCTTAACTCTCATTGTCTTCCACAATTTTTCCTTTAGAGGATCAGATCTAAAATAACTCCCCAGCCAATGAGAACTATTGTTTTTTTTTTTTAAACACACCTATGCGGTTGCTCAAATATTCATAAAACACCCTTTCATTTTGTAAAATCTAGACCACTGCCAGTCATGGACCACTGCTCTGCATGGACAGATGAAATAAGAATCTCTGTATCATCTTACTCAGTGGTTTTGGACAACCATTCAAAGCTGACTTTCTTCTATTTTAGAAGAAATGACACCATAAATTATCTAAAGCATGTGAGAGTTTGGGTCTTTGAACAAAAAGACACTTAAAATGCAAGGCAACTGCTTATATAGCTAGCTAGGTGAGAACATAAACAATGGTCAAAAGATTAAGGCCTTCTGTGGTGGTTCTGGTGCCCGGTAATCCCATTTCAAACATAGGCAATCAGAGAATGCAACTGTAGCACAGTTGAGCTCTATTTCACTAGCTTACACTTGTTGAATTCCCTATGCTAAATTCAAATAGCAACAGTGATGACTTTTAAAACCGCAAAATACAGTACTGTGAAGGCTGAGCTCTTGCACAAAACCATGCAGCACAATCGGAAGTATCTACCAGTGGTACCTAAAAATCCATCCTAAGACTCATCCCAAACACGATGAACACATTTCCACATGTCTATTCCCTCATGTTAACAGACTGATAAAGGTTGCCACTAATACAGAAAGAAAAAGCTTTGTACCTGACATCCATTGGCAATGGACTGGAAACCCGAGCCACAAAGTCTGTTGACAGTGAGGGCTGGAACTGGGACAGGGACTCCCACGCGTAAACCAACGTGTCTTGCAATATAAATCCCATCTGCAGAGCTCTACAGGCAGAACAAACAGGAGCTTTTGTTACACTCCAATTTCTTTGGAAAGCAAAGGTCTGGATGAAAAGTCAAAATGGTTCAATTGCATCTCTGACAGAAGACAGCATACGTTCAGCAGAAATCCTAAGTCACTTTGATTCAAAAACACACCATACTGTATGACAGAAGAGGGTCAATGTCTTAATATCCATTTTAAAGAAATTCTATATTATAAGGGCTAGATATCAGGCCAAAATCAGGACTACAGATGGTAAGACTGAGGCCAGCAACTCAATGTCTTATGAGTTTATTTCTCTCTACACCTCCCGGAAAGGAGGCTGTGGTGAGGTGGGTGTTCTCCCAGATAACAAGGGATAGGACAAGAGCAAATCGCCTCAAGTTGTGCCAAGGGAGGGTTAGATTGGATATTATGAAAAAACTCTTTACTGAAAGAGTGATGAAGCACTGGCAGAGGCTGCCCTGTGAAGTGGTGGAGCCACCATCTCTGGAGGGGTTCAAAAACCATGTAGACATGGCACTTCGGGACATGGTTTAGTAGGCACAGTGGTCTGGGGCTGACAGTTGGACCAGATGAATGTAGAGGTCTTTTCCAACCATAACAATTTATGACTATGTTTTCCCTTATCCCTTATTCATGAAACAGCATCACACACCAAACTGACAGAGGACCCAATCCAGACCGGCAAGCAGCAACTGTTTCAAGGTAAACCATAATTGCTCATACTAACAAGGAGAGGACCTCACAAAGAGAGACAGGGTGGAAAACATGGAGATGCCACCGCTGCTTCATATCTACTCTGAGAAATTTCATGGCTGATATTCTAGTTGGACACCAGCCTGTTCCAACAATAAAAATGCATTTCTCCAAAACTCTTCAAAGATGTTTCTATCACATTTCTATGTGCAAAGTACTGCACACAGAGTAGTTTGCTCCAAACCTACTCTATCAATAAATGAGGCTACAATATGAAAGAAAAATGTTAGGCTTATGCACTTCCAACTACTGAGTCAGCAGAGGACAGCAAGCACAGTTACAGAATGAAAAAAAAAACCCAGCACTGCTATTGGTTTGCAATAGATACTTTCCAAACACGGAGAACACTTAGGCTCTTGGGGATCACACCCCAACCTAGAATCATAGAATCAAAGAATGGTTTGGGTTGGAAGGGACCTTAAAGCAGTTCCACCTCCTGCCGTGGGCAGACACCTCCCACTGGATCAGGGTGCCCAAAGCCCCAACCAACCTGGCCTTGAACACCACCAGGGATGGGGCAGCCATCACTGCTCTGGGCAACCTGGGCCAGGGCCTCACCACCCTCACAAGAAAACATTTCTTCCCAAGATCTAAATTCCTCCTTACGTCCATCTCTATCTTGCATCTTTCAGCTTAAGTGAAATTGACTAATTATATACTTCAAGGTATTATAAAGACAAAATTCTGTGCACACTCCTCCTTGCCAGTGCAAATTCAAGAAAAAAAAAAGTGAATCAAGCCACTTCTACTGAAGAAGCGGAGTTCAAAACAGTCATAGTTATTTAATCACATAGCACTTGAAGTGAATCCAGGACTAAAAAGAGAAAATTTGCTGAGAATGAGAAGTATGATGCAAAAGAACAGAAATGTAATTTCAAGCGGAAAAGACTTCTTTTTTTTTATTAAGAGAATGATTTCCTTTATATGAAAAAGATTACATGAGTTTTAGATGCAGGAATTTTTTTTCTAGGTCACACACAGTTCTTACAGTACTTAAAAATCTCTAAGTACCTAAAAAGCAAGTAGTTGTAGGAGACAGAATAATCAAAAGCTATGCATTTGGCTTAAAATCCTGAAGGAATATTGCATGTTTATTCACTTATTAGGAAGTTATCAGCTATTTGTTTCTTCTGCACCCTTGAAACATCCAGTGCAAGGTAACTACCTTTAATAATGGTGAAATCAGAACACAAAACATAATCAAACTTGAAATGCTCTCTGCTGTCTTGCCTAAAACAAAGACTCTAATCCAGATATGTGGGTAAATGTGGTTTTGCAATGCTAGTGCCCTGTACACAATGGCATCTAATCACAAGCTCTTTAGAAAGGATAAATATCCAAATGCCTGAGCCAAGCAAGCCATGTGTGCTTCCAGCTCAAAGTGAAGTCATATTCACTCAAAAAAGTCTATTTAGAGAACTCAAGGGAAAATGGGCTCAAATCAGTTACATTCTGCAGCAAGAAAATCGATTTGTACAATTCAGTTCATTGTGTTCCACAGCTCAAGTCATTAAAACAGGAAAAATGTACCAGGGATTACCAACTAACTGTTCAATGAAGCCACATTTTAAAATCAGCTTGTTCATGTTTAAACAACCTTTGGCACTAAAAAAGGAAAGCTAAGCCTTGCTCCCAATAATATCACAAATACGAAGGGTATGTCCCTTAAACACGAACAGGAAACACTACCCTATGAACGCAACTTACCCATTCCACATCTACTCCTTGGGTTTATTCTTGGCTGCAAAGCAGAGGTAACTATCTATAGGAACGCACCAAAAGAGGCAATGGAATAATCACCAGCCAGTACATTTCCACGCTACCAACCTGCATGACATTGCCGACAATGACACTGTCAATGATCTCAGGAGACACTTTGCCAGCAGCCAAGGCAGCTCGAGCAGCATGTTCTGTCAGATCGGTGGCTGTGAAGTTCTTGAGCAGCCCCCCATAGGTCCCAAAAGGCGTTCGCTTCGCTGCAACTATGAAAACACCTGCAACAGAAGCAGGAATTACCCAGATGTGCAAACAGAAAATCGCCAGGTCAGCCTCAACTGGATAACATCTTAAATTCACAAGAGGCTTTGTAATACAAGCAACGTCAACGCATGTACCTCAAGATAAATAAGAAATAGAAATGCCTTAGACAGGGAAGGTACGCAGAATGAATGAACAGAAAGAAAAGCTGGGAAGATAGTGGCCAGGTCAAGGGAGGTGACACTCCCCTCTACTCTGCTCTTGTGAGACTCCACCTGCAGTCTTGTGTCCAGTTCTGGAATCCCCAACAAAAGAAGGAGATGGAACTGTTGGAATGGGTCTAGAGAAGGCTACAAAGATGAACTGAAGGTTGGAGCACCTCTGCCTTGAGAACAGGCTGAAAGAGTTGAGGTTGTTCGGCCTGGAGAAGAGAAGGCTCCACAGAGACCTTAGAGCAGATTCCAGTACCGAAAGGGGCTCCAGGAAAGCTGGGGAGGGGCTTTTTACAAGGGCTTGGAGGGATAGGATGAGGGGAAATGGCTTTAAATTGGAAGAGGGAAGATTTAGATCAGACATTAGGAAGAAATTCTTCACGATGGGGATGGTGAGGCCCTGGCCCAGGTTGTCCACAGCAGTGGTGGCTGCCCCATCCCTGGAGGTGTTCAAGGCCAGGTTGGCTGGGGCTTGGAGCAACCCTATCCAGTGAGAGGTGTTCCTGCCCATGGCGGGGGTTAGAACTGGATGGGCTTTGATGTCTCTTCCAGCCCAAACCATTCTGTGATTCCAGAAATCCTTCTTTTCCACAAAGAGGTTTGAAAAAAAGCCAGGCAGTATGGACACCAGGCAGGCAAAGGAGGTTGCCACATCACATCAGACATTAGTGCTAAAAGCATGGAAGTAACTCACACAAATTCCCACAGCAGACACCTGTGAAATAATCAGTTTTTTTAAAACACAGAGAGACCACTCCCTCATCCTACAAAACCCAGCAGATTTTTGGCTTATACTCTGAGACAGGTTTCACAAAGACTAGAAAGAACAGGAAAGCAAAACAGAAATCCCCTATCTATATGCATTTTAATTTTTATTCCCTTAAGATGGAAAAACATTTCCTAATAAAAAACTTAATGGTATTTCCATAATCCTATAGGTCAACTAAACTGCATTAGCATCAGCCTTCTGGTATTTGGGAAGAAAATCCTGTTTTCAAAAGACAGGAAAGCATGTGCAAGTGCATGTGTCCAGATGCACTGGCGAGATGCAGTCTGTGAATGGAGAAGCCGCCTCTGACCCAACCCAACACCTACTGACTGCTGGCTGCAGTGGCTCTGCTTCCACATCCAGACACAAGCAGGAGGCAGCCCATGAACTTTCCCCTAGTTGAACATCAGAGCTCACACTCCCTTTTTTTTACAGTTGCCACGCAGCACCCACTGTTATTTTAAGTCACGCTGGAAGGCTATTTACAGATATAAGAAAGAATGGAAATAAAATGCCTGTTCATTGAGCTGCTCACAAACACTGTTTTCAGCCTTCTGCAAGAGGCCAGTCATCCATATTCTTTGGCTGGTTAACGCAGAGGGAGGGTGCTCCTCTCCCTGTCTCCTCCACTTGGATCACAGGCTGCACAATTTAGAGAAAAGGGCTTTCCAAACTCGTAAAGGTCTAGCATGCTCCAAGTAAGAGACTGATTCTTTTTGATTGCCTTAAACCACTTGTTTTGCTGCCCTAAGCCACTGTTGAGATTGCAGCAGAGGCAATGTCCTTCAACACCTTATCTCACTGTCACAAGCAGCCCAGCTGCACTTGTTGTCCAGGAAATCATAGAATCGCCTGGTTGGAAAAGACCTTTGAGATCTTCAAATCCAACCATACCTGTCCAATGCTAAACCAGATCCCTGAGCGCCTCATCTACCCATCTTTTAAACAACTTCAGGGGTGGTGAGTCCACCACCTCCCTGGGCAGCCCCTGACAGTGCCTGAGAGAAAGGTCATGCTGCAAACTTGCTGGTAGGGAGAGCAGGGGCAGAATGATACCTCAGACACCAGAGCCCTCCTCTAACTACCCCCAAACTCAGTTTCAGAACTTTCCTAGAAGAAGCACTGTGCAGGCCCATCAAAAAACTAAAGCAAAAACCCTGGGAGAAGAAGAGGAAGAGGGGAACCCAAGTGGTGTTCTTGCACTTTGCCCTCTCTCTCCTTCTTTCTTTTCCATTAATACAGATCCAGCAGCCAGTGCCAATCTTATTCCTAAGAACGCCTGTACAAATAAATTCTGTTTTGAACCAATCATTTGGCATCATCCTGCCTTTATTTAGCTCAGTGAGTACTGATCCCATTAATTTTACAGGGAGAGTCACGGTCTAACCTCAGCAACCCCTGGACTGCACAGGCTGGGTCATGAAACTTCACTGAAAAGGATCTGAATGCTATGTTGGGATCTGAAAAAAAAAAAGGCAATGGATATTTAGACATTAGGAAGAAATCTGAGACATGAGACAATTCACCTCGAATCTGAGACAATTCACCTCGAATACTGTGTTCAGTTCTGGACCCCTCACCACAAGAAGGATGTTGAGGCTCTGGAGTGTGTCCAGAGAAGAGCAACAAAGCTGGTGAGGGGCTGGAGAACATCTGACGAGGAGCGGCTGAGAGAGCTGGGGTTGTTTAGGCTGGAGAAGAGGAGGCTGAGGGGAGACCTTATTGCTCTCTACAACTACCTGAAAGGAGGTTATGGAGAGGAGGGAGCTGGGCTCTTCTCCCAAGTGACAGGGGACAGGACAAGAGGGAATGGCCTGAAGCTCCGTCAGGGGAGGTTCAGGTTGGATATCAGAAAAAAATTCTTCACAGTAAGAGTCATTGGGTACTGGAACAGGCTGCCCAGGGAGGTGGTCGAGTCGCCTTCCCTGGAGGTGTTTAAGGAACGGGTGGGTGAAGTGCTTAGGGACATGGTTTAGGGAGTGTTAGGAATGGTTGGACTCGATGATCCAATGGGTCCTTTCCAACCTTGTGATTCTGTGATTCTGTGATGAGGAAAAAATTCTTCACGCTGAGGTTGGGGAGGCCCTGGCCCAGGTTGCCCAGAGCAGTGGTGGCTGCCCCATCCCTGGAGGGGTTCCAGGCCAGGTTGGATGGGGCTTGGAGCAACCTGATCCAGTGAGAGGTGTCCCTGGCCAAGGAAGTGGGGTGGAATAGGATGGGCTTTGAGGTCCCTTCCCACCCAAACCATTCTATGGTTCTATGATTCTATGACTCTCTTCAGTATTCAGGTGACAGATTTATACTACATATAAACCACTAGCTTCCATGTAATTATCCAAAATGTATTGTTATTAATAATAATCTACTGAATGTTAAATTTGAGCCTTCATTAAATGTCAACACTATTTGTAATAAGAGATCCTTAGCTCTTTTAAGAGTGATTTCACATTCATAAGCTTATCTTTCCTGCAGCAAACCAGGCCTTGACACCCATCCTGCCACCACCTGTCCTGCCCACTGATTCCTCTCTCAAGATTGTGCCAGCACAGCTGGTTGCAAGGCTTCGCTGCGGACCAGCTCGGGCAACTAATGAAGCTAAGAGAACGTTTCTCCTCCCTTTTGGCCAGATTGTACACAATATTTGCTGAACGACATACCTTACAAACAGTCAGGGGGCAAGGATGGAACTTTGCCCTTAAACCTTCCTTTCACAATATACCACCACTCCTTCACTGAAGCCGCTCACTTCTACTCGCTTCTTCAAAACAGCACCACGGGGCCAGAGCACAAAAACCACAACCAAGGTAGCGGAAGACTAACCCAGAGTCAGCAGAACAGGATCTAATTTTCATTTGAATCAGTTCTGCAAACGTCTTCACCTTCTGGTTGCTCAATAAAACATAATTCCAGACTGAGAGAGAAGGCCGGACTGAACCAGTAGGGAAGAAAAGACACCACAACATCTCCTAGCAGCAGAAAGGAACAACCCTCCATGGGGAGGGTAAGAGTTAGGGTGAGGATTTGGGGCTCCTCATGTAGAGTTGTCCCTACGTAGAGTTATCTTGCAGAGAGGTGGCCTAGGCCCTCCAAGCAGCTATGCCGAGTGATTCTGAATTAAACGGATGACAGAGCCATTCCCCTAGGGCTATATTACTCCAGAACTTGCTTAACTTTGCTTCATTGCAGAGACATCTAAAAATGCTACTCCCTCCACAGAATTTCAGGATGGGCACCAAGGGGCTGCTGAAGGCCTGGGTGAGAAAGAACTCTCTGGTCCTCGACAGCTCTTCCTAAATCTATAGTAGTTAACTAGTAGTGTCCTACATTACCACAGCAAGACTTCCAGACTCTCTGCAGTTTGTGAAGGTGATAAACATTGGATGAGAGCAGAATACAACCAAACGCAAAGGGATATGTGAACTTCTGGGGCTAGAAAGCAAAGGTCACTCTGAATCCTTCTCAACCACTCGATTGAAGACATCTTTTAATCTGTTTCTGTTAACCACCCGCTGAAGTGGGATCTGCTACCGTAGACGTTAAACATTCTTTAAGCCTTCCACATTAGCAAACACACCTGGTATTAAAACACTTCCTTGTTAGACCCTATTCTGAAGACATAAAACAATAATTAAACCCCCCAAATTAAGGAGCAAGAACAGCGTATGACAAATACTGTGGCAAGAGATGAGGTATGATCAGAAACAGGCACAGGTACCGAACATCAAACAAGTATGGGCAAAGCTGCTTCCTGTTATTCAGTTCAGTAGAGCGATACAGAATTACTGCAACACTGACTAGACTGGCTTTCAGCACTGCAACCTCAAACCACAACTTACATGTATGTTATTATTTAGGTACAGTCTGCCAAGTAGCAAAACACTGTCAAATACAATGCTCTCTGTTGGAAGGGACCTTAAAGCCCATCCAGTCCCATCCCCTGCCGTGGGCAGGGACACCTCCCACTAATCAGAGGCTCCAAGCCCCATCCAACCAACCTTGAACCCTGGCTGCCAGGGATGGGGCAGCCACCACTGCTCTGGGCAACCTGGGCCAGGGCCTCCCCACCCTCCCAGGAAAACATTTCTTCCTAAGATCTCATTTCAATCTCCTCTCTTTCAGCTTAAAACTGTTCTCCCTTGTCTTATCCCTGCACTACCTGGTCAAGAGTCCCCACCCCAGCTTTCCTGGAAGCTGCTCTAAGGTCTTCCTGGAGCCTTCTCTTCTCCAGGCTGAACAACTCCAACTCTTTCAGCCTGTCTTTGTCTGGAGGTGCTCCAGCCCTCTAAGATAGCTTAAACACCTATAAACAGACAAAAAGCCCTATTTCAATTGTGTTTTAAAGGAAGATCAGACATTAAAGGGCATATTTCCCTCATTGTTAACACGCACAACATTTAAACCATGACGAGCAAAAAGTACTTCTCTGTACAAAACCCTTGCTGGCACTTATAAACGGAGTTTACCCTGCACCATTTACCACTAAGATGGGCAGAGCTAAATCTGACCAGAGAGATGTTCAGCCACCGAGATGCCAAGTGTCACAGCACCTTGACATGGCCAGTTGCTGGACATGCATACACACACTTTGTTATGGGTTTCACAGAATCATTTGGTTGGAAAAGATCCTTTGAGATCATTGAGTCTCACGGTACACGTGTACTACTCAGCCAGACCCCTGAGCACCTCATATGCCCATTTTTTAAACCCCTCCAGGGATGGAGACTCCACCACTGCCCTGGGCAGCTTCTGCCACTGCCTGAAAACCTCTGCAGCATAGAAATTTTTCCTAATATTCAATCTGAACTTTCTCTGGTGCAACTTGAGGCCACTTCCCCTCATCCCGTTACTTGTTACTCGGGAGAACAGACCAGCACACAACTTACCACAACTTCCTTTCAGGGACCAACAGAGAGCAATGACTTCTCTCCTCAGCCTCCTTTTTTCCAGGCTAAACAGTCCCAGGTCCCTCAGCTGTCCCCATGGTCCCCAGGCTCCAGCCCCATTCCCAGTTCTGTTCCTCTTCTCTGGACGTGCCCCAGCCCCCCTTGGAGCAAAGGGCCCAAAACTGAATCCAGGATTTGAGGTGTGGCCACACCAGTGCCAAGTCCAAAGGGACAATACAATCCCTTCCCTGCTCCTGCTGCCCACACCACAGCTGTTCCAAGCCAGGATGGTGTTGGCCAGTTGAGCACACTGCTGGTTCAGGCATTGCAGACAGCCAAAGGCAATATATACAATATATCAAAAAATGGTTTGGGTTCCAAAGGATCTCAAAACCCATCCAGTCCCACCCCCTGCCATGGGCAGGGACACCTCCCACTGGATCAGGGTCTCAAAGCCTCATCCAACCTGGCCTTGAATACCTCCAGGGATGGGGCAGCCACCACTGCTCTGGGCAACGTGGGATGGGGCTTCACCACCCTTAATGTGAAGAATGTCTTCCTAACGTCTAATGTAAATCTTCCTGAATTAACATCATTCCCCTCGTCCTGCCACTCCAGGCCCTTGTAAAAAGTCCCTCCCCAGCTTTCCTGGAGCCCCTTTCAGTACTGGAAGCTGCTCTAAGGTCTCCCCAGAGCCTTCTGCAGGCTGAAGATACCCAACTCTCAGCCTGTTTTCATAGCAGAGGGGCTCCAGCCCTCGGATCATCTCCGTGGCGTCCTCTGTTCCTGTTCCAACAGCTCCACATCCTTCTTCCCGTCCCTGGAGGTGTTCAAGGCCAGGTTGGATGGGCCTTGGGCAGCCTTATTTAGTGGGATGTCCCTGCCCATGGAAGGGAGATGGAATTGGATGATCTTTAAGGTCCCTTCCAACCCAAATTATCCTACGAGTCTATGATTCTTCTTTTGTGGATTCCAGCACTGGGCACAGGACCACAGGCACACCCAGTCCACACGATCAGACAACGCTGTGCCGACACCCCCACGCAGCGCAGCCCCCCGTTCCCCAAAGGTCCGGGTTATTCCCCCCTCCGCGGGGAGCAGGACCCGCTCCCGCTGGGACAGGGACGCCCTCAACGCTCCCCTTTGTCCCCATGGGACAACGCAGCTTCCCCCGCGCCCCCAACACACACACACACACACACACACACACACACACACAACGGGCCTCCCCCGCCCCCTAATACCCCCCGGGTCCCCCAAACCCCGCCCCCGTGCCCCCCAGGCCCTGCTGAGGCGCTGGTGTCGCCCCCAGCCCCGCTGAGGCGCCCGAGGCGCCGCCGCCCCGTCCCCGCGCCGCGCTGCCCGCGCTCACCCCTCAGCAGCGCCATGGCCGCCCGCGCCCGCCGCACATTCGACACGGGACGGGAGGGGGAGAGAGGGGGAAGAGGGCCGGTTTGGGATTGGTTCATGGATTCGTGAATGAATTAATTAAGGGATTTTTTTTTTTTTATTGAGCTTGCTTTTCGTTCGGGAGGTCCTTTGTCGCCCGGAAAGACGGGAAGGGATTTGGCGAATCGGCTGCGCGCCGGGAGGATCCCTGAGGGCAGCTTCCATCCGCGCTTGGAACCCCGAGGGCGGCTCCTATCCACCCCTGGATCCTTGAGATCAGCTTCCATCCGTCCCGCGATCCCTGAGGGCAGCTCCCATCCGCCCCTGGATCTCCGAGGGCGGCTCTCATCCATCCCTGGGTCCCCGAGGGCAGCTCCCATCCTTCCCGCTATCCCTGAAGGCAGCTCCCATCCATCCCTGGATCCCCTGAGGGCAGCTCCCAGGTCCCTGACAGCAGTTCCCACGTCCTTGAGTGCAGCTTCCACATCCCCTAGGACAGCTCCCAGCCTTCCCAGATCCCTCAATGCAGCTCTCAGCCATCCTGGGATCCTTGAGAGCAGCTCCCACATCCCCCAGGACAGAGCCCAGCCCTCCCTGGATCTCTGAGGGCAACTTCCATCCCTCCTGGGATCGCTGAGGGCAGCTCCCAGATCCCTGACAGCAGTTCCCACATCCTTCAGTGCAGCTCCTGCATCCCGCAGGGCAGAACCCAGCCTTCCCTGGGTCCCTGAGGGCAGCTTCCATCCACCTCTGGATCCCCAAGGACAGCTCCCATCCATCCCTGGATCACTGAGGGCAGCTCCCAGATCCCTCACAGCAACTCCCACATGCCCCAGGCCAGCTTCCATCCATTCCTGGATCCCTGAGGGCAACTGCCATCCATCACCGGATCTCTGAGGGCAGGTCCCACATCCCTGTCAGCAGCTCCCATGTCCTTGAGTGCAGGTACCACATCCCCCAGGGCAGATCCCAGCCTTTCCTGGATCCATGACTGCAGCTCCCAGCCCTCCCAGATCCCTGAGTGTAGCTCCCACATCCTACCAGGGCAGCTCCCAGCCCTCCTGAGATCCCTAAGAGCAGTTCCCATGTTCCTGAGAGCAGCTCCCAGTCCTCCCAGATTCCTGAGTCCAGGTCCCACATGCCCCAGGGTAGCTCCTAGCCCTCCTGGGATCCATGAGTGGAGTTCCCACACCCCTGAGTGCAGGTGCCAGCCTTCCTGGGGTTCCCGAGGGCATCGCCCAGCCCTCCTGGGATCCCTGACTGCAGATCTTGGCCTTCCTGGGATCCCAGAGAGAAGCTCTTCTGGCACTTTGGGGTATGATTTAGCAGGTACAGGTGTGTTGGACGCATGAACTTAAAGGTCTTCTCCAACCTTAATGATTCTATGATTTAACACAGCTTTGCAGCCCTGAGCAGCTACACAGTCCCTGGCCTGCAGCACTGTCCTAATTCCCAGGCTGTATCCTTTTTTGCAACTGGATGGAGAAGAGCAGGATGTGCCTCCTCCTGGCCTCCTCCATCACCTCCCTTGTGCTCCCTAGGGCTCAGTGTTGGTGGTGCTTCTGTTTAATATCTTTATCCATGATCTGGATGAGGGGATTGAGTTACCGTTTAGTCAGTTTGCAGATGACACAGAGTTGGGCGAGAGTGGTGATCTGCTGGAGGACACGAAGGCTCTGCAGCGGGATCTGAGCAGGACCGATGAGCTGAGACCAACGGGATGAGGTTCAACAAGGCCAAGCACTTGGGACACAACAACCTCGTGGAGCTCCAGGCTTGACATTGAGGACAGGTCCAGGATATTGAGGGGCTGGAGTGTGTCCAGATGGAGTGGAGCTGGGGAAGGGTCTGGAGTCCAGGGGTTCTGGGAACAGCTAAGGGACCTGGGGCTGTTTAGTCTGGAAAAGAAGAGGCTGAGGGGAGACCTCATCGCTCTCTGTAGCCCCATGAAAGGAGGCCGTGCTGAGGTGGGTGCTGGTCTCATCTCCCAAGTAACAAGTGATGGGATGAGAGGAAATGTCGTCAAATTGAGCCAGGGGAAGTTTAGATTGGATATGAGAAAAAAATCCTCCATAGAAAGAGTTCTCAAGTCACTGGGAGAGGCTCCCTGGGGCAGCGGTGGAGTCCCCATCCCTGGAGGGGTTTAAAAGGTGTGGAGATGTCATACTTAGGGACATGGTTTAGTGGTGGAGTTGGCAGTGTTAGGTTTATGGTGGGACTGCATGATCTTAAAGGTCTTGTCCAATCTAAACAATTTCATACCTCCCCTGTCCACTGCAACCGCCTGGCTGCGTGTAGGGGACCCACAAAACCAGCTTTTCGAAGTCCCAGTGGCTGAAGAGGCATGTTGAGTTATGACCGATATCATACAACCTTCAGTGGAACCACTCATACTATCTGGCAGATGATGGGGTGATCAGTCAAGAAGTTTTAGTTTATGTACTACTAAAAGTTGCCGAGTCTTCATTAAGGCAATTTAAGTTTTATAAAGTTTGCAGAAGAAAAAATATTTTTCTATAAACTATCCCATTTTTTATTAAAAAAACCCAACACCTCCCTCCAAAATTCCAATGATTTGATGGATTTAGAGATGAGTGAAGGTACAAGCGACTTTCTCTTTAAAACAGAATCAGAGACATATTTTCTTTCTCTGTTTCTGCTATATTTTCTCTCTGCCATAAACTTCACCCGATCTCGTTTCTGCACATGCACAGGGTCTGGTGCTTCATCTCCTCCATTCATCTGCTATGGCCAGGATTCCACACTCGCTTGGTTTCTACTTAGCTCACAATACTTAAGCACCTCTGAAATCAAGTTACAACTTCCAAACCTTTCAAAGTCTTAAGTAAAAGCTTTGAGACTATTCATATGTATTTGTAAAGCACACTGTAATTCTAAAAAGTAAACATCTCCAATACACAGAAGTAAAATATTGAACGGTGTATTTTCTTTTTACATTCTCGTTTTTGACCAAAAGTCACAATTTTTTCAAAAGTGTTTATTTCACAGAATGTTTTTATCCCCAGTTGAATAGTACAGTGACTATTACAAGCATTTTTCTATAAACAAAGGTGTAGTTTACAGATTTGTTCAGAATGGAAAAATATTTTATAAGCAGTAGCATTTCATCTACAGTATTCAATCCTGCACATCATTCGACTTCTCTGAGAGCAGTTATACCTTCTGCTTGTTAATGAGAATTTGCAACCCCCCAAGAGCCCCCAAACAAACAAGCGAACAAAAAAAAGAGACATTGCACTTTAGTAGCACATTTTTTTGATAATTTTTTGGATTTTTTTTTTCTAATTTCAACTAAATTTGAAAGTCTTCGTCCACTGGCATTTACCTTTTGAAGTAAGTGGTATATTCATTGGGGAATATTTCCTCTGGGTTGTTTTGACATATAATTTCTAGAACATCCTTCAGGAAAAATAATCAACTTATGACTGCAATATAGGTGAATTAGTAGAACTGGAGGAAACAGCTTCATGGCAATTCATGCAATTCATTTTAATTAGGTTATATGCAATGACAAAATGCTAATTTTTTAGTTAAGTATGGTCAGAAAGAGTAAATTTGCACAGCTTTGTTAATTTACTACTGAAAATGGAGGACAATGACCTGTTGTTTCAAGTGCATCTTTTCCACTTGTGTCTTTCGCAAACCACAGAAGTAGAGGGGCGTTATGTATTGCAAAGACTTTGGGGAGTGCGGTGATTTCAGTGTTTTAAGTTGCAGTGTCAGGAAAGGCCGCCACTACGCTGAAACTTTGACACATGCCCACGTTTCGTTACCGTTTCGCTCAGACCAAGAAGGACTTTTAGATACAGTGGAATAAGTTGCATGAGCACAAGATGTTTATGATGTAGGATCACATAAGTTCACTCTGCTCTGAAAGTTCTTTCCTACAATCGACTGCTACACCACCTTTACCAACCAAAAGGCAAGCAACGTCAGCAGCAGAACGACAATAAAAGAAAAAAGAAGGAAAACAAAATCAAAGCAAATAAAGATTGCACATTATCCTGGATGCTGCTGGTAGATCAGACAGCACATGCCTGAACTTGAAGTTGTTGAAGCCACTTGAAGCGTTGGTTTCATAGGGGCAGTGGTTTCTACGATTTGATTTTTTGGGGGGTTTCATTATTGTTTTGGGTTTTGTTTGGTTTTTTTTATTTTTTTTTTTAATTCCCAATAATGTTTTTTCTGGGACACATGATACATGCAGAAATCAGTACGTGTCAGTATCATATTTTTCCTAGGAACTTCAAAGTGGTTTTGCAGACCTCCTCAGAGTGAGAATTTATAAGCAGACATAAATCCATGGACAACTTTTTATGACAGAACAATAAAAATACTCCCACATTTTACCGCCTGTTCCAGAGAAACAGTGGCTGAGAAGTCAGTTACCTTAGTAACAGCTAAAGGCACACAGTGGGAAAACACTCAACTTAATAATCAGTATTTAAAAATAAAGACAGGTCTGGAAAACGGCCAGCTTTCTCAAAGCCATACTTTGTGCTAAGTTTGTTTTTTAAATAAAGAAGTGCCAGTCTGAGAGAAGAAAGGCATGCTTGAGCATAGCCATTTAACAAAACTAACATTTTTAGAAAATTTACTAGCAGAAAAGATAGCATATATTAACGTATCTTTCATGCAGAGTCCTCTTTCAGATGGATGTTCATGGACAAACTACAGTATCACAGATAGAGACATTAAATTCCAGTTCCTGTCTATACATAAAACAAGACTTTTTAATAAAGTCTCTTCGTTGTACATATAAATTATGATCCTGAAAATGCCAGTACAAGACCATTATCCCCAAGAAGAGCATTAATCACATTTTGTAATTGCGATCAGCAACAAAATGGTTGAAGAAGAGGATTCTGCAGCAACCTGCCATCTAGTCTGAACAATAAGTGTTGGCTTGATCAATCTTTTGGGAATTGCACTCTGAATAATTTACACCAGAGAGAGGTAGAGACCTAAGGAGCCTGAGAGGAAACTGCTGGCCTAAAGTGAATTCTGAGAAACAGCACTATGATAAAACTGCCTTACAGAAAGGCTGAATTCTGCTCTGAATTAGTAATTTTTTTTTTTTTTAAACTGTGATGACTACTGTAGTCTGGGAAAAAGGGATAAGATATAATTAAAAAAATTAAACTCAAGGCATTGCAAAAACATTTGTTAGCAAATGTGAAAAGAGGTAGGTACAATAAATAAAAACATCGGAGATGAGCAAGGGACAGAAGAGTGGGCTTGCTGGGCACACGCAGCAGAACAGTGGCGTTGGCCTTGTACACAAAGAGAAGATGAAGGCACTACTGAGTATACACAGTAGATGCAGGTGCTCAAGGGCTGTAGTTTGGAGGTAGCGCTGGTACTACACAAGCAATAGACTTTCTTGTATAATTAACTGGGTGATGGTTAGAGGAAAACACAACTTCTCCTTAGGGAATGGCCTTAAACCTGTCCTTCACTGGTAACAGCCATACAAAACCATAGTCTGCTTGAAATAAGGTGTTTACCCACTGGCACAGACCAATATAATTCTTCACAGCACTCAACTGTCTTTAAAAATGTGCTTTTTGGATAGTAATATACATATATAGTATATACAGGAATATTAGGGTTTGTATATACCTAGGTAATATACATGATGATTAAATCAAAACACGCTCCTTATCTAAAGACGTGACTACAGCATGGTGAGATTCAGTGTATTTTTAAAAGACTTCACGTTCTATTTTAATCCTCTGAGCAGACAGGGTACCTGATCCTAAATCAGCTGTTCGGATGTTATTTACACTGAATAAAAGTGGTCAGTCAGATGCAGAGAGGGTTTTTTGAAAGCTCTTTATCATCACGGAATGTCTGAGACTTCAGGAACTGCAACCACAAAAGCAGGGAATTTAAGGTCTGCTTTGACAAGACCATTATGGCAGTGGAAAGGTCAAAGTGCTCACAGTGCAAAGGTGAGCAAGGCTTTTGCTGCTGCCAAGCATCCTCGCTGCACTTGGGCACACGGAGCTACAGCAGAGGCATCGCCATGTCGGTTTGCAGACCGATCACCACCAGGATCGTTGTACAGCATCACTCGGCCTTGGGAACCCACCTTTTCCCTTTCTCAGTGAGGAGAGCAGTTCTGCAGTAACGGAGAATTCAACATGTCATGATAAGTACTGAGAAAAACCAGTGACTGCTTTTGGGAGTAGTTGGTCCCTTTCAACTTCCACCTGGTGGGGTCGGCGGCTTGGTTTGGTTTCATTTACCAGTTAGGTAAAAACAGTCCTACAGTAATTTGAATTGATTGCAATTACTTATTTAAGGTTGTTGTAGATACAGAGCTATGTTCACTCTTAAAGAAATGTCTTACATTACTAACATATCATCTTACTATTTTTTGTGTTTTCTTTGCTTGTCCATTCCCTTTTGGTTTAAAACTTTTTTTTTTTTTTTTTTTTTTTTTTTTTTTAAGGATTCTTCCTTTATCCAAGCTCTATCTTTGCATGATAGGTAAAAATTTGAAATTTGGGATGGCTGTTAATTAAACAGAATTTTTCCTATGATGAGAACTCACCTGCTGAACATAAGTTGGACCAGGAACCCAAATATTAAACTGGGTTGCCTTATCATGTCTTCTCTATGCATGGGATTCTGATACAGGCCATGTAAGATGTCTAAGAATGCCACTACTTGAATGTTTTTGAGTTTTAAAAGCCCAAGGAAAGGCAGCAGTAGGGATCAGGATGATACTTATCTGTACCAGAAGCAGGAGGCCTAAGGTAGTCCCTTGTCTCAAGCTTATTTCACTAGGAAAAAACCTTTGCAAGCCACTAATGTAAATTTTCTTAACGGAAGAAAGTCTAAACTGCCAATTTACTTGAATCCCCATGAAGCAGATGCACTGGATATGGTTAGGAGGAGTAACAGCATTTCTCAAACATATAATCTGTGATAAATTCCATGGAAACAGGCAGTGTCCAAGCCTGTTGCCTTAACCAGCATGATAAATACGTATTGCACCTTGTGCAATTTACTTTCTGAACTCACTGTCATGATAGTTGCTTGCAAGAACAAGAAGAAGAACTGCATGTCCCATTGTTAATACGTACAAACTACCTAGCTATCAGACAAACTACACGTCCTTCAAGGCAGCACAAGTGTCTTGGATTGAGTTTTTTACTTATATGTGATTTCTTCATAGACACCTATGAAGATCAAAGTAAACTGTCTCCCACTCACCATTCTTGTTTGTTAGTGGCTTTTGGAGATGATTATGGGCTTTGAACTGTGCCAACATAAAATCAAGCAATAAAATAAAACTGCATTTCAAGTATCCTTATTTCTGAGCTGCAAATTACCAAAACAATCACATACAGATCAGTCTCTTTTTTACTGTACAGTTTAGCATCCACTTATTACTGTGTATCAGTTCTTCCATAAACCTGTTTGGTCCATGTTTGAAGAGCTCCTTAGATTCCATTCATGAATTTTCTTTCTTCTCAGGAGGTCTCTGGGTAGGAGAGGTGGGAGTAATTACACTTTCTTCAGACTTTATTGAGAAATTCCAAGTTGAGAGAAGCAGGGAGATGAATCGAGTCCATGGTTATGGAGGATGGATTGAAAGGAAACAAAACCGGGAACATGTGCTTGAAGTCTAACAGCAGCTGCGGTGGGTCATTCCGCTCTTGTAAGTGCATCTACGAGGTGTGGGGGACGAAAACAAATTTAGTATCAGTTGCTGCCTTTTCCATTGCATTTGTCATGATATTTAACATCATCAAAGGTTTGAGAATGTACACAATTTTAGAGATATTGCTAAAACCAATGAGAACTATTTTGTTCTCTATTGCAACAGCCTTCCTCTGAGCAAATACTTACAGGGACTTCTATGCAGACTGTAGAAAGCACTGCTTCAGAAGAACCTGCTTACATTTTCTTCATGACCAGGAACCAAGAACACACAACTTGGAAACAACATGACCCCTGCCTTGTATGGCAAAAGCAGCCCTGTGTGATACCAGCAGACCAGTCTTGACTCGGCCGCTTGGCAATGGAGACATATTCTAGGAGTAGTTGAACAGGTCTATTTCCATTTCCTGCCTCCTCCTTGCAAGCATTAAAATAAGTTTGGTTTCAACTAGTTTATTTTTCCTTTATTTGCCAATTTCTGCCATTTATTTCAGAAGTATCTCCATTTCATTGATGCTTCACTGACTCCTCCAACCTTACTTCTGAGTCGCCTAGCTACTACAGAGCATTGCCTTAGCTCAGGTGCTTATTGCTCCTTGAGATTAACATCCCAGTTATCCCCCCAGCTGTATTTTGCAAGTAAGCATGTGCACACAGAGAGAACTAAATTCAGGACAACATGCAGCAGCATGCCTGTTACAAAATGCCTGAGTTGGTAAAGATTTAATAGATGCCTTTAGTATCGTCCCCTCTACTTTGCAGCCCTTTAATTTACCTGTATGTCTCGTATGAAAGCTACGGTCACACGTTCTTCAAACTCATTCACAGGAGTGTAGAGATTAAGTATCTTTACAATCTGTTGAAAACAAAATAGGATTACAGACAGTCGTGAGAAGCCAGACTTTTCCAGCATACAAAGGACTACTAACAGTTTGCCTTGATATGGCCATAACAAGTCTCCCATGACTCTACTGAGAAGCAGAAGGAGCACAAGTATCATCCTGGTGTTCCTCTGCCTCCTGTGAGGTGTGTCAGCCCTCTATGGACCTGTCAAAGTCAGTTCTTATGGAAACGATTGTAAATTGGGTATTGACTTGAACAACAGATTAATACAGGGACTCCACTCAGTTGGCACATGGGTGACGCTCCCCAGTACTTCTGATGCCGCCAATACAACACTTCTCCTGATGTTCCCTCACTCCTGCTCCTCCTCTACGCACTCTCAGCTTCTCTCCAGAACACACGTTCAAGACAGGGAGATGGAGATACAGAAAAAAAGATCTCCAAGAACCATTGGAGATCAGCTCACAGCTCTCACTTTTCCCTTCCTATCGCATTACCAAACTGGGGACCCAGGCAATCCAGCAGCAAAATCCACAAGTTCATGTTCTCCTGGAGAGGAGTCTCAGTGTTTAAGTCAGATCCAGCCAGCCTAGGTGGGCTGTTCTCAATATCCTTGCCCCAAATATGAGCCCTTGCTGGGCATCCTGCAGACCTAGCCAGGTTAGATCCTGGTAAATGGCAACAGGTAGGTTGAGTCACTGTCCCTGAAGGGATTTAAAAGGAGTGGAGATTTGTTGCTTAGGGACATGGTTCGTGGTGGAGTTGGCAGCGTTGGGTTTACAGTTGGACTCAAAGATCTTTAAGTTCTTTTCCAACCAAAACAATTCTGTGATCCTATGATTACCTCTAATAAAATCCAAAGAGTCTGACTTGATACCATGAACTCCTCAGGGCTGGATTTCATCTTCGAACATTCCTGCTGGAGCTTCAGTGCTATCAGCAGCTCCGTAAGACAGGAGCCACGGCAGTGACCACCTCTGACAGGGCTGGTACCAAACCTAAGTCTCGACAAGGACAAGTTGTCCCCACCATGGACACGCTGAATCTGGGCAGTGACGAGCTGGCACCAGGAAGCCATCCTTTTCCACTTCTTTAATGATCAACACCTCCTAGTGTAAATCTCTGCCCTGTTCCCTACCTGCTGCGTTGTGAGCGATGTGCACAAGGAGCAGATGGCCTCGGCATCTTCTGAGGTTTTCTTTTTCAGCTGCAGAAGCTGCGCCGCCTGAATCAAGGGCTCCAAAGTCTCTGCTGCTCCACTCTGCTGCAGATTCTTCCCACGCAGCCATTCCTCCAGCTGGCTTATGTTAAACCTGAGAAAGTAACCAAGATAAGATGTGAGCTGAGAGCCGAGAGATAAGATGTAGCATCTCAAATATCCTCTGCAAGACTGAAGATACATCGCAGTGCAGGTATATGTGGCTTTTTTAATGCATATTTATGACAGACATGACAAGAGACAGCCAGACCAAAGCTTAATACTCAACAACTCTAAGCAAAATTTATACCCTGTGCATCCTGGAAATAGATGAGCCACGTCACAGCTGAGCAGCACAAGGAACATGCTTTTCTACAGCATTCAGATAAATTCAAGTTTCAAAAGTGAATTAAAATATTTTAAAATCTTTTAACAAGCTTTTAAATGCTAACAAATTTCTGCAAGGTACCCAGCTACCTTTGAAAATACCTACAGAATAGTGGCTTTCCCTCTGCCCACTCCCAGGCTCAAGGGCAAAAAGCAGAAGATCCACTACAGGAAGGAGAAGGGGTACCAAAAAGAAGGTTTAAATCATCTACACTGAGAAGGAAGTTGATAGATTTATGCCAGGGCTGATAAATGTCCATGGCCCCTTTCTCACTCGCTGTCCTTTCACATTACAATCCTTATTTTCACTATGCTAAGACGGCAAGCTGATCCCAGCCAGTAGATCATAGAATCATAAGGTTGGAAAAGACCTTGGAGATCATGAAGTCCAACTCTACCTGTCCACTACGAAATCACATCCCTAAGCACTTCATCTATCTGCCTTTTAAACCCCTCCAGGGATGGTGACTCCACCACCTCCCTGGGCAGCCTCTGCCAGTGCCTGAGAAACCTTTCAGTGATGTTTATGCTAATAACCAATCTAAACTTCCCCTGACACAGCTTGAGGCCATTCCCTCTCATTGGATCACCTGTCATCAACACCCAAGTCTCTGCAACCTCCTTTCAGGCAGTTGTAGAGAGCAATAAGGTCTCCCCTCAGCCTCCTCTTCTCCAGGCTAAACAACGCCAGCTCTCTCCGCCGTTCCTCATAAGACTTGTTCTCCAGCCCCTCACCAGCTTCATTGCTCTTCTAGGTCCATGATGCCGCTTGCCTGCAGCTGATGAGAGGCTGGAGGCACTTGGCACAGCGACAGGCGTTTGTCTTTAAGATCCACCCTGAAGAACTGGAGGCTTCGATACTACTTTAAAACTGGCAGACGTGGCAGCAGGAGGGGACCATGGAGACTGCTCCACCCCAAAGAGCCACCCATCCTGCATTCACCTGGTGTAGTCATTGGGCTGTGCAGTCTCCCCGCTCAGGCTGAGTGGGGCAAGGGTGGGGAAAGCCCACCCGAGAGATAATTACTCTAACATGCATTTAATTCACAAGCAGCACAGCAAATGGCATTCCACAGGCATCACACAATGGGGTTAGTTTTAACTGCTCCTGCATCAGGCTCCTGCTGAATCCAGCTTCTCCCCTTACTTATACCATTGCACTTTATGTTCACAGAATCATGGAATGGGTTGTGTTGGAAGGGACCTTAAGTCCCATCCAGTTCCACCCCCTGCCACGGGCAGGGACACCTCCCACTGGATCAGGGGCTCCAAGCCCCATCCAACCTGGCCTTGAACCCCTCCAGGGATGGGGCAGCCACCACTGCTCTGGGCAACCTGGGCCAGGGCCTCACAACCCTCATAGGAAAACATTTCTGCCTAAGATCTCATCTCAATCTGCCCTCTTTCACCTTAAAACCATTCCTCGCCATCCTATCCCTGCACTCGCTGACCAAGAGCCCCTCCCCAGCTTTCCTGGAGCCCCTTTCAGTACTGGAAGCTGCTCTAAGTCCTCCTCTGAGCCTTCTCTTGTCTAGGCTGAACAACCCCAACTCTCTCAGCCTGTCCTTGTACGGGAGGTGCTGAAGCCCTCAGATCTTCTCTGTGGCCTCCTCTGGACTCACTCTAACAGATCCATGTCCTTCCTGTGCTGAGGACTCCAGAACCGAACACAGGGCTCCAGGAGAAGTCTCACAAGAGCACAGTAAAGGGAGAAGAACACCTACCTCAAACTACTGGTTACTATTTTCATACCTTCCAACACATTAAAAATTAACTAAACTTCCTTAAGCAGCCACACCCCACCCCAAGCCCTCATCCCACCTTAGCTGCATCCCAGTGCTCCACGAGCAAACATCCTTCCTCAGCAAGAGGTTGTTCAGAGCAACCGCGTTGATCATGTAGAAGAGCTGCTTGAAGACCTGCTGCACGATCTCTGGGTCCAGACCCTGGTCACACATGATGCCGTGGAATACGTTCAGCTGGCGAATGATTGCTTCTAAGCTGTAGGAACTGTCACCATCTGCCATGCTGGAGGAGCGATTCCTGTAGCCCATTGGTTTGACACCAGAAAGCCCTTGTATACTCTCATTTTCCAACACGGCAGACACTGAAAAGGTGGAAAAAAATGAGCTAAAGAAAGCCTGCATCCACCTATTAGTCAGCAGAGGTAAGAACTGATCCCCCTGTATCCCCCTGTGGACTGTCATAGACATGCAGCAGTCTCAGTGATGCAACAGAGTGGATGCTGGGAGGTCTAAACGCAGGACAGACCCATGAATTGATAGTTTACTGGATAATAGGAAACGGCTGAAGCACACAAAATACCTGTAAAATCACATGTACTTCCTAGGTGTTACTACACAGAAATTAATTACCTTGCTGTAGAAAAAGGGAACATCTCTCCTTTGACTTGTAATCTATTCTCTCTCTGTAACCACCACAGAGCCTTGAATTCTGCAGTTAGAGTCAGTAATTGGCTCAAAGATTTGCAAGAAATGAAGGCAGATATTAGAATTCTTACAGCCTGACCTACTGAGAGAGGGATGGGAGAGCTTTCTGCAAGGAGCAGGAAGTACAGGTAGTGATGGCAGGGAGTAACACTGTCACATACAGTCAGAATTAATGTAATGATGTTTGGAGGGCAAAGGGAAAGTGTCCCTGATATAGAGGAGTCCAGGCTGGAAGCTCAAGGAAAATACCAGCACCTAGAAAATATAGAATACTGAGAAGAGCCCCTCAATTAGCTTAGCAAGGGGGAGGACAGATTTAGCTAAGGAGGTAACGCTTCTCATACTCACTCATCCTTGCAAAATGAGGTCTTTACTAGTCTCTTTTTCCTCTTCCCGGTTCTCTCCTCCCTCATAACAAGCATTTCCATCCATAAAAACCTAAACCACAAATCTTGTCTGGAGGGGAATGCTGTTCCTGAGGACCCACCAGCACCACTTCACCTCTGTCTCTTGGAAAGAGACAACTTTCTGCAGGGAGCTGTTAGGCTGTGTCAGGCTTAGGGTCAGGGTTAGAGTTGTTCCTGCAGATATTTGTCCCTGCAGAGAGTTGTCCTGGATCCCCGTCACTATATCTCCAGTAGAAAGAAAGAAGGATTTTTCTATTATGGGGGAAAAAAAAGACCTCATCCCTATTACTTTCTATGACACAGGATAATAAAAACTCACCCAGGTCACTCCCAACTTGAGGACCTGCTCCAAATCCAACAGTTTTGGGTATTTTTGAAACCTACGGCTCTTAACCGACTGCAGGCTTTTCCTTTGGGAACAAGTCATGCTAGCACTGTACAAAGGTCTCGAAAACACTCAAGAGTACACAATTACAGGAAAAAAAAATGCCCTCCTAAAAGCTACCACACCACAAACTCACCGATCATGGGTTGGAGTATGCCCTCTGCTATCTTTATGAGCTGCTGGTAGATCTGGATGGAGAGGTGGCTCAGCACCTGGCGGTACTCGGTCAGGTCAAAGTTCTTCAGACAGTGCTCATTCTGCTTAGGTGTGTTTTGTGTCATGAAGCCCTGAACAGAAGGAGATTAAAACGCCCGATTTCATTACTCCAACTATTTATGGTCCAGTAAAATCACTGTATTAAAAAAAACCTTAAGAGTACAATATATCCAGATGTTAGCAAAGTACATTTTTACTCTATTACAGGAAAGATCAAGACTCCCAAATCACCTTGGAATTACTCAGCCATGTGTTCATAAATTATTACTAGAGGGCTGCTTTTTGAAGAAAAGCATCATTAAGCAGTAGGCTTCTTTACATTTCACCTTTAGCAGGGAGCAACACTTGTATTAATTACAATATATATATGGACTAGAAAATGACATTTTGGCCACAGAGAAAGGTCTTTTAGCTATTTGTTTATGTCTACGAGTTGCAGTTATTGAAGGGAAACAGATATTTTGAGATTTAAAATATTACAAAATGAAAAATAAACAATAACCACATGCTATGCTTTGACAAAATCTTAAACGGATCTGAAGTTCAGAAATCTGTCCGAGCAGATGAATTTATTCCTGCCTTTTGCTGGAGCACCAGGTAGCCCCTGACCCCGTAAATGGATGCTGAAGCCCTGAGCTCTGGGCTCAGATATTAATGCTAATTTTGTTGGCAGAAGCAAATTGATCTAACTTGATTTTGTAATTAACACGGGCACTTCAACTGCCTGCTCATATGGTTTTATCAATTTGGTGTCAAAATGAGAACTACGCAATTTTTTTATTGTTTGCTGACTGGCAAAACACAAAAATACAACACGCACAGTTTCAGCTGACTTCAGGATTTCTCATTTTGTCTGACTAATGAAATAGCATTGTGCTCTTTGCACTGCAAGATTGCATTTAGTTTGTGTTTTTCTTGTAAACCTGTTTTCTTAATAACAGGTTGGATTTCAAACTAAAGAGAACAGTATTTTTGGAACCGCTTGGAATTATTTTTCCTTTCTGTTTTTTGTTTTTGCACCAAATTACCAACTGAATGTGCAAGCAGCTGGTTAATCTAACAGAGTAAATCATGGCAAAGAATGTGAAATTTAAGCCTAGGTTGTTATTTTTTTTTTCACCCTGTTGGTTTTGTGGGGAAGATCTTTAAATGCAATGCTGTTATCCAGGCAGAAGAGGGCAAACAGGAGCGTAACTATTAGTAAGTCTCATCTAAATTATTTTTCTTTTTAATTTAAATCCTGGAAGTGCAGCATTGAGGTTTTGCACACCAGTCATTATCTTGTGAATGACCTGAATAGTTAATTTGATTCCATGATTTCTTTTTATTTATTCTCAAAGCTTGAATGCTCAATATCAAGACTAACTGAGAAACGACGTAATTTGACTCTGTTGAATATTTTAATACACAGAACACATAGCTTTAAGGATGACAGTGTGTAAGGTACTATGAAGACAGTGATGATCTGATTTTGTCAGAAGGGATCAGCTATAATAAAACATTTTAACTTGTGAATAATACTGAGGTGGCAAGAAATGAGAGGTTTTCCTTCCAAAATCTTACATTATAACTACGCATTTTTGCTCTCTCAAAGATTGTTTATTTTAAAACAGTTGGACAGAACAGGAAAAAACCAGAAATATTCAGAATAAAATTGCAATATTTGGAACAGTTTATCCCTGTCAAAATCTTGGTTAAAAAAACCAGGACATCTACTAAAACCAGAGGCACAGACTTCAAAACAGCCTACCAGTAGGAAATCCCCTCTTCAGACAAATCAAAGTGCTTGGTAGGCTATGAAAGGCACAATATTCAGGGCATTAGTCAGATGATGTTGGTGTTGTCACAGAATCATGCAATGGTTTGGGTTGGAAGGGACCTTGAGGCCCATCCAGTATCAGCCCCCTGCCATGGTCAGGGACACTTCCCATGGGATCAAGTTGCTCCAAGCCCCATCCAACCTGGCCTGGAACCCCTCCAGGGATGGGGCAGCCACCACTGCTCTGGGCAACCTGGGCCAGGGCCTCCCCACCTGAACAGGAAAACATTTCTTCCTAAGATCTCATCTAAATGTTCCCTCCTTCAATGTTTTGATGTAAGGGTCCTGGTTTCAGCTTTAAAATATCTCCGTGCAATGCCCCATGAACCTCTGTTAGGAGCTGCTTCATGTTATACCCAAATAAACAAAGCAGGAAAGTCACTGATGACCCCATGTCAAAGCCAGTAGGAAGCCACCAGACCCAGGAGACCTGAAGAGCCTTCCTGGATGAATTCCAGAGTGCTCAAGATCATTGATGTGTTTCTTACCGCATCTCCGCTGTACTGCTTCAAACAGTGCAGAAGGCGACATGTATTTGCCAGCCAAAACGACGTCATCTCAAAATCATCGTTGTGTTTCTGAAGGAGTAAAATTAGAACACGTAAGACTCCTCCTTTGCTAGAGGAAGGAGGTATAGCAAGATAAAGTGATTTGGTGTTTTCCCACCTAGATCAGAAAACTCTTTCCCTGCAGAGGAGCAGTATTTGCCATTTGTTCCTGCAAATATTTTTTCTAAACTGCAAATGCAAACAGTTTTATTCCTAACTCCATCATTCTCCTTGTTCTTCTATAAAGGGAAGCCGTAACAGGGATTGGGTTTGAAAATTACTACAAGTGCTGAATTTCACACACTTTGACATGGTTATAGCCCCCATCTTACATCATCTCAACCCCAAGACAAAAGACACACCTACCTTCAGCACTTTCTTGATGCCGTTGATGGTGGAGGTGAGCAAGGAGTGCACTTTCTGGTCATCATTGATGTAATCCGCATGTCTGATGCACATGTAGAGGATGTAGGCAGGAAGGCAGGGAACAGTAGCAGACACGGCCTGGGGCTTCAGATCTAGAAGGTTTGGTATTTTCTTTGTAAATACTCTTAAAAATTCATAGACTGCACGGACAACACCAGAGCTGGAGACATAACGGGGCTAAGTCACCTCCTCCAGCCCTGGGAAGCTGAGATTTTGGTAATTTGCACCCCTCTCTGCAGTGTGAATGCAGAACCACCAACAACAGCACAGATGGACCTGCTGTAGCTTTCCACCCCACAGCACCAGGGCTTGGGAGGGTAGCAGTGAAGTTTGTGACACTGTGACATTACACTTTAGGGATGCACAGATGTGCATAGGTGGCACTAAATTTTCTTTTCTATGAAAAAGCCTACTCAGTCAGCACACAAATAACCTTAGAAAAGCCCCCCAAAGCTTTCAGGAATACCTCACAGACGATATAGCCCCCAGCTCTGAATTCGTGACTCGGTAAATCACGCTTTCCCTCAAGACACTGAATCCTAATGGTAGCTGTGGGAATTTGCATCCTCTGAACAGGGAAACTTCAAAGACCACAGCAATGGAATAGCACTGCTCTTTACATACTGTTTAGATCCTTGCTAGACTCTGCCAGCGTTAGAGAGTAATGGGAGAGAGAGCCAGGGAAGCATGACTTCTCTAACAGTGTTGAATAACAGGATGCTGGCAGCAATTCTGATCAGACCTTCCTGTGTAAAAGTTTACTATCTATTGCAATTACCATCGCATGTCTCATAATCCAAATCACCGTTGTTCCCCTGCTGTGTAAAATCCCCAGGGTCTACCTCTTGCTGTCCCCTCCCCATCTATTACTAGATCATATCCAGCCCAGCCAGTTCCTGCCTATTCTATAAACTGCTGGCTCCTTATTGCATTTTCCATTTCTTCCTATCCCTAAGGATTTTATCCATGCAGATCTACCTGTTTAGTTCTGTGCTGCTTAATCTACCAAAACTGCCGTCACCATAAATGTGCAGCCCCAGAAGGGATTAATTTGAAAAGCTCTATTTGTCTGTCTTGAGATCACAAGTTTACAAACACTCTCAGGCAAGAGACGAAGGAACCAGGCACAGGGCCAGAGCAAGTTCCTCACCCGTTATGAGGTTTCGGATGAGGAGTGGCTCATCTTCTTTATAATATTCCAACATGCCCTGAAAATCTTTCTCCTTTCTCTGGACAGCAACTTGCATGTTGCGCTCATGCTGCCTCCTCTCTGCTGGTACCATGGCTTGGGATGCTGTGAAGAGAAAAGAGCACAAAAGGTGGTACCTCGTGATTGAGAACTATTCACAGCCTCCAATGGCCTTGGCCTTAGAGGAGACACCACGCCGAAGCATCATATATAAAGTTTCCAATAACGTGACCAGCATCAACAGGCTTATAAAAACATAAAGAACTAGTTCTTGAATTACTGGTCAGCAGTAGCTGTGACTCTGAACGAAAGAAAGAGAGCAAGAGTTGGACCTAAAGAGGAAAAGATGAAGTCATATTTTATTTTCCAAGGAACCACAGGCTACAAGGCAGTAACTCAACAGCAAGATTTTTAGTGTATCATTTTCACAGAAGGGAAAAAAAAGCAGCCAGGCAGTGAAAAAATACCTACACATCACACTTTCTGGCTGGCTGTAAAGCTGAAGGACCGTGGTGTCACGCCATGGAGCAGTGCGCTTCCACAGAAGTTTAATAAAACAGGAGACCAGCATGCCAGTACTGCAGTAAACAGCAGCCGGCTGCATGGAGATTGCCCTGACAGAGTACATCTGTGCTAGTGGTGGAAACCCTCCAGTTATTCAGCCTAATTTCACTTAATGCCTGGTTTTCAGAAATTAGCTCATGAAGACAAGGTTATGTGATTAACCACGGCATCTGCAGAGAACGAGGAGCTCCTTCTGTACAACAGAGATGCCACATTTGAGATGTTTTCTGGTCAAGTAGAGCATACATAAATATTTCACTCCTAAGTGCTTTTCATTGCCCCCAAAATAGCCAGAACAGAGCAGTTGCCTGCTAGCCCACTGGCCTCCCCTCTGTATCTCTCCTCGGATCACAATACTGACAGCAATGAAAGCTTATTCCTAAACACCCAAATTCTGATACACCTGTATAGGTATACACACAAATGTCTCCAGCAAACACTTGCCCTCCATCACTTCACAGACCCTTTTCCAAGTTTACCGTGTTCAACTAAGGAGCTAAAGCTACAGCAGCGCAGCTGTACTTGCTCAACGGCAGCCTAAGCATGACCCAGGAGCTTCATTTGGACTTTCGTTTCCCTGCTGTCGCACCAATGATGAGCTCAGTGCTAGTTCAGTGTGTCAGAATGAACAAAGACTTACTTCAATAGCAAGGAAAAGAGAAGAACATGCAGCTCCCCCAGGCTGGCTAATGGAATGAAACCAGAATGCTGTTCCCCCAACCCCAATATCTACCAACAGCCAGGTCACCTTCAAAATCTTGAACCCTCTTCATGTAAATCTTGAGCTGCTTCTTCAGCTTCTTTTCATTCTTTTCCAACTTCTCCAGCAATTCTTTAAGATCCTGAAAACCAGAAGACTCATTGGGTTAAAACAAAAAATAAACCCCAAACCAACCGGTCTGGGGTGAGTTTGAAGCTGCAGCAGTTTGGCAGCCTGGTCTATGCACCACTACTGCATGGTGTGAGCATCTTTAAAGAAGAAGAGCTGTGTTTTACCTGGATTGCCTACAGAGACCCTTACCTATACCGCAAAGACTGTGAAGGGACAACTCTGTGGGGACAACTGTCCTTGGGAGCCACTAGAGTACAGGGTAAGGTTTAGGCTTATGGCTGTTCCCGTGGAGAGCCGTCCCCATGTAGCGTTGTCCTAGACCTGCAAAGACCGTGGATGTAGTGTGCTTGCTTTTTCTAGAAGTAGCCTACAATAGGCAACACTCACAACATGCCAGCCAAATCATTTTACTCTTGGCTGTCAATCTTATTTAAACAGTTCCATCTCTATTTAGAGACTTAAGTTGTTGAGAAAGGCAAGCAGCCCTCGCCTGAATTTAGGAGAGGGTAATATTCGCTTTATACCTTGCACACAAATACAGGAGATGAGAAATTTATGGTCAGCTAGGCCAACTTTTTGAGTGGCAACTGTCCTCCCTACACTCAATAAATGCAAGTAAGAAGAAAGGATTGTGCTATCTTCGTGCAAAATTACAGAGTGTAGGGGTCCCCAGTGACAGAATCACGGAATGGTTTGGGTTGGAAGGAACCTTACAGGTCTTCCAGTTCCACCCCCTGCCATGGTCAGGGACACCTCTCACTGGATCAGGGGCTCCAAGCCCCATCCAACCTGGCCTTGAACACCTCCAGGGATGGGGCAGCCACCACTGCTCTGGGCAACCTGGGCCAGGGCCTCCCCACCCTCAGCATGAGGAATTTAATCCTAATGTCTGGTCTAAATCTTCCTCCTTCCAATTTAAAGCCACTCCCCCTCCTCCTATCACTCCAGACCCTTGTAAAAAGCCCGTCCTGAGCTTTCCTGTAGCCCCTTCAGGTGAGGGCTCCCCGGATCCTCCTCTTCTCCAGGCTGAACGTCAGCAATCTCATGTGGTAGACAGTGCCACAAAATAGACAGGCTTAAAAAAAATTAAGATTAAAAAATAAAGTACCTATGGAGTGATACATCCACTGAACAATAGTGCAAGGCCAAGTACCAACTTTCCCAAATGCACCAGTGGGAGATGCTGAAAGACCTCGCCAGGAGTTTAGGAGGAGTGGAAGACAATGCAGTGCCTTCCCCTACCCTTCACATTTCCTTTCTCTTCACCCATTTCTTTTTCCCTATTTCCAACGCTGTGTTGTCAGTACTGTCTCTTACCAGGTTTTCATTGGTGAGACGTGTAATTTCTTGCTGAAGTCCAAACTCCACCTGTGCCTCTGGAGACAGCTGCAGGGTCTGCAGGAAAGCCTGCTGCTGCTTCTCCAGCTCTTCTCTCATTGCATCCACCTCGTTTCTCAGAGCTTCTACCTCCTCTTCATGATCTCTTCTCTGATCCTGGAGCTGTGCTTCCAGCAACCTAAGAAAAGGACCACACCAATCAGGCTGTGATTTTGGTGTCGTGGTAGTAACTGCTCTTTGAGTTTAGATCCTTGGGAGATGTTCCCAGTTGACCTCCCTATAAAACTGACACACAAAGGGGTGCTGTGGCTATTACTGCCACTCTAGTTTGAGATATGTTCTACTGAAGGTTAAATACTTTTGAAACTAAGGACATCAGATTAAAAGTTTGGGGTTTCTTTAAAATTAAAGGGGAAGGGAAAACCAAAAGCTCTTTTTTTCCTTTTTTTCCCCCTGCAAATATATCATAAACTTGGGTTCCTTTATTCTTCTCATGAGCAAAGAGCAAATGCATGGCAAGAAAGCAACACAGATCAACACCTCAGGGTTTTTCAATAGCTCAGCTTGAGGGCACTGGTTCCTGCGCTCACCCCCTTTTGAACTTCAGTTCTTACTCTTGAAAAGTGAACCGTGTATCGTGCAAATGGCTCTGTGGGGTTGGATTGCCACAGACTTCATTGGCTAGTGCTGGGAATTTCAAAGAAGGCACAAGCTGAAACGTTTAATTCCTTCTAGCTGTTTGTAGAGCCGTTACTTAGCTTTGCTTAAAAAGAAGTATACACACATATCTGTCAATTTTCATTTACAAACTACCTGCAGAAATCTACGCATAAGGCAATTTTCTGTCATCCCGATTAGCTCCTGCTTTCATCATCACTGCTGACTTCACCAGGACTTTTCAACAGTGGGGGAAAAAAGACTTTTTCCCCTCTACTCTATGACAAACTAATCCTAACAACATGACACACAGCTGACAGAAGTCACAAAAACCAGCCTTTCTCCCACTTTCAGGTAAGTACCAAGCATTTTATCTAATAATTTGTGTCCTGCCACTCTCTCCTACCCACTTTTCACCCACACCAGGTCCACTTCCAGCCCTGCCCTGAGCCTCTGCACAAGGACGACCCCAGGGGCAAATGTTCAGCTAAAGGGTAAGGCACTTATTCATGCACTATCCAGCCATTTGCTAAACCAGAATGGCTTTGTTAATGCAGTGGAATAATGATTCAACACCAAGACGGCAGCTGCCTTCCTGTCCACACCCGTGCTGATGGGTGACGATGGTGCCAAACCTGGCAAGTGACATCATAGCTGATTTTTAAGGGTATTCCCTGCCCTCTGGTAAATGGAAATCTCCTCCTTAGTCCACCAGCTCTTTCAAGTAGACTGAAATAAGTGACTTCAGAAGGTATGAGGACTCTGAGGAAGAGGCATCAAGCCAAATACTCCAAAGTATTGGTTTCAGGATGTGCTCTCCAGGGCAGCGCTACGGACACACTACTGCCTCATGGGCTTCAGCCTCATGGTATCGGATGATCAGATGCAAACCACAGTCCTCAAAGGTGAGGGAGACGCTGGTGTCAATAGCTTAGCATTTCCCCAGGACATGCACAGACCCAGAGGTGTACCAGTGGGGAAAAAGCTGGAAATATTTTGGGTCCAGTGGGAAATTCACAGATTCATGTCCATGAACTCTTTCCCTGCAGGAAACCCTGTTTGCTGGGGATTTTTTTTAAGGAATGTATGCTTCCTGTTGAAGATTTCTGGATGGAAAGCATGAATCATTCTCCAGCTGGGATTTTTTTGTTGTTGTTGTTCTTGTTGTTCTTAGAAGACCTAAACAAGCCAATCTGTACTTGTATTTTCCAGCAAAAGATAGAAGAGGATGTTTTCCAACTACAGAAACACAGGCAATAATACATTTAGCCTCATAATCATGTTGTCAGGAGTTATATTCTTAATAGGCTTGGCAAATACAAGCCCACCGTGAAATAAGTATTAAGTGTTTAATTTTCATTTTATTTCTTCATGTGGGATTGGATTAACTGTGAGCCACCCTCAGAAAAACATGCTCCTTCTATGAACTTGGGTTCCTACAGTGTTTTGAAAAACAAATTAATCATCCCCAGTATTTTTCCTGTTATTGTCTAGTTTTATACTCTGATACGTCTACATGTGACCACTTTAGACTACTTTACACAAGAGTATTACGACTCTTCCTCTATGTAGTGCCTTTAATCATATCTTTTATAGAACGCATATATATTGGCGCCTTGTAACCACCCTGCAGGAGAGCACAGGCTGATTAACAAGTAATTATCAGCTCTTTTGAGCACAAAGTTGGACCAGGAGAAGGATTCAGGAATCCTCCCTCTTCGCTTTAATCTCCATTTATGTTTTTAAACATTCATTAGAAATCCTTACAGAACCACCGGCACCCCCAGGAGACACAGAGGTTGCAGGTGTGTCGTAGAATCATAGAATGGATTCGGTTGGAAGGGACATCAAAAAAATCATCCAGTTCTGCCCCTCTGACACAGGCAGGGACACCTCCCGCTGGATCAGGGGCTCCAAGCCCCATCCAACCTGGCCTGGAACCCCTCCAGGGATGGGGCAGCCACCACTGCTCTGGGCAACCTGGGCCAGAGCCTCACCACCCTCACAGCAAAACATTTCTTCCTAAGATCTCATCTCAATCTCCCCTCTTTCAGCTGAAAACTGTTCCCCTTGTGCTACTCCTTTACTCTGTGATCCAGAGGCCCTCCCCAGATTTCCTGGAGCCCCTTTCAGCACTGGAAGCTGCTCTAAGGTCTCCCCACAGCCTTATCTTCTCCAGGCTCTACAACCCCACCTGTCTCAGCCTGTCCTTGTATGGGAGGTTCTCCAGCCCTCACATCGTCTCCAAGGCCTCCTCTGGACTCGCTCCAACAGCTCCACATCCTTCCTGTGCTGAGGATTCCAGCACTGGACACAGGGCTCCAGGTGGGGTCTCAGAAGAGCAGAGTAGAGGGGCAGAATCCCCCCCCTCACCCTGCTGGTCCATCTGGTTTGGATACAGCCCAGGTCACACCTGGCTTTCTGGGCTGCAAGTGCACACGATAGTGTCCTGATGGGATACTTACCCACAACCAGGACATCAGGAGAGCTGTGGAAGGATGGCACTGTGTACCCACCCTGCACCTTTGACTTTATACCTATAGGCAATGCATGGATGTAAATGCACAATCCCTGGGAGTAAGAGGAGCAGACAGCATCACAACACAAGCACAGGGACTCCACTTTTGATGTGTTAAGAATTGGGAGAGAACACTTCAGGGAGGTTCTGTATCATAGTGCAATTTGGGGAAAAAAACCCCCACTAAAATGGGGGCCTTTTTTGGCTTCCTGGAGAATATAGCTTCCCAACACCTTTATTGCACAATTTCCCATTAATGTAACATAATTCTTAACGAATTACAGCTCAAGCATTAGTGACAACAATGTCACTTCAACAGTGAGAAACTGACAACAGCCTTTGTTCCTCTGATATCTTACCTCTGGCTGCTGCCAGAGGGGACAACAGCTTCTATAGAGGACAGGAGGACAACAGCAGAGGAAGAGAAAGAAACAAAAGGGCAAGAAGAGGGGGAGAGGAAACAGTGGAGGAAAAAAGAAAGCATTTGACCTGGCAACTTGCTTTAAGCCTTGATAAGCCAAGCCGAGCTCTCCATCTTCATTGAGATAGCCCCAGTCCTCAGTCTTGCTAGAAATAAAGGACAGAAAAAGGAAACAACAGGACAGAGAAAGACAAAAGGTCAATTGCAGTAGAAGGGGAAAAGGCAAAGAACCCTTATTAGTTTCATTTTAATTTTTAAAGCACACTTTCATTACGTTGTATTTTCTTTTCCAGCACCGTGAAGGAGAATGAAGCCCTTGTTGCGGCTTCTATGACACCTCTAGCTAGCGGAGCTTCTCATCCTTCACCAGCTGAGTAATCCATCCTCATGCAGACCCTTCTTTTCCACCCACCGCAACCAACACAGGAACCCCAAATCATTCCAGCAGAAGGGATCAGTGAAGATCTCGCTGTCCAATCTCCTGGCAGGTTATCATCGTTGCTGTGATGTTACTGTTTTTACCAAAAAGCCCAACTCCTGGAGGCCAGAGCCTGAGTTTTTGTTTCTGTATGGTAGAACTTCTCATTTGATTGCAAAGAAATGCTGGCAAGCCCATGCCACACCCGCTAGCTGAAATCCTCGTTAAAACCTTATGCTTAAAAACCAGGGAGGAGAAACAAGGACCAAAAGGGATAAATGAGGGAGCAAAAGTCAGCATGAGGGGTAAGGAAGAGGTGTCCAAACACAGAGGAGGTGAATTGAGAGGCATAGAGTGACCCTTAGCAACTCCCAACAGCCTTCCTTGCTTCCCACTACCACCCCAAAATTGACTATTTTTGAGCTGAAGAGCCCTCATACACTTTCAACCTCTGGTGCAAACACAGCCTGACATCACTGTTTATGCACAGTGATATCTTGGGCAGCTCACTCTTCTTCCAGACCTTCTGCTCTCTGGCACATCTCACTAATAAGGTATTTTCCTGACAAGTTTCTCCATTTCCTTCCTTCTGCAGCAACTTCCACTCGTCTAAAATAAATTATTTTCCTTCTTCAGTCAAGGATCTCCTCAGTCATCAAATCAACCACATCAGCTTCAGAGCCACCTTTGGTCCAAACACCCCTTGGCCGTTTGTTTCCTTACATCCGTATGAAATCAAATCTCCTCTGTATCCATCCAGGCAGAAAAACGCCCACAAAAATCTCATCTCACTTTAAAACTACAAGTTTCCTTTTAACAGGGTTTAGGTTTTCGGGTTTTTTTAAGCTATGAGAGGCAGGAAACTCATTTATCTTCTTTAATGAGGTGTTGGACACTTTACGAATGAGTAATGTAAGCTGGTCAACCTGACCAGGAACATCTGCTACAGAGAGATTTTACTTGGCTTTGATGTAAGCTAGAAAACAATTTTTCTTTTTGGAAATATTAGTAACTAAAAAAAATTAAAATAACAATATATCATTAAGCTTTCAGGGGGAAAAAAAGGACTAAAGCAATACGCATCTCCTGTTTTGAAAAGAGATGTAGCAGATGCAATTCCCTGGCAAGAAGAGGTCCGCATATTTAAGTGGAAAAGCACAACAAACAAGCTTTCTACAGCTAATTTTCACCCAAGGAAAGCAGTGAGAAAGGTGGTGTTGCAGCCCTGCCACCAAAGGACTCAAAAGGTGCCTGACTCCTGCAGACAGCTTGTACATCCTCGTTGCTACTCAAAACCAGCAAACGTTTTCAGGCGTTACATTTAGAAATACATCTGTTAAAGCCATATGTATGAATTTATAGTAAAACCTTATTTTTACCCATACAGAGTAGGCGTCCAACAGGGTCTGTAGGCTGGCAGATAGAGGGAGGTTTATTGGTCTGATTTGGGTAAATTTAGTCACAAGGTCTTTTTTTTTGGTTCAGATAATCTTAACAGACATGTATTTAGGCACTGAAAACAAACAAAAAAAACCAACCCAGGATAGATCCTCACTCTTTATCACATGTCAGTGACCTGGGAACACTCGTACAAGGAGCAGCATTTTCAAGAGATGCATTTTCCTGGATAACCTCCTTTGAAAACTAGTTTTCCTTCCTTTTTTAATCATATTGAATGTGGTAAATGAGGAAATGAGCTCAAGGGGGTGCCATTATACTAAGATAAAACTGCCCTGGGAAATATGGATTCAGTCCATGTTCACCAACACGCATTGACTCAGAAATCATTGAGATTCCCTTCTCCCAGAAGTTTGTACTGACCAAGAATTTAGAAGTCATTAGGGGTCCTTTCTAGCCAATTAGATCAACTAATATGTGCCAAAATAATTTCCTAAAACGCTGCTTAAATCTGTCTCTCAAACAACCCTGAAAGGACGTGCAAGGACATTATTCACAGCCTCATTTCTTCTTTATCCTTATCGTGGAGTTACAGGTCTGGAGGAGCAGCTGGTGACCTGCAGCTGGGAAACTGCCTTCATGGAAAGGAGAGAAATTCCTGCCCAAACGCCTCCTTTCCCTCCTCCCTGTAGCTTAATGCAAGTAGGTTGTACACCACACCCCAGAGATGTTAAATTTAGCATCTTCAGATAATTATCATCTCGTACCAAAGAGGAATTTCACTTTCCAACACAGATATGCCTTTTTTTTTTTTAATTAAATGGAAAGCTAATGCACGTCATGGATTAGATATAAAACCGAGTGAGGAGTGGTGATAAGAAGAGACACGTTGGAGAGTGGTAAGGAGAGATATGAAACCTTTCCATGTGACTGCCTCTTCCAGTTGCAAAAGCATCCTCCGCATCAAGCCAGCATCAGCCCTTCCCTTTGCACCGAGACCGCCGGTGGGACTTACCCAGCAGGAAAAAAAAGCCATGTAATCTACAGAAATCACTTGGAAGTTAACCACGGAAGTTAATTTCAAAAGAATAAGCCTGACTTGCTTTGAGCCACCAGGTTATCTCTAACATTATCATCACCTGGCTTTTTGTTGGCTCTACATTTACATCAAGATCTAACAGCCTTGAAAGAAAGATCTCAAGAACTGGAACAGGGAACAAAGAGCCTCCTTAGCTTCACATTCAGTTACTGAAGCAGAAAATTATATGAAAACTAACTTGATAATTTCTCTTTAAAAGTTGAAAGTCACAAGATGAAAAAAAAAAAGGCTGAGTTCACTGTGCTTATAAGGAGCTGGTTTTAATTCAAACTTTCCCTTGACCTAGCATCAAAGGGCTCTCCCTGGAGAGTAGTGGAGAAAGAGAATTGCTCTGTGGGCAGGGTTCGTGACACCTGGCAGTTTTCCCTTTTTTCCTCCTGCTGTATTTATACTTCCTGGATTATATACACATAGAGTGAGTAAAAGGTCTGTCTCCCACCAAAATAAAGCCATGCTCCGTCCTTGGTCTAAGCAGCTAAGACATGATGACTTGAAGCTAGGAGTGATCCATGGGTGGACCATGGCTTTACCACGAGTCAGACTGTTATGGTTGAAGAACGTCCTCTTCAGTTATAGACTGATGACAGGACGAGAGGTATTGGTATGAAAAGAAATCACAGAATTATGGAATGGTTTGGGTTGGAAGGGACCTTAAAGCCCATCCAGTTTCAACTCCCTGCCACGGGCAAGGACACCTTCCACTGGCACCTCACACCTCCTGATAGGTTGCCCAAAGCCCCATCCAACCCGGCCTTGAAAATCAGAAGAGCTAAAGACCAATTAGAACTTAGATTGGCCCATTCTGTCAAAGTAACAAAAAATCCTTCTACAAATATACCAATAAAAAAGGAAGGACCAAGGAGAATCTCCACCCTTTACTGGATGCAGGGGGAACAACAATGACAAAGGATGAGGATACAGCTGAGGTGCTTAATGCCTTCTTTGCCTCAGTCTTTAATAGTAAGGTCAGATGTTCCCCGGGTACTCAACCTCACGAGCCGGTAGACAGAGAGAAAGAGCAGAACAAAGCTCCGTTGATCCAAGAGGAAATGGTTAGAGACCTGCTAGGCACATTAGATATTCATAAGTCTATGGGGCCAGGTGGGATTCACCTGAAGGCATTAAGGGAGCTGGAAGAGGTGCTTGCAAAACCTCTTTCCATCATCTACCAGCAGTCCTGGTTGACTAGGGAAGTTCCATTGGGCAAGGGCTGGAGAGAGGATCCAGGAAACTACAGACTACAGTCATGGCCAAAGGAGCTAAATCCAGCTGGAGGACAGTCACAAGTGGTGTCCCCAAGGCTGAGTTCTGGGTCCAGTCCTGTTCAATGTCTTTATCAATAACCCGGATGAGCAGTCCAAGTGCACCCTTAGCGAGTTTGCGTATGACACTAAACTGGGAGGGAGTGTTGATCTGCTTGATGGTGGAGAGGCTCTTCAAAGGGATCTGAACAGGCTGGATCCATGGGCCAAGGCCAATGGGATGAGGTTTAACAAGCCAAGTGCACTTGGGGCACAACAACTCTGTGCTGCTCCAGACTCTGGGAAGAGTGGCTGGAAAGCTGCCTGGAAGAGAAGGACCAGGGGGTGTTGGTTGACAGTGGCTGAACATGAGCCAGCAGTGGCCCACGTGGCCAAGAAGGCCAATGGCATCTTGGCTTGGATCAGAAATGGTGCGGCCAGCAGGAGCAGGGAAGGGATTGTGCCCCTGTTCTCTGCGCTGGTGAGGCCACACCTCAAATCCTGAGTTCAGGTTTGGGCCCCTCACTACAAGAAGGACATTGAGGGGCTGGAGAGCATCCAGAGAAGGGAACGGAGCTGAGGGAGGGTCTGAAGAACAAGTCTTACAAGGAATGGCTGAGGGAACTAGAGTTGTTTAGCCTGGAGGAGGCTGAGGATAGACATTATTGCTCTCTACAACTACCTGAAAGGAGGTTGTGGTGAGGTGGATGTTGGTCAGGTGATGGGACAAGAGTGAATGGCCTCAAGCTGCATCAGGGGAAGTTTAGATTGGACATACGGAAAAACGTCTTCACCGGAAGGGTTCTCAAGCACTGGCAGAAGCTGCCCAGGGAGGTGGTGGAGTCCCCATCCCTGGAGGGGTTTAAAAGGCAGGTAGATAAGGTGCTTGGGGACATGATTTAGGAGGAGATAGGCACAGTTGGAGTTGATGATTTCTAAGGTCTTTTCCTGCCTAATGATTCTATGATTCTGTGACCTCCAGGGACAGGGCATCCATGGCTTCTCTTGGCAACCTAGCAATGGGAGCACATGCTTCTTGCAGAGCAGGTGAAGGGAAAAAGTGGCTTTTGCTTATTAATCCCACTTTGGATTTGCAACTCTGCCAGAAAAGCTTTTGATTAAAATATCTATTGATCAAGATTAGAAAGAGAAGGTAGTTTTATTTCTCATATTGACACACTTGGGTATAGAGCTGCATAAGTATACATGCAAATTTGTGCTGGGGTGAAAGAAAGTTAATTTATATTGACAAATACAATAATCCCTGCTCCCTGAGTGTTTATTTTCACCCGTTTTATTGCCATTGACTGCAGCCTACACTTTATAAACCAATCCAATATACACAACAAATGCACAGGGAACCATATAATGGGGAAACTGTTGGTGATTAACGAGCCATTGGACAAATCACTGCAGAAAATCAGGGTGATGAAGCTACTGCTACTGTATTGCAAGAGCCAAGCTCCAGCCAAGCTTCACGTGAGAGGCAGACGAGAGAGGTAGTAGGAAACTGAGCCTGGAGACTGCAGATTTCCCTCCCAAATCTCAAGAAGCCCAAAACACCATGGCCTGACCACAGGAACTTCTTAAATTGCAAACCACCTGTGCAACAGCAAGGAGAGAGATTGATACTCTTGTGGAAAATAAGATCATTGCAGCATTTTTTTATGATTTCCCCATGTGATTGCATCCTCGCTGCAGAAGTTGCTAAGTCAGGAAACCAAAACTGCTGAAGAAACATGTTGACAGAAAGCAAACACAGACTCCAGGATGGCCAAGTATCAATTACTGCTAGGAACCAATGACGCATCCTGGTCAGACACATGCCCTATGAAAACAGAATCTCTTACTTTGACTCCAACTCCTTCACCAACACCCAAACACAAACTAACCATGCCACTGGAAAACACAAGTTATAGAATCATAGAATCATTAAGGCTGGAAAAGATTTCTAAGCTCATTCAGTCCAGCTGTGAGCCCAACACCACCGTGCCTGCTAAACCATGTCCCAAAGTGCCATGTCCACACGTTTCCTTAACCCCTCCAGCGGTGGTGACTCCACCACTTCTCTGGCAGCTTCTTCCAATGCTTGACAACCCTTTCTGTGAAGAAATATTTCCTAATATCCTAACCTCCCCCCTGGCACAACTTGAGGCCATTTCCTCTCGTTCTATCCTGTGTCACTTGGAGGCAGAGACCAACATGCACCTCACCACAAACTCCTTTCAGGGAGCTGCAGAGAGCTATGAAGTCTCCCTTCAGCCTCCTCTTCTCCAGACTAAACAACCCCAGGTCTCTCAGCCACTCCCATAACCCCTGCACTTCAGCCCCTTCCCCAGCTCTGTTCCCTTCTCCGGATGTGCTCCAGCATCTCGATGTCTTTCTTGGAGTGAGGGGCACAAAACTGAACCCGGGATTTGAGGTGTGGCCTCAGCAGGACCAAGTGCAAGTGGACAATCCCTTCCCTACTCCTACTGGCCACACTATGGTTGATCCAATCCAGGATGTTCTTGGCCTTTTTGGCCACCTGGGCCACTGCTGACTCACGTTCAGCCACTGTTGACCCGCTCCCCCAAGACTTTTTCCGTGAGCAATTAACACTCTGCTTGACAACGGGATTTCACATCTCATACAAGTGTCCACGGCTCCAGGAGAAAGTTAAAAGAAAATAAGAGAAAATCCACAGAATTCATTAAGTGACAAAAACCCCTCTGCAGCAGGAAGCACACTGAACCCTACTGAGTTATTGACAAAAAGGTGATGTTTAAATCAATCTCATCACCTCTACGCTGCGGGAGAGGCAGAAATTTCATCAGTGAGTTCACTTCAGGAAAGGAAATATCCAATGGCAACAAACTGGAAAAAAACCCAAACACCGGCCCTGATCTAGCCAGACACGATGCCCAGGGAGAGAAACCAGTGTCACGGGAGTCCTGGACCCCAGCACAACCCATTCCTCCAGGTCTCTGGGCCGAAGTAAAAGCTGGCAGAGCCCTTCAGTGTTTTAAGTTATGTTTAAATGCAATGTATGTGGAATTAGCCCAACTCTGGGCTCGCGCACTAGGAGATATCCACGGGTTCTCCTAGGACTTTCCCAAGAAGCAAAATAGATGCAAATTCAGAAAATCCAGCCCATACTATGGCAGGAATTTGGAGGACAGGCAGCACAGTCATGATGACTGAAGTTGACTGTACAATGTATACGTACATTGAATTTTTGCCCATCAATCCAGGCACATGGATTTCCCATTGCACCTTGTTGGCTATCCAGCTCTGAAAGCATTAAGGATTCCTCATTATTTTCATATTGCATTCAAACATGGAGTGTCTTTGCTCATATTTGTACAGGTGTGAATAAAATCCTAATTAAGTCACAGTCTTTCCCAGCCTAACAACCTTCTGCAACCAGCTTAGAAATTGGCAAAGTATACTGTGTTATCTAAAGCCTTTAATCCATAAAGGTTAGGTCTTCTGACTAGCTTGCTGAACACAAATTATTTAGGTAAAAAGCCTCAAACCTCTGTATTTGTCAAGATAGAAGGAGATGAAAATTCAATTTCTTTGCAATAAAATATTTATTTTATGTATTATCTTGCTGGTTAATCCATGTAGTTTTATCTCCGTGCAAGATACTAGTGATTTTTTATTTGATGTCCTCCTGGATAGCTGCAAGGATTGATTTAATGTCTCACAACATAAGCCTATCGTCATTATAAGCACAGATACACATTCACAATATTAACCCTTACTGTGGGAAACCTGTAATCAAACGAATATTCCCAACTCTCAGTTTAGATGCAAGAAAACAGACAATGTGGGTGTTGCCAGAAAATACAGTATGTGTTCATTAACTCAGTTCACTGTCAGGGGCTTTTGCCTCTGAGAAAACGAGAGGGGAACCGTGCTGTCTTACCAGCATAGCATGAGGACTAACTTGAAATAAATAATTCTTAGATATATCCCAAATCATAGTTTTGCTGCTATTTATGTACTGGAAGCAAAGTCAAAATCCAATTTTTTTCTCTTCAGTGTTGGCTTTCCTGCCCAGTATCTCTCCTCTCTTGGGGACAAACCGCCCCAAAGACAAAGGGCTCCTTAGCCAGTATGAGACCTGTGTCTTTGGTCGCATCTCTGTGGCCTGTCCTTGACTCAAGGTGAGAACACAACACAGAAGCTGGTCACTGTCTAAAAGATGTTGTTAGTTTTGGTCCGGATCTCATCACTCACACTTTGGTCAGCTCCTCCTGCTGCTGGAAATAGTTGAGCCACACTTACCGGTTCGTCTCGCACATCCCCTGGTAGGCTTCGATCGCGTCCTCCTGATCAATGTGCTTGTCACTGTTCGGCCAGCTGGCATTGGTGGGGATGCTTTCCTAAATTCAACACGCAAAACACAGCAGCGTGACAGCCTGCACATCTTCCTGTCTTTCCAAATCCTCATACCGAAAAACTCCCAAACATCCATAACAGAGCTTTCTCAAGGTATCCATCAGAACAGAGAGTTTCTACGAATTCATACACATGCAAACAGACAGTAGTAGAGATTAGGAGGTAGAAGGAGGATGTGGTGAACCTGGGAGGGAGATAAAGGAGTGTGTGTGGTCTGAAATACAAAACATACAATAATCCTTGAGGAATGACAAGGCAGCGAATTGAAAAGACCAAGCAAGAGTTTTCAGAAAATGCACTCCTCCATCAGAATGGGCTCTAAAAAATAGCTCCCAAATAACTGTGATGAGACACGCCCTCTGCTCGCCTACACACCAGCATAAACGCATTACAGTTGCCTCAGCATCAAGTGAGCAGAATCTGGTCCAGAAGCTCTTTTTCTCCATCCCGTTTCCTTGCAGGATAAGCCAATTGCCACAGAACATCACTGGGAACATCTCAGACTACCACACCCTGGTGCAGGGCTGAAGAATCATAGAATCATAGAATGGTTTGGGTTGGAAGGGACCTTAAAGCCCACCCAGTTCCACTCCCTGCCATGGGCAGGAACACCTCCCACTGGATCAGGGGCTCCAAGCCCCATCCAACCTGGCCTGGAACACCTCCAGGGATGGGGCAGCCATGACTTCTCTGGGCAACCTGGGCCAGGGCCTCACCACCCTCACAGGAGAACATTTCTTCCAAAGATCTCATCTCAGTCTCCCCTCTTGCAGCTGAAAACCATTCCTCCTCATCCTGTCCCTGCATTCCCTGATCCAGAGCCCCTCCCTAGACTTCCTGGAGCCCCTTTCAGTACTGGAAGCTGCTCTGAGGTGTCCCTGGAGCCTGATCTTCTCCAGACCGAACAGCCTCATCTCACTCAGCCTGGCCTCATAGCAGAGGTGCTCCAGCCCTTGGGTCATCCTCATGGCCCCCTCTGGACTCACTCCAACAGATCCATGTCTTTCCAGTGCTGCAGACTCCAGAAGCGAATGCAGAACTCTAGGTGGGGTCTCAGCAGAGCAGATTAAATGGGCAGAATCCTCTTCCTTGCCCTCCTGGTTACTCTGCTTTGGATGCAGCCCAGGATATGATTGCTCTTTGGTGTGACCTGGATAGACGTTATCAGGTATGGGGTCAAACACCTGACAGCAGTACAGACCACCATGGGACATATGGTCCTGGGCTGTCTGAAATGACATATCAGCTGTCTGAAATGATGTCATGGACTATATCTTATCCATAGGTAGAAACTCCTATAACCCTGAAGAACCTCCTATAGCCTCCCCATGCTATCCTGTCACCCAGAGCTTACCAAAGCAGAAAATGCACGGCTCAGGCAGTCACTGAATTTCTAGCAACAGAACAGGAAAAGGAAAAGAAAATCCATTACCCTCTCATTTACCATGTTTTTCCCAGTCTGTTTTTGCTGGGCTGCATTCATAATCTGTGTCCTCAAGATGAGCACCTCTTCCTTACGCACTTCCAATTCCTCGTTGGCCGATTTCAGCTGATTCAGTAGGAGATTATAACTGTCCTGAATATCGTTGGATGAGTTGTTCTGGGTTGCTCGGTCTGCAATGGCCTTCCTCAGCTCATTAAGTTCATTTTTCAGCTTCTTGTTCTCTGACTCCAGCTCTTGCCTCTGGAAAACACCAAGCCATTAACCAGATCAGATAAACTTTCTTGCACTGCCTCAACCTTTTCTGAGGTGCCTCTAAGGTAACTCAGTTACCAATGATCACAGCTGAATAAGCAATTCATGCCAGCATCTGGATTTTGCTGCCCGTCCAGGCATGTGTGGCTCAGAAATGATTTTTTGCTGTAATCAGTAGCCCATTGTTACTAAATAACGACACTACCGGGTGACACAGGGAAGATTTTTTCATTTGTTGACGCTATTTTTAAGCACAAAAGCAAGCCATTAGAAAAGCTAAACACGTCTGTTTCTTCTCCACGTCTTTTCCTTTTCACTCAAGACATCACCACAAAACACACAATGTTTAGATCACCTTTCATATTCTTTAGACAAGCTGCAAGATGCCAATTTACATGACCCTTCATCAGAGCAGACATCTCATTAAGTGAGCTATGGCTGTGTGAATTCCCACTGCAGCTCCTTTCTCATATGTTTTGTAATTCCCCCACCCTGCTGCACTATTTGCAGTTGGAGGATTTTCTCGCCCTGATGTCTTGTCAGCTGCTGGCACCTGACAGGCAAGGGCAACACTGCACAAGCCACTTCTCCCGAATAACGATGCATGAGCTTCATTGTGTTCACCAAGACAACTAAAGAGCTTATTTGCTTATGTATCACAGTAGAAGATGGAAGAATAAAACCCTGGCAGCTGCCATGAAGCAGGCAGTAATACCTTGAATCCTGTGTTCAGTTTTGCGCCCCTCACTACATGAAAGACATTGAGGGGCTGGAACACATCCATAGAAGGGAACGGTGCTGGGGAAGGGTCTGGAGAACAAGGGTTATGAGGAGCAGCTGAGGGAACTGGGATTGTTTAGCCTGGAGAAGGCTGAAGGGAGATTGTAATGACCTCTAAAGTAACCTGGAAGGAGGTTGTAGCGAGGTGAGTGTTGGTCTCTTCTCCCAAGTAACAAATGAAAGGATGAGGGCAAATGGCCTCAAGTTGTGCCAGGGGAGGTTTAGATTCAATATTAGAAAACCTTTCTTTACTGGAAGAGTGATGAAGCACCGGCAGAGGCTGCCCAGGGCAGTGGTGGAGTTTCCTTCCCTGGAAGAGTTCAAAAAACATGTAGATGTGGTACTTTGGGACATGGTTCATCAGGCAGCGTTGGGCTCATGGTTGGACTGGATGATCTTAGAGGACTTTTCTACCCTTTGTGATTCTATGATTCCATTATTCCCTGCCAGTCTCTTAAACTCAGCTGGAGCATCCCAGCTGCATCAAGAGCAGCTTTAGTCCTGTGGGTGGGGCGGTCCTTGCTATAGTCAGAGAAGGTGCCAAACTCCTGCGTCCTGTTCACAGCCCACATCCCAACAGCTAGTTTTCTCTTTACATCAGATCCTCCATCACCACCTGCAAGAGGATTGCTTCCTCTTGTCCCAATGCATCCAGGCCTCTCGGACAATGCTGAAACTCAATGTGATCCATACCCAAGTACTGCATGGTAAAAATGGAGACATCTGCAAGCGTGCTGACAAAGCCTGGTGTCTGACTGATGCGGAGTCAGCTCTTTCCTAGGGACTGCTCCCATCCTTGTGGATTCTCTAGTGTCTACAATAGCAAAAGCTCTTTCTCTACTGAGCTCCAGGTGCTTCCCTCAGCTTTCTTGCACAACCCCTCTTATCTATGGGATATCTGCTTTATTATCAGTTTTGGCTGACGTGAGCTAACAAATCCAAAAGTGGCTAGGGGGAATGGTGGCAATTTATACAATTTACATAGTGTGTAGCTAGCACAGCTGTGTAAATCTCGTTTCCATAGGAAACGGGTGTTATAATTATTAATCCTTACAAATTATAAATAGCATGCCTTATCACAGCAGAGGTGTGAACAGAATAGCTGATCTGGCATTTGGACATACTTCTAGCTGAACAAACACCACCATTAACCAGAATATTCAGGTACTTTATACCATCTGTCATTTAAAAAAAAAAAAACAGAAAAAGATAAGGAATTCATTAGGTACAGCAATTCCTCCATGTCCACGCTAACCACAGCTCAGCAGAGGGAGCATATGGGACATCAGCTTTTCTGTAACTGTTTTTTTAAAACAAGAGTTTGAAAAGTATTTGTGGTGGGAAATCTGTACCAAACTGGGTCTAACTCTTCTCAACGTGTGGCTCAAGCATCAACTCACTTTGCACTCTTTTCTGATCATGCTCAGAGACAGAGGGGTAAAAAGAAAGTTATTAACTGGATTTCCACACAAATAGCTGTTGTGTGATTTCTGTCACTTGCCACCCCAGGCACTCATGGAGATCTACAGCTTTCTAACTACCATCTCTAAAAGTCAGTGCTAAAAACAGGAGGTTTTGGCTTATCACCATATTCAGAAAATTTGCGTGGGCTGTTGGAGCCATGCAATAGGCTGCAGCCCTAAGTAGGAGCTCCTCACTCACCTTCAGACTGTTGTACGCAAAATCTTCGTGGTCTGAAGTCACTTCAGTCTTCATTTCAATTACCTGCGTGGATTAAAGACATAAACCAATATGCAAAAGCAGCCAGAGGAACTAGCACACGGCACAGGACTAGCTAGGCATGCCTCTATCAGCAGCCAGCCCTGCCGGCCAGCTCAACCATAATAATGTTATTAATTGCCATTAGACGGAGTTCCAGCAAAACATAGTGGGGCAGGGGCCTTTTCAGGAGAAACCATTTTAATCTCTCATTGATCTTGACAACTCCAGCTCACTGCCCCTTTCAAATAATGACAGTCATTAGGGGAACAAACTTCATCGTAGTGGTTGGGAAGCAGGTTCTTAATCTGGCTCTGTAGCAAGGGTGAGAGGCTGGGGAAGTTTCCTATTTCATTTATTTCCTGCAAATTGCCAGAGATGATAAGCAAGAATGTCTAGTGAAGCAAGTAAATAATTACGGCTGACGATTCTGTTGAGTCTTTTCTTGCATTCCGCAACAGATACACAGATTTCACACTGCAGAAAAATAAATTAAATAATTCCTAAACAATGCAGGAGCAGCCACAGAAATTTCAATTACGCAACCAAGAGTGATGGCATCTGCTCAGCCTTTTATGTAAGAGCATCTGTACTGCTTCATGGAATGGGGAAAGATTTAGATCAGACATCAGGAAGAAATTCTTCATGATGAGGACGTGGAAGCCCTGGCCCAGGCTGCCCAGAAAAGTTATGGCTGACCCATGTCTGGAGGTGTTCAAGGCCGGGTTGGATGGGACTCGGAACAGCCTGATCCAGTGGGAGGTGTCCCTGCCCATGGCAGGGGGTAGAACTGGATGAGCTTTAAAGTGCCTTCCAACCCAAACCGTCCTATGACACCATGCCCATAGCACTGCGGTTTCATGGCATTCACCATCTCCCACTCCATCATCGGGCCTCTGAACAAGCCACAAAGCCTCAGTTACAGACGGTAGCGTAAAATGTATGGAGGACGAATGATTTTAAAAGCTGCCCATGCTAAACAACAGCTCAGTGGTAGTTGGAAAGCTCTATGTTCAGGTTCCATTTGCAAACCTGGATGGACTCCTGTCTCTTAAGTTACCACTATGCTGTCAGTAACCTTAATTTTTCACTTTATTCTTTTTTGTTAAATTACTTCCAAGCAATAAATCCAGACAGCAGGAAGGTATTTTTTTCACAACGCAGAAGGACTATATCAAAGGAACAACCCTGCCCTGCAATAGAAAGGAAGAACCCATTCTTCTAATAGCTGTCTTGCTATGCTACGGCTTTACCGTACCATCTTTCAAGCTACATTCCTATATGATTATTTCTGGGGGAAAAAAATGAAACCACACAGAGATTGTAACAATACCAAATAGAGGGCACAGTTTGACTGAGTGGTCTGTGAAGTGCTTATCAGGTCATGCCACACGGCGCTGGATCGGGGGAAGCCAGGACTGCAAAAAATCATAGACTCATAGTTGGGTTGGAAGGGACATTGAAGATCATCCAGTTCCACCCCCTGCCATGCACAGGGACACCTCCCATTGGATCAGGTTCCTTAAAGTCCCATCAAACCAGGCCTTGAACACCTCCAGGGATAGGACAGTCACCACTGCTCTGGGCAACCTGGGCCAGGGTCTCCCCACCCTCACAGCAAAACATTTCTTACTGAGGAATCATCTCAATGTTCCCTTCTTTCAGCTTAAAACCTTTTCCCCCATCTTATCCCTGCACTCCCTGATCCAGAGCCCTTCCTCAGCTTTCCTGAAGCACCTTTCAGCACTGGAAGCTGCTCTAATGTCTCCTCGGAGCCTTCTCTTCTCCAGGCTGAACAACCCCAACTCTCTCAGCCTGTCCTTGGATGGAAGTGCTCCAGCCTTCAGATCATCTTTGTGGTCTCCAGCATCCTGTCTCTCTGCAATCCTCCAAATACTCATGTTCCCCTTCCTCATTCTGACCTTTGCTAAAGAAACTCAGTCCATGCTTCAAACTTCTCAGAAAGAAGGAAACTGCATCAATGTAGGCAGTCTGAAATGCTCCAAAATTGATTCTACATTTCATTGCTTTCAAGATACTTAAGATACCATCCTAAATCTGTTATAACCAGTTTATACGTATTTATATATAAAATCAGTTCTGTACAGCTAGCCTTAGCTGCCAAAAAACGTTTCTCTCCACGTCCCAGCTGGATTTGCTGCCTCTTATCTTGAAATTTTCACTCTCAGACCTCAATGCCTACATCGTGTGTCCTCAGGAAATCAAGGAAAGCCAGTTACCAACATGAATACCATACATGAATACCAACATGAATACCATATATTAGTATCAATGAAAAGGCATCTCTTACCTGGGATTTCTTGCTTTCTTGCTCCTTTTTCTCCAGCTGGGTTTGCAGCTTCCTCCTCTCCTGCTCGAGCTCCCTCACTCTCTTCTGCAGCTTTAGGAAGAGGGTCATGTCCATGGCAGCTTTCTCCATTCCAACCTCCTGGAGAAGAACATGAGAGAGTAAAAAGAGGGGAAGGCCTCAGTCAAGTTTTATATCCATGCACAGTGCCAGATACGTCCTGACTGCACATAAGCACCAACCCCAGCTACAGCAGGTAATGTGCTTTCTAACACCAAACACTTTAAGCATCTATTCTTAATGTCCATAAAAAGGTGACTCATTTTAATAAATCTTTGATTGTTTAACAGCTGAATAGACAAGTTCACCGTTTGGGGACACAGCTAAGAACATTAAAATGCCCTACTGAGTCCCCTCTAGCCAAGTATTTAATAGTTTTTTATTTAGCTTCACCTGGACTATTTCATATTAAAGCATGGCTAACACCGATTGTTTTGACTTCAGAAAATGCTCTCAGAGCACTTCAGAAACATTAAAGCAATGTAAAAAAGCAGCCAGCAAAGGGAAGTGGGGGTTTCTGCAGGCATGCTACGTGGGACTCACAGCACAGTCCTGCCAGCGAGGTGACAGATCCTCGGAACATCCGTCATCCATGTATGTTTTTGAGTCATGAAAATGGAGTTTAAAAAGCAGCCTATTTGCAAATGTAGGCAAAACTCACATTTCCCTTCTCTGTGTGATTCTTTATAGCCAGGGAATAATTTATGCTGCTCTTTTCTGCATTAAGAGGCTGTTGATTACAGGGGCTGTGTTGGCCAGCAAAGCATCTGTGAAGCCGCATTGGAATGAAAATGCTCGGGGCAAGGATACTGGCACACTTGCAGAGAAGGATCGCAGTTATTGCCATCATGTTAGGAATAACTACATTTAACAATGCTGATCACTTTGATGAATTTTCATCAGTCTTTAAGCTGGTACAGCTAAACTGTAATATTTTATTATTTTTATAGCCCTTTTCAAGCCTAACCCCACAAATGAAAAAGCATTCGCTACAGCACCACAGCGCTGCCGTCCCTCTACACACATTTAACAAGGTATTCCTGTAGCACAAAATTGGTTTAAACCCTCACACTTTATAGCCCAGCCTGCACTCTTCCTGTGTGCTCCAAGACCAACATCGAACATCCCCGCTGACATGGGCTCTGCTCGCCTTGAGCCTGCCCGATTTACTGTACCTCCACTTGTTGTATTACATCCTCAGTGTCTCCTATCTCAGAGGTTGATATGGATGGATAATTGGAATCGGACTCCAAACTGCTCTGGTTGGATGGGTTTCTCCTGTGCCCTGGTGCTTGCTGCCAAGAAGCAATGCAGATAGATAAAGTGTTCAGTGCTTAGGGAAGTACTCTTCACAAAGTGCTGTCTCTTAGAGCAAATATGTGTCTATATATTAAGGGAACCTTTACAAAGGGCTCGACTGTCACCTTACAGTGAATTCCATTTTCTAGTTCTCATGCCCTACCGTAACATTCATATTAACAGAAGGAAACAGTTTATAATGTGATGTCTCAGATTCCACATGAATTAAAGGCTTTTCATGTCACCAAATGCCTGTTAAGTAGAAACATGCAAATCTGAGCTCAAGATTATGCTGTTCACAACACCCTCTGGGGCTCTTTTTGAATGTTCAACCTCTCACTTAACCGAGCACCCCTCCAATTGTTATCCAGAATAGAATTTGCAGCAGTTCTTCTGACACTGTAGCAAAGAGGGGCCTAAAAATTTTGGCTTTTGGAATTCTGAAGCCATGTTGTTGGAGTTTCTTTGGTTGTTTTTTAATCCAGCACCTATAAACATCATTGAAACAAAAAGCAAAACAAGAAACATGAACCGTTTTTTCCCCAAGATTCACAGATATTTTTTCCGCAGGTAAGGAGAAGTGTGAAAGATCCGGTTCCTTTCTTGGGGCACACATACAGTTTGGCTTTAGAAGTTCAGTCTTAAAAAAATCAAGCACAAACTGCACAACGATGTCAGTTCTATTAAGTGTTTTGAGGGTGAGTGAGCCACATTATTCAGCCACCAATATCAGATCCAGGACACAGGAGAACAGGGATAATTTCAGTTTTCTTACCTTTATAATAGTCATTTCATCCCGCAAGTTGTCATATCTTTGCTCCAGCCTCGAATACTCTTTTACCAGGTTCTGATAACGAGACCTCTCTTCTTCCAGCTCTTTCTTCATCTGGATATTTTCCTCAACTGTGTTTCGCGCAAATTCATCTTGAAAATAAGAAAAAGAAAAGAAAGAAATTAGAGTCTTCATTTTCAAAATGAACTTCCTGTAAATATGTGCAATAACAATGACTAATTCACAAAATGCTTTCTGCCAAGAAGCTTTAGAATACATGTAAGCATTCTCTAATATTTAGAGACTATTATAATCCATATCTGTCTCCTCACCATGTGGCACAGCTTGAGTTGTTCTGCTCAGACAGCACAGTCCTCTGCCATCTCAGTTAAAGAAAAATCTCCAGCACCTGCACACTATCAGATCTATTACGATCAGCTCCAGCTCCCATGGGCCAGCCATAAACCCACTTAAGAAAACACCAGCAGAGTATGGAAATGCATCCATGTTTAAGGAAAGCGATATTTTTTCACTAAAAAGTCCTTTTTGGAAGCAAATCTTGTCCCCTCTTTTTTTTTGAGAAACCAGGCAAATATAGTACATGTGTCCTTTTAAATAGATGAATACCAAATAAAGCCCCTCCACTTAGTTTCCCCAAGCTTCAATGCTCCAAAAGCTTTCCATAAGAGATGAAGAAATATTTGCAGCAAGTTTCTTTTTAATATGTTATTTTCATTCCTTTATTTTGCATCAGACTGGGAGCAAGAGAAGTACTTCAGAAGTACAACAGAGCAGTGATAGATACATCCACAGAATGATGCATGATGCTTTTTGTAAATCCTGCAACAAAATCAAAGCGGAAAAGGATCATTAAAAAATAAAAAAGCTCAGTACACACATGAGAGTATCTTTTGCGGCTTGGGATTTTCCCAGATTGCTTTCCTCTATACATCTCACCATGTAAGTCTCTGCTTTAAAAACACTCACAAACTCCTGTCACATTAGAGAAATCCTGTGTCACAGCTCAACAGCGTTAAATGTCCTTTTCCTTGGATCCTTTGTTCTCCAGTCTCGCGATGTGGTTATTCTCTGCCTTCCACCCCTACAGCCTCGCTGCCTCCCACAACACCCACAGCAAATGCTGCAATATAACCGAACTAAAAAGCCATTTTAGGTACTTTGTTCCACATTTCACCAATAAAACCAGCCTCTGTCTTACCATCCACCATCAGGACAGCGCGTGCAGAACTACTTGCAGAACAAAACAGTGACAAAAGACACCAGGAAAAGGTTGCGTGAATATTAGCACCTTTCTAGGTAGGAAAAGTATGCATGAAAAATAAGTTTGAGGGAAGAACAGTTAAGCTCCTCATTTAGTGGAGGCATTATGATGCTACAAGCATTTTTTCTTACCTTCAGACTGACACAGGATCCTGCTGTTGAGCTCCTCTTTTTCCTGCTTCAGGAGGGCATTTTCTTCTTCCAAGTCGGATATGCGCTATGAAACAAGGGAAAGAATTACTGCTGGGTGCAGGTCACAGTCTCTGCAGAGGGATTACATTCCACCTGGCTGGAGACAGAGAGCTTTGTTTGATCTTTCTTCGCTGTTTAAAAGATCTGTCCCCTTGTGCTTTTCCAGTCACCCTCTCTACATTAGTGGAAGCAGAGGAGAACTGCACTACAACAACTTTGCTTTTCCTGAGTGCATTTCTCCCTTAAATTAATGTTTTCAGCAGAATCTTACAAAATACTGAGCAGCAGGACTTGGCAACCACAATCTGCAGAAGTTAAACTCCTAAAAGTGTTCAGGCGACAAAATTAGAGGTTTATTTCCACATCTCAGTGGGCTTCCTTGCCACCTTCAAGTCACAGCACTGACAGCTGCTGAGTTAAAAAAACCATCTGCAGATTGTTTCAGGTGATGTAGCACTGAAGTGGTTAAGATGGACACAGCGAATGTGAGACCTAGCATTAAATAGCTCAGGCCTTTTTAACTTCCTGTGTGTTACTTCATGCAATAAGATTACAGCCACTCTAACGCTTCAGACTATAGCAGAACCTCTAGAGAAGGGATGCACAGAGTGCATCAGGGCCTTTGGTACCACAACACACGCATACAGCATCATAGAATGAGTTGGGTTGGGTTGGAAGTGACCTTGAAGCCCATCCAGTCCCACTCTTGCCATGGGCAGGGACACCTCCCACTGGATCAGGGGCTCCAAGAACCATCCAACCTGGCCTGGAACACCTCCAGGGATGGGGCAGCCACCACTTCTCGGGGTAACCCGTACTACTGCCCCCCACCCTCACTGGAAAACATTTCTTCCTAGGATATCATCTCTATCTCTCCTCTTTCAGCTTCAAACCATTCCCCCTCATCCTATTCCTGCAATCCCTGATCAAAAGGCCCTTCCCACCTTCCCTGCAGGCCCCAGGATACAGCAATTAACAACAAAATTTAATGAAAACAGAAACCAAATGCTGGAAAATATTTGGTTTTCTTTTTAACTACCTCTTTATTAATAATAATAGGAGGCAAGGCCACTTGTCACAACAACAAGGCTGGATTGACGCTGACAGTAGCCTATCCTGTAATTTTGTTCCTCCTCAGGAATTTTTATGTATTCAACAGCATTCTCTCAAAACACAAAAACATCACATTATCAAGTGAAATATGCTGCCATGGTTAAGCAGGACGATTCTGCTGCTGTCAGGTAGGAGTACAAACTGAGATGTCATTCTAGCATAATGTCATTCCCTACGCCTGCCCCATCGCATCCCGTATCCACAGCTTAGAAACCAGCTACACACAGCAGAAGGATCTCAAGATGCCAAAGACAAACAACACCGTACACACCATAGTAAAAGTTTTCGGTGCCCAAGGATAATAACTTTGCTGTCACCAGAAAACAAAATTTATAGGCAGCCCATATATGCCATGTGGCAAATTACATGCATTCCCAGCACTGCCTTCAGTTTTCCACACAAGTGTGGTCAAATCAAGTTATTTTATCAAATACCATACATGCCAGGCACATACTAATGATGAGGGTAAGAGCATAAAAGATATTTTAAATCATGACTGAAGCAGTATAGAGAAATTAGAAGATCCCACTACCCCTTGCTTTGCAATCTGTTCATTTACTCCAGCTGTCTGCATGACATGAAATCTCCTGATAAATAGAATCACAGAATTATAGAATGATTTGGGTTTGGAAAGGATCTTAAATATCATCTAGTTCCACACCACTGCCATGGGTTGCTCAAAGCCCCATCCAACCTGGCCTGGAACACCTTCAGGGATGGTGACTCTATCACCTCCGTAGGCAGCCTCCACCAGTGTCTCACCACCCTCACTGTGAAGAATTTATTCCTAATATTCAATCTGAACCTCCCCTCGCACAGCTTGAGGCCATTTCCTTTCATCCTGTCACCCGGGAGAAGTGACCAGCGCCCATCTCTCTACAACCTCCTTTCAGAGAGCTGCAGTGAGCGATGAGGTCCCCCTCAGCCTCCTTTTCTCCAGGCTAAACAGCCCCAGGTCCCTCAGTTGCTCCTCATAAGGCCCATTCTCCAGCCCCTTCCCCAGGAGCAGGCGGAGTGCGTTACACAGTGGCCGAGCAGTACAATCTCTTTGTTCCTTTTGTACCTCACTCTCATCATTCTATAGACAACAGGTCTTTGAAGGTGCTTCAAACACAACATCACCTGCTTTGAAGGATGTTCAGCAGTAAGCACTCGTGATGCTTTCAGCTCTTATTTAAGTGCCTGTACGGGAACCACCTGCTTGTGACATTTTGCTGTAATTCTCCCCTAATCTTGTGAGGAGGGGATGATGGCATTTGCTACTTTCCTAATAAAATTCCCAGGCAGGTGTTGAATCATCATGGCTCACCAAGAGAGAAGATAAGGTTCTGCCAAAAGCCTCAGCTGCTGGTATTCACCTAGATCTGATGTTTTAAACTTTATTATGGAATGGAATAAGAAGGGCTATTCTAAAATTAAGGAGTCAGAGAGAAAAGCTATAAGGAAGAGATTAAAGGACATTTTTTTTAATACCAAAATCACGAGTAATATGGATTTGCAGAAGCTGCAGCTCCAGCTCACATCAGTAAAATTAAGGCTGTTGCCTCTGTGACACTCAGAAGTGTCTGATGACTTTGGGTACCATCTCCAGAGTGAGCATATCCCACCACAGCCATGGTGCAAGCTTGCTATTGAAGGGGAAAAGTGCTTCTCCCACCTATCTTCATGACACTTCTCACACTTTTGGTAGTTCTAATAACTACTCAGAAATCTCTACCATAAATTTTCTTGTAAAGTGACTTTTGGCTACTTGAATGTTTCCAGGGAGGAAAAAGGTCTTCTCTATTTTCCCACTGACCAGGAATTGAAGGGAACACTCGAAAGCTAATGTCAGAAATGGGAGCCTGCACTGCTGAGTAGAAATGTTTTGTAATTAAAGCATTTATTGTCATGGTAAAGCACACAGTATTTACTCTGCTGCAGGCCCTTCTACAATAAGGGAAAGCTTTTGCTTTGTTTTCATGCTTTTTAAAAGCATTTCTATGGTCCTTAAATCAATCTTTCTTCTGAGTGCTGGAAGGCGATTTGCAATCAAGAACAAAGAGAATCAGCCTTTCCCCAGCTGCATCACCTTCAAAATAAAGCATCCTTTCAACCTCTAAAAGCCTGTGCTGCAGTCAGCTAATGAACTGCACCCTGTGCCAAAAAGGATCTTCTCATTCGGTGTTGGAGAAAAGACAATCACTGACTCTGTGTGTCCCTGTGTGGGTGCCATACCTGCGCAGAGAGTGGAGTAACCGCTTTTCTGTCAGCCCTCGGTCCAGCCAAGAGACAACACACAGGCTGGATGCTTTTTGAGAAGCACACCCAAAAATGCATTTCAGCTGAGCTTGTTGTTCAGACGAAGCTCTCCTGACCACACAGTCCCCACAGCTACTCACCCAAACCCACCACCACAAGGATGATGATGAAGATGATGATGAAGATAATGATTATTATTATTTCTTCCTGATTAAAACTTAGAAAGAAATGTTTTCCTGTGAGGGTGGAGAGACCCTGTCCCAGGTTGCCCAGAGCAGTGGTGGCTGCCCCATCCCTGGAGGTGTTCAAGGCTGGGTTGGATGGGTCTTGGAGCCCCTGATCCAGTGGGAGGTGTCCCTGCCCATGGCGGGGGGTAGAACTGGATGGGCTTTAAGGTCCCTTCCAACCCAAACCATTCCATGATTCTGTGATTCTACCCAAAAAGGGAGGTGGACAGGGCAAGTGCTGCTGAGCCAAGTGCCCTAAAGGAGCTCCATCTGGGCATTCTTCCACCGTAATAAAAACACAGCTAATCCCACACCTGATTTTTTTCAGTCTCCAAAAGCGACTCATCTTCAGGTTATAATACAAAAAGTCCTATCCTAGAGTAAAAGCTGCAAACCAGTTTTTCTATGCGTCGTATTGAGTAGAAAAGCCCTAAGTTCCTTCCAACAGCAGGATAAAAGAAACTGCTTCAATTGTTGGTGCAGAAGAATAAAGAACATTGACTTAACCTGAGCAGTCGCAAGCACTTGCAGCAGGAAACTGAACCTGTACCTCAGTGCCTTAGGTTATGAGAATGACTGTGAAGGTTATTCAGAATAAACCTGACCAGCAAAGAAACTGAGGGTCAAAGGTTAATTTTTACGATTTGCAAAAAGCCTCTACACTCTGAAGCCTCTTTCTCCCACTAGAACACTTTCTTGTACAATGGCGGAAACACCAGGCCACCTTTATCTCAAGACATACAGATAGCTTAGTACTCATTAGGGAGGAGAAAAAAAGAAGTTCAGCTCATTTAATAGAATCACAGAATGGTTTGGGTTGGAAGGGACCTTAAAGCCCATCCAGTTCCACCTCCCACCAGATCATGTTGCTCCCAGCCCCATCCAACCTGGCCTGGAACACCTCCAGGACTGGGGCAGCCACCACTGCTCTGGGCAGCTCCAAACTCTATGAAGGGTCGTAACAACCAGCCTTACTGGTGTCTGAGCAGTGGCTCTGCTCAGGAGGGACGAGTTGGTCGCCACACAGGTCATGCTATGCATGTACCTACACCAGCAGCCACCAAGACTAATGCAATAGCCACAAACTGTATGGCAGAAACCAAGCCCTGATGCTCCATACAAGGCTGGGCTGAGGAAGGACATCTTCCTAACATTTACAGCATCCACAGGCACCTTCTCCAGTATTTTGCTTTACATGCCATGAGGAACCACTGCATATACATGAAACTCTGGCATAACCATGGTTATTAAGCGCCCTTATTTTGGACAAGTCTGGGTTTGGGGAGTTTCTTCATGGTTGGCACTGTGAAAAGCACTGAGATGCAGTATTCTCCTGACATGAGGCAGTCACCGCTCCTGCAGGGATATCCCCTGTCCTTCCTGCTCCATTACGTGGTTGAAAGGTAAATTCTAGGGGAACTTAGTGACAAAAGAAAGAAATTTTAATTAAAGAACAGAAAAATTAAGTCCTTGCCCTTCAGACTCCTGAAAAGCGAGCTTTCACCAGCATGACCACCTACACAACAAGAAATGTGACAAATATACATACCTTTCTCAGTAGGTCTTTCTCCTTAACATAGCTGTCTTCCATGACCTTTCTCTCACCATGAGCTTTTTCAAGCTCCAACCGGAGGTGCTCCATCTCTTCTTGCAAGCTGACAAGCTGGTTGCCATCACCCTGGTGGCTCTGCTGATATTGCACCAGTTCCTTCTTCAGCTTTTCCACCTCGGTGGAGTGGGCAGACATGAGAGTAGAGAGCTGCTCATTCAGAAGTTTGTATTCCTTGTTCTGCAGCCAACATCCCAAAGAGAACAAAATAAGAGCATAAGTAAGATCAATACATGCATCAAGGAACTACAAAAGTAACTGTCAAAAATCCTTGAGCATAATGAGCAACAAATTTCCAATAACAAAAATTCCATGCATATGCTAATGAAGCTCAGAAAGCTAAAAATTTCAAAACTGTGACAAAAGCTCAATAATATTTTGGTAACCATCACACAAGCATTTGTTAAATGGAAGTTACACTTCAATGTATGAAGCTACACTTAAAGAAACGGCAAACAATGCTTGTTAGCATGGCAACCAAACCAAAACCCCTACACTTTTATTACAGCTTCTGAGCCATGTTGCCTAATGCAACAGTTTTGCAATTTTGTTTCATCTGTAATAATTACCTCAGAGTTTATCCATTTATTCCTTACTCCCATGCTAGCAGGAACCTGGGGTGACAATGCACTCATTCATAATTGCAGCTTTGAGCCCAAAGAGCCTAAACTCCATCTTTAAGTCCTCTGCCGGCTCAATAGTCTTTATATTTGCTCAGATTTTCTCTTTTAAAGTATTTAGCAGTCATTTGCTCTGAAGTTTTGAGACCTGAGAACTCAGTTGCTTTGATTTTTGTGCTTCAAATCAAAGTTGATGGGACCTACGTTGCGACTAATAAAACACCACTGTTATTAGCCAGCCCCAGAAACAAAAATCAATTCACAACAGACCAAGAGCTTCAGTAAAGAGCCAATTAAGTAGCTTTTCTGACATTAGGTAGATAACCAAGGGAGCAAAGAACCATTTTGAAATTTAAAACCTAGTCTGTTTCCTTAGAGTTTCCTTTTTAAAAGCTTTCAACGCAGCTTTAAAGTTCTGAGCTCATGCCATTCCCTGTACGAAGGACCTGGAAGGCTTTGCTTTGTTAAATCGGACGTCGTTGGAAATTTCACTTGAGGATCATATATTTAAATTTTGATCTTCCCTGGTCTTGCTGGAAAATATTTGGCAAGAGATTGTTGTCTAGAGCAGATGACTGTTCTGGTAATCCGCAATTTAGCTTTTTGCCGTTTCTCAGAGCTTTAGTCACTAGAAGAGTCTCTGGTTCTCTTCTGCTGGAAGAAGCAGAACGAGAAACTGCTGCTTCCATCCAGAATTTTTTAGTTCGTTCAGCTAAGGAAAGTTTAACTCAGGCTAAGGAAAGCTTGAGGTGAAGAAGCCAAAGACAAAAGTTTTAAAAACTAGAAATGGTCATTTAAAAAGGCCAATGGATTAGGGAAATACTGTTATACAAAGTATGACTGATCCTGATATCCAGTAGAGGTGCAAAGTCACAGGTCCTGAGATGCAACTTCTTCCTCTAAGATGTTCATCAGAGTCAAGCAAGCAATAAAAAAAATTCAATGCAAAAAAAGTATCATCTGTCTCTATAACAGAGTCAAAGGCTCCCATTATCTCCTGTACAACCGAGTTTTCAAAGAACTTGATAGCCTGGGAAACCAAAAAAACACCCATGAAAGCACAGAATTTTATCTTCTAGGTCTACATAGGCTTTGCCAGACCAGACAGGCCCCTGTACGAAAGAACAGAGAGTTGGTGGATACTGAAATTCCGACCCACACTTCAGATTAGCCTCTTTCAGATTCCCAATGTGGATCATAGGATTGTTTCTTCTACCATTGCACTAAACATCCTTTTGGGTCCCTGCTAGGTGACCTCCCAAAGCACCTCTCTCGTGCTGCAGCCTCAGCAAGATTAAGACACGTGTCAACTGGACAAACAAGTAAACGAGGGACTTTAACATCTTTTCCTTTGCTCTCTTGTAATGAAATATCAGTGAACATCAAAATTCAGTGTTCATGTGGTAATAAGGAATTATTGCTGCATGAACAAAGCCATTCCCAAAGAGATACATCTACAGAGAATAGCTTTGTGCAGAACAGCAATAATCACTCCAGTTCACACCAGTAAAGGGAAGCCACAGTCTCTGCTCATTCTCTGACACACATTTTACGGCTCTGTGTCCCAAGGTTCATGTATATGATTTTCCACACCAGCCAACTGAGGTTTCAATCCAGATCGAAGCTAAACGCACAGGAATGCTTTTGCTTCTTCTTAGCTACCAGAAACACAAGAGAGCATTTACTGCCTTGTACCGAAACAGCTGGTTGCTGCTGCAATTGCTCAACAAACCTCATTAAACTTGAACTTGCTTTATTTTATACCATTATCTAGCACAGCAGCAGGGCTGCTTCAGCCCTGGTCTCCAGACTCCAGCCTCCACTAACCAGTCCAGGCTTTATTTTGCTACCAACGGCAAAGGCAACAACTTCATCACTGCTTTTACCCAAACTAGATACATTCGCACTAAATGCTCACAGAGATAATGCCACTTGCAGAGACAGTATAAGGAGCTCACTATGAGACTAAATATCGGCTGCATGAATATATAACACTAAATGAAGCAACAGCCTTAGAAGTGTTTTAGACAGCCACAACGTCCACATAATGAAGGGCAATGAAACAGGTGAAAGGTCTGGAGCATAAGTCTTACAAAAGAGTGGCTGAGGGAGCTGGGGTTGTTTAGTTTGGAGAAAAGAAGGCTGAGGGGAGACCTCATCACTGTCTACAACTGCCTGAAAGGAGGTTGTGGTGAGGTGGGTGCTGGTGTCTTCTCCCAAGTGACAGGCGATAGGATGAGAGGAAATGGCCTCAAGCAGCACCAAGGGAGATTCAGACTGGACATCGGCAAAAATTCCTTTACTGAAAGAGTGGTGAAGCACTGGCAGAGGCTGCCCATGGAGGTGGTGGAGTCCCCATCCCTGGTGTCATTAAGAGATGAAGAAGAGGAGAAGGAGGGAGACGTAAAGGGAGAGGGAGAGGGATCTGGTTCAGTAGTGGACAGGTACGGTTGGACTCAATAATCTCAAAGGTCTTTTCCAACCAAATGATTCTATGATAAAAACCCCCCACTTAAATGAAAAAGAAAAAAAATTAAAAAAAGAAGAAAGTGGTACAATGTGGATAGAGAAAAGTGGTCCAGTGTGCGTATTTTATGGCAAAACAGATTTAATGCTTTCTTCTGTGTGTAAAAAATCCCTAGTGTGACTTAGAAACTAAATTAAATAGGCCCAGTTATGGATGCTATAGTGTTTGAGCTGAGGCTGACGTGCAATAGGAAGGTTTAATGTTTTCAAAGAAAGATGACCTCTTCCTCAGGGGCACATGGAGTATTGCATCTCTCTATTCATGCATGAGCTAAAGTAGCAGAAATAGAAACATTTTCTTCCACAGATACTCAGAAAGCCATACAGCAGCAGCTTTCTAGCTTGCCTGCAATTTGTTTTTTTCTTAAAGAGTTAATTGGCATTTTAAAAGATTGTGTTTATAGATTCGCAAGGACTGAAATCAAGAAACTGCAGGGGAAATATGATGCAACAAACTTACTGCTGCCAGAAAAAGCCCAGTGCACTGAAAAGTCCACTGGATCAGTGCTCATTAGCACATCCAAGGCATTCCAGGGAAACCTGTCTTGAAAGGATGGTTAAAATTAGCTCACTGGACACACTGTACTACAGAGCGGGAATTCTCTCCTCCGAAAGTTATACAGAAAGCAAAGTAGCTCCTTCAAAACCGTCTGCACAGAGACTGAGGGAGATCAAGATGAGCACAACCCATTATTTCTGCCAACTTAAAAGCGCTTCACGTCACCTTCCCTAAAGCAGACCTTTCTGCTGCTTTCATTGCCTACCAAAAAGCTGGAGAGGGACTCTTTATCAGGGAGTGAATGAATAGGACAAGGGGGAATGGTTTTAAACTAAGGCAGGGCAGATTTAGGCTGGATGTAAGGAAGAATTTTTTTACAGTGAGGGCAGTGAGGTCCTGTCCCACGTTGCAGAGAGAAGTCATGGATGTGCCATCCCTGGAAACATTCAAGGCCAGGCTGAATGGAGCTTTGAGCAACCTGATCCAGTGGCAAATGTCCCTGCTTCTGCCACTGGGTTGGAGTGGGTGACCTGTAAAAGTCCCGTCCAGCCCAAACCATTCTCTGATCCTCTGATTCATAAAACAGGATACGAAAACCAACATCAACCAAACATTGTTTTTCCTTTATTGTTCCACCCTGACAATTTCCTAGCAGTTAATGACAAGGAATTGGGGAAAATAAATAAATGTAATACCGCTGGTCCACCACCAAGTCCAGCAGCTCAGCAGACCTAATGCAGACATTCACGCTCATTGCACCAATTCAGCCCAAATACATGGACCTGAAATGACTCATCCTAATTAAATTCACTAAATATCCTCCAGTTGCAGGGCAGTCATATCAGTTTTCTGATATATAAATACATAGAAAACCTTATTCCTAAGGTTTTCTATTCCTCAGCTACTGTCTGTCTGCAAACACATATTTTAAAATAAAACACCACAGTTTAAAAGTCACTCTACTGCGGTGCCTGGTTTGCAGCCAATTAATACAGCAATGAAACTGGCCAGCAGTAATGCAAATCCCAAGTTGCCTCGACTCTGCAGTATCTGAGCCAGCGCAGAGTCATTTCTCATCTTCTTCATCACAGGACCTCTCGTGTCATACAGGGATGGGAGAGATTTAAACCTGCGAGGAAACTGCGCGTGGTGTATAAGGGTCACTGGCACATCCCAAACAGAATAATAAACAGCAATTACTAATAACTGGTACTACAATCAGGTAGGTGTCTTGCAGAGAATGTTCCTTTTTCCTGTAAAAGGGCATTTTAAGGATATAGGCGGATATTGCTGGTTGATGAGAAGCTCGACATGAGCCAGCAGTGTGCGCTCGCGTTCCAGAAGGCCAACAGTATCTTGGGCTGCATCAAAAACAGCGTGGCCAGCAGGGTGAGGGAGGGGATTCTGCCCATCTATTCCTCTCTCACGAGACCTCATCTGGAATACTGTGTCCAGTTCTGGAATCCTCAACAGAAGAAGGAGATGGAGTTGTTGGAACGGGTCCAGAGGAGGGCTACAAAGATGATCAGAGGGCTGGAGCACCTTCCATATGAGGACAGCCTGAGAGAGTTGGGGTTGTTCAGCCTGTAGAAGGCTCTGAAGAGACCTTATAGTGACCCTCCAAAACCTGCAGGGCTCCCTTTCCAAGAAAGCTGGAGAGGGGCTATGCATAAAGGCTTGTGGGGATAGGATCGGGGGAACGGATATAAACTGGAGAGGGGAAGACTTAGACTGGACATTAGGAAGAAGTTCTTCACTATGAGAGTGCTGAGACACTGGCACAGGTCGCCCAGGGAGGCTGTGGCTGCCCCATCCCTGGAGGTGTTCAAGGCCAGGTTCAATGGGCCTTGGGCAGCCTGAGCCAGTGGGATGTCCCTGCCCATGGCAGGGGGTTGGAACTAGATGATCTTTAAGGTCCCTTCCAACCCAAACTGTTCTATATTTCTATGATTAATTTCTCCACTAAAAGTAGCAGATGCAGCTGGACCCTACTCAGCATTTCTTATACTCAACCCTGCGGTTCCTTTACAGCATCACAAGCAACAGAGTACAGAATCATAGAACGGTTTGGGTTGGAATGGACATTAAACTCCTTCCAGTTCCACCACCCACTGGATCAGGGGCTCCAAGCCCCATCCAACCTGGCCTTGAACACCTCCTGGGATGGGGCAGCCACCACTGCTCTGGGCAACCTGTGCCGGTGCAGCAGTTTTATCAGAGTAACTTGCACACTCATGTTAGGTGAGAAAACCCTCCTCCTAACCCTGTCATCAAACCATTATTCTGTAGCTCCTTAACAACAAGTGGCATTAGACAAACATCTCTCTGTGATCATGTTGTCACAGTAAGAGCACTAAGCCACCCAAACAGGCATTATCACTTACATTGTGTCATCTCAACCACCACCACCGACTTTACTTCTGAGTAGTTGTTATATCCAGTAACACAGTCACGCTCAAACTATCTTGCAAAGTGAGTATCTGCCCAATTTACCATTTACCTTCCAGGTCATGTGACTAAAGAGTTCAGTAAAACAGACTGTGTGTGGCAAGTGCTTGACATCCTCAGTGCTTGCAAAGCATAATGGAACAATCCAGCCCAAAGCCTGTCTGACACAGGGATCCGACGTGGAGCTGCCTTGGGCTTTCAAGGAACAGCTTTCAAAACTACCATTTTATCCTCCTCCTCTGACTCCATCTGGGCAGTTCTCACAACAACTGCAGTGCAGCTTTTACAGCTTACTGAGCAAGCTCTCCAGGCAGCAAGGTGGGAACCGAAGATCTGCCTTCCACGGTGGTATCCCACCCTCACAAGTGTCCAGCCAGCAGCAGCAGAAGGCCGTCACCACCATGACATCCTTCCCAGACACTGAAGGAAGATAAAATCCTTCCCAGGAAGGGCAATAGAAAAGAGACAAAACAGAAACAGGACTATAGTTGTCCCAGCACCACCCAAGACACACCTGCTCATCAATCTTCCTTTGAAGCTGGACAACCTTGTTCTCCATGCCAATGTTGAGCTTCTTCAGGTGCTGTGCCGAGCGGGCCTCGATCTTCAGCGCCTTCAGCTGCTGCCTGGCCTTCATGCGCCGGTAGTAGCACTGCAGGACGATGGTGGCACCCCTGACCCGACGGAAGTGAGTGCGGGCCAGCCAGCCACGTGCGTACTTCTGGAGGATGGTGGCTTTGTGCTCTGCAAGGATCTACAAAACATGAGCAGAAATGGGACAATCAAGGGAGAAAAGTCACCTGTAAAGGCAGCAGCAGCCCTGGTTTGGCTGCTGCGCAGCACTCAACACCTCCCATTCTGCCTTTGAATTGGCTTCTCCTCCAAACAGGAGTGTTCTGGTGGGTGCAGGGGGAGACGGCTGGAGATAGAGGCTGTTATTTCCATGGATGGGACGGAGTACGTCAATCTCCTCTCCTGGGTGAGTTCTCCAGTCACTGCACTCAACTTCTCAACAGACTTTATCATTCTCTACAACCGCCTGAAAGGAGGTTGTAGCGAGGTAGGGGTTGGTCTCCTCTCCCAAGTAACAAGTGGTAGGATGAGAGGAAATGGTCTCAAGTTGCACCATGGGAGGATTAGATTGGATATTAGGAACAATTTCTTTACCAAAAGAGCAGTGAAACATTAGAAGATGCTGCCCAGGGAAGCGGAGTCACTGGAGGTGTTCAAAAAACATGTAGACGGGGCATGATTTAGCAGGCACAGTGGTGTTGGGCTGATAGTTGGACTGGATGATCTTAGAGGTCTTTTCCAACCTTAATTATTTTATGATTCTAAATGAGGCAGGCAGGACACATTCAGTCCTCTCTTAGGGCTCAAGTGAGACTGTGGACCCGGTCAGAACAGTACTCAGATCCACAAGATCCATAGCTAGCAGAACAAATAGCCACTGACAGACACAGAATCATAGAATCACTAGAATCTTGGAAATCACATAGAATCTTGGAAAAGAACTTTGAGATCATCAATTCCAACCGTACTGGGCCACCACTAAATCATATCCCTAAGCACTTCATCTACCCATCTTCTAAACACCTCCAGGGATGGGGACTCCACCACCCCCCTGAGCAGCCTCTGCCAGTGGCTGAGAACCCCTCCGTTGAAGAAGTTTTTCCTAATGCCCAATCTGAACCTGCCCTGGTGCAGCTTGAGGCCATTTTCTCTCCTCCTCATCACACCAACACTCAGCAAAAAGATCGCTGTCCCTTCAGCATCAGATATAACTCACACCAGAACACGTTTGCAGACTTCCTGTGTTCCACCCCTGCATTATCATAATTCACACTGCAGACAAATGCTGTCCTGGTGGGATACCTTATCACGTGCATAACCTTCAAATAAAACCCTGGAGTCCTTTCTCTACAGTCTGCAGCCAGCTTTCTCGCATGGTTCAGGTTCTAGAAACTTATATCTGGTTTAGTGAAACTTCTAGCACTTTTGCGTTGGATTTCTCCCCCAAAATTTACAGCAACCTTTTCAGGAGGTGGTAGTTCAACTTCTTTCTCTAAAACTGAAGGCTGACGTATTCAGAGATACAACGAGCAAGTTGATAATAACTTTCTTATGTTGATCTGCGCTGCTGTATTATAAGGAAAGAAATACCAGGAGATTTTGAAGATTACAAAACAATTTGCTGTTATTAGTTTGGAATAAGTTATGCCAGAAACGGTACCATATCAGCTTCTCACAAATCTTTTGTTTCACCCTAAGGCTCTCTTTACAATTGCAAATTTTAATCCAGAGTAAAGGGATTATGTGAATTTACGATGCAGTAGGAGTTACTCGGATATTAGATTTCTGTGTCTCTAGCTTTGGCATTCTTACAGATGGAGATGGCTGGGAGTGCCCAAAAAGCCAGAATAAACGCTGCTGCACTGCCTTGGGGACCTATTCCAGCCATACAACAAAGTCTTGGTGGGCACTGGGCATGCCAAGACCCCATGGAGCATCACCTTCAGCTCGGCTTCCGTTGCTGAGCATGTGCTTGTACCAACACTTACATCCAACACCTACATCCAGGTGTTCCAGTGATTAAAGATGTCCAGATTTGAGAGGTCTGGCCTTCAGGCAGCTTCTACACCTTGTTAAGACTTTGGGTTGCCTTGAATCTCAAGACAGTTTACATGATGGATCAGCCGCCTCCCTGGCAGAGGCTTCTGATTTAAAAATAATAAAAAAAAGCAGTAGATTCTGAAAAAGCAGTGGCAACACAAATTCCTGGCAACCAGCATCCAGCTGCTCTGTTTCGGAGGACATCCCTAATCTCTTTGGTGGGTCATCAGGTGTCCGGGTAACCTCCCCCATCTCCAGAAGTCTCCCCTTCTGGATCATTGAGCTTCTAACATTTTAGAGTACCTCCTTGACCACCCCTTCGGCATAAATCTAGGTGACAACCAAGTAAGGCTGGACTCAAAGAGTAGACAGAAGATTAGCCAAGGCTGTTCTGTTTCCTGACAGACAATTTCCCACTGCATCACTTTGCTGTTATCAAACCTTTACTTCCTTGTTTTCAGCCCCTGGTTTCACAGAGAATGCTAACAAAGAAAACTAACAAAGTAGGCATCTATTTCAATAAATCACTTGATGCCTTCCATGACAGACTCTACTGGTATCTTACCATACTGGAAACAGCACCTGCAGCACAGCTCAAACACAAATTCAGTTTGCCAGGGAGGTTTTTTGCAGAGTATGGATTAGATCAAATGACATTTTCAGATTTCCACAATGTTTTCCGGCGTACAAATGACTAACTTCATTTAGCTGGTCCATCCTCTGTGGTGCTGCTGCCAAAATCATTTTTGCTTGCACAGCTTTAAATGGCAATGCGCACCATCAATGTGTGCTCTCTGGAAACACCAGAGGCAGTCGGTTTCGTAAAACATCAAAACGGCCACAATAAATACATCGTCATGCTATGCCGGCTACTCTTTTCTGATGCAAAGACACTCTGCGGAGTTGTACCTTGTGATAAATCCTCCTGACAAACATGCCCCGAGCAAAAGCCTGAATGGTGATGGTTGCGTTGCGGACTCTCTGGAACGCTCGGAGGATCCGCAGCATTCGGTACTGCTTCTGGAAGATGATGGCAGCTCTTGTCCTCCTCAGGTGCTCAGCAAGTCTGCAAAGCACAGAGAGGTGGTTAGCCGTGAAACTGGAGTCCTCTTTTTTTTTCATGGTAAGTTTTAAACAAAACAGAGAGTAAAAACTTTTGTCCCAAAGTAGCTTGATGATATTCAAGAAAGACCATCCGAGAAGGAGGACTAAGAAAAGAGCAGCTGAGAGCATGTCCCTGTTAGAATAATGGGAACACATGCAATCAAACAGCATCCATGGCACCCGAGAGCACTGGAACCAGAAATCAGCACACCTCATTATTTCTGAACAGCATTAAAACCAGCTATTTTCCATCTTTTCCTTGCTTTGAACTCTCTGCCTTAGGTACTTGAGCCAATCAACATTCAGGTTGGCTCCACCATTTCCCTAACTAAAAAAACCCAAGTGTCGCATGGGGTATCTACCGGCTCAGTGAAAACTGCAGTAAATTGATTTGACATTTAAACCGGTGTGCACTGGTTTGGCAACATTCATGAGCAGAGCCCCAAGCAATTCACTGAGAGTAAATAATGATGGATGTGGTCAACTCTGTGCCACGTTGCTCTCATTCTGCAACTGAATTCATGTTCAAGTTGCTGCTACACAGGTTAATAAATGCCCATAAAACCTCCATTTAATTTGATAATCATCTTGTTTGGTTGAATTCACAACTGTTATTGCTCTCAGCATGAAGCATTATATCCATGTTTGGTCCACTTCTTTATTTTGTGAGAAGCATATCAAAACTAAACCATCATATGAGATTGGCTTATGTATTGTCTTCAACAAGGCCAGTTGTTTCTCATTAGGATTCACTGAACCAGAGCTTGCTAAAGAGGACAGGGGATGGTCTGTTTCCAAAGAGAGGAGAAAGGAGAAGTTATTCAGACGACACCCATCCCTATGAAATCAGCCCAAAGAGGTGAACTGAAAACTCACATTGAAGAAACACTGCAAAGGGTGGTTTCAGCACATCTGCTTCCAGCCTCTCTTTAAGCTCATACCCTGTCACTTTGACACGACCAAGGATTCCTCCTCCTCTCCTTAGAAGGAGGGTTGGTTGGTGCAAAGGGAAATATGAAGCCCAAGTCTGTATGTGTGCATGGAGAGCCCACAGGAGAGGCTAAAGTTAATCACCAACCACCTGTTTTTCTTAACCTTCCTCTTATTGCTTTGGTCTCATTTGCATTGTCTTAAAGTCAGCTCTAAGACTGCCAAGAGGGACCTGCAGCCACGAGCCTAGAGAATTACGTGGGCCTCTGGGGACAAGACAAATCTGTGCTCAGTTTTAAACAAACGTCACCAAACTGCCCAGCTTTGCTTTGTTGAGACCTTCTCATCCCAGATTTCTCCAAGAGGCCAGTCCCTTTCACAGGAGCAAAAACCACCACAAATTCAGTTAGTATCTCTGCTGTCCTTCCAAAGTACAATCTGATTTAGAGGAAATCCTTGGAAGGAATATGTAAATTCTTCACCTTTGCTTGCTTCAATAATTGATAGAAATCAACATTTACCCAGCAATCAGGAATTAAGTGACTGTGCAGGAGCGTACAGGCAGCATCTCATGCTGCTGAAGTGCAAGTAGAGTTAATTGGGCTGTAGATTAAATAGTGGTGCTTCTGATGGGCAGATACTAGCTCAGAGCCAGGGAAAGAGCACTGCTGCTCAAACTCAAGCAAAATAGCTAACACACCGCAGCTTCCCTAGGCAGAAAACAAAGGATACGAAGCTGAAGGGACTCAAATCTACTCCTTGTTCTGGTTTGTGAAGTGCCCAAAGCCAGCTTGGCTAGAGCCAGGAGAACAGCAGAATTTGATAGGAATAAGACGCACAAGGTCTTCCATTACTTAAAGGGGGCTTACAGGGAAGCTGGGGACAGACTTTTTAGCAGGGCCTGTTGTGACAGAACAAGGAGGAGTGGTTTTAAACTAAGGGAGGGGAGATTCAGACTGGATATAGAACCATAGAACTGCTTAGTTGGAAAAGACCTTTGAGATCATTGAGTCCAACTGCTTCTGTCCACTACTAAACCAGATCCCTGAGCACCTCGTCTGCCCATCTTTTAAACCTCTCCAGGGATAGTGACTCCACCACCTCCTTGGGCAGCCTCTGCCTGTGCCTGAGAACTCTTTCCATGAAGAAGTTTTTCCTGACGTCTAATCTGAACCTGCCCTGGTGCAACTTGAAGCCATTCCCTCTTGTCTTGTACAGAAGAAATTTTTTACGCTGAGGGTGGTGAAACACTGGCCCAAGTTGCCCAGGGAGGTAGTGGAGACTCTTTCCCTTGAAATATTCCAGGTCAGGCTGGATGGGGCTCTGAGCAAACTGATCGAGTTGTCTGGGTTGGACTGGATGACCTGTAAACATCCCTTCCAACTCAACACATTCTATGTTTCTAAAGTGCAAGGTGACCTATGTGTTGCGATGCTATTACATTGCTTTACTTCTACCTCCACGCCCCACTTCTGCTACCAGCAGCCTATTCTCCAGTGCAGTGTTATCTACAGAAAACCCAGCAAGCCACTGAGGTTCCCACACACAGAGCCAAACTCTGAGCCCTATCATTCTGTACTGCAAAGAGCCCCATTGCTGGTGATTCAGAGCAATTTTTCTCATTTCAAAGGACACAGCAAATGAATTCTGAGAAATCCTCTTGGATATCCAGGAGGCTCAAATCTGGTTTCTGCTGAAGCGGAGCACATACCAACTAACAAAGTGCTCACTGGCTGAACCAAACACCCCTTTCCAGAGGTAGTCCCAGAAAAATACTAGTTCTGTGAAACACCTTAACCTAAATATCTCAGAGTACTTTAGTCATGTGAGAATAGCTTCACTGCCTATGCTCTGTCCCTGGCCCAGCACCTAGAAATTACATCAATGCAAACACAAAATAGAATTGAAACAAAGAATTTTGATCTCTTGCCCCCAAACAAAGCTGGAGAGAGGAGCCAGGAATAAGCCCTGACTTCAGCGCAGAAACTTTCATCGTGATGCTACCAATGTGCACAAAATAGGTCTTGCTTTCACAGGGCTGAAAGGCAACAACAGCTCATGCAGAGCATTTTCAGTGTTTCTCCTACGAAACCTTCAAAGGTCTCCCAGACAGAACAGATTGAAAATACAACCACACGAAAGTGACCTCCCAGCTAGCCCTTCCTTGCAGAGCTTCCTAGGACTCACCTCCGTGCCAGGTGCCCACGTGTGTAGCGCTGGATGATGACTGCAGCTTGTCTCATCCTTTTGTACTTGACCCGCTGCAGCCAGCCCCGCACTGTCTTCTGAATCATGATTGTGGCAGCTCTGAACTTATCTGCTCGCAGTTTCTCCAGATATGCCACCTGGCCTGCACGGAAAAAGATCTTGGTACGTCCAAACTGGAACTTGTCTGGATCCTTTTCAAAAGCATAAAGGAAACTAAATTTAATTAAAGCAAAACATTTTAATTTATTTTCAGTCTATGTTGCTCAGTAGATACAGATAAAAACTCCCACTTTGAATCAAATTTATCACATCTCTTCTTAACTGGGTGATGAAGACATTACTAGACCCCAAACTACTTGAGCTTCCATATACCCATTGAGGGATGAGCACTCTGAATCAGTCTTAAGTTGCATATATTTAGAAGGATTTCAAGCGCTTTCTTTCCGTTTTGGGGTTTTGTTTAAGTTAAATAGAGCAGTGCAACACCGGAGGACTTCAAGGGAAGATTTCTTTCTCAAAAAAGATTACAGCTCACATCTTCAAAGTCAAACATGCACTGCAAATGGCTCTGCAGCCAACATAAACGCGTAGTGTATAAGGAGAACGGCGTTTGCAGAGAAGAACACAATTGAGTACATCCCCCAAAATCAAGAAATCAAAGGTCAAGCGATCAACAGAGATCAAGAATTAAAACCTGGCTAAGATGCTGTGCTGTTCAACAGCAAGAAAACAGGAAGAAACCTTTGTGTGCACATTTTCAATTTAAAAACAGTGCACATGAGTCTGAGTAGCAAAGCTTTGGTGAGGAGAGGTGGGAAAGACTTCTTATTTGCTTAAGGGAAAAAGGTCTCAATCTATGGGATGCTTTTTCTACATAAAAATGGCTATTAAAAGTCTCCCACACCTCAAGACAAGGCATTTCGTAGAATGGAATGGTTGGATTGGAAGGGACCATAAAACCCATCCAGTTCTAAGGCCCCTGCCATGGGCAGGGGCATCTCCCACTGGATCTGGTTGCTCAAAGCCTCATCCAACCTGGTTTAGTACACATTTTTCTCTTACTCATTTGTGCAAAGAGGCATTTAATGATTGACTAGGGTTCATGATGTTGTTCAAAGCTGGAACTCTAAAATGTGCTCCAGCTACGGCTACCCAAAACCAGAAGCAGGAGCTGGGGGGATGAGTGTTCTGAATGTGGCCAGTTGTTTATGTACAGCAGGTGACAGCAAACTCTGGACTTCACTAGCACCAAAACGGTACATTCAGCTTGCCTGCAATCAAGAGACCACAGAATCACAGATTCATTTGGGTTGGAAAAGACCTTTAAGATCATCAAGTCCAACCTTAAACCAAATGCTGCCAAGACCCTAGGCACCACATTCACAAGTCTGTTAAATGCCTCCAGGGTTGTCGACACAATCACCTCCCTGGGCAGCCTTTACTAGTGCTCGACAACCCTTTCAGGGAAGTAATATTTCCTAATATCCAATCTAAACCTCCCCTGGCACAACTTGATCCCATGTCACCTTTGCTTTTGCTACCTTCTTGCAAGACCATATCGTTTTGGAAAAAGCCCACAGCTGCCCAAGCTGAGTCAGCACCGGCACAAGCAGCAGGTGAAGTAGGAGCAGGAACAGCAATTCAGATCATACCAAAGTTGCGAGTCTCTGTGCTGTAAAAATCATTGCCAAAGATCTGGTCCCAACTCACCTTAATGAGGTCTTCCAACAGGGTCTGACAGATCTGCTTCTTGTCCTTCTTAGAAAGGTCTCTCTTTTTCATAAGAACACGATACCTGTTGAAAAAGTCGTGGTAGGACCATCTGAAAGCAAAAGATAAACAAGATTAGTTTGCATGCTACGCATTATTTCCTTAAAATAAAGCATTTGAAGTTACAGACAAGTCAAAATATGAAACTCATATGTCAAGAGATGTCTCACCACCACCCTCAGCACAGATCAAAGCCACCTGAAAAGAGTTAGGTCACTCAAGTTTAACTCCCAGTTTCAGCGCTCCTCTGCCACTGAATACCTTTATTAGCACATTTCTAGCCCAGAACAGAAAGGCCACGGTTCACCTTCTCTTCAGTCCTCTTGATGTGCTTCCCAGGCTGCCTCAATTTACCATGGCCAGATAAAAGCAGCAACTCTGTTTCCTTCAGAAATTATATACTAACTTTGAAGAGATCACGGTTCTCCTGAGTTGGCAAAAAAAACTTTAAAGAGCAACCTCGACAAGTTGATAGAGAATTAATCAAATAGAAACTCTTCTTTATTTTGCTTTTCCATACTCTGTTGAATATTAATTTGAACCAATTAACTTACTAGAGACTCCATGTTGAGGTCTGCAGCTAAGACCCTTAAAACAAACATGAAATCTTTGGACTTTGAAAGATGAAGCAGCCACTTGGAAAATGCTTCACTGTCACCAGCAGTGACGTATCCTACACAACCCTAATTCAAGGAAATAGAGCACAGTATCTTAGTGCTAGGAAATATCATCTCCTGTCACTGCTGTTAGATATAGAGCCTGCAGACTGCCTCCTGAAATTGGTTCAGCATCTGCCAAGTTTCAGCCTCTCCAAATTAACACAGTGACTTATGGACCCCTCAAAACCCAAGTTTTTAATTATTTCCAGCAATGTCAACTACGGCCACCATTATTTAAAAAAAAAATATGCATAACGAATGTCAAAGGAAGATGGGAGAGAACCACAGAGATTATGATTTCTGCCCCCACTCAACAAAACCATCTGTGATCCAGATCCTCACTCACATGGATGTTGTGGCAGCCAAGATAAGAATACACTCTATGAAGAGCAGCCATACAGAAACATCTCCTCTTCCATCTGGCAGCCTTATGCCTGTCTTTATTTTTGTGTTATCACTTCCATTTCTTCCCATTTCCCACTTCCAGGGAATAAGAGAAGTGAGAAGAGAGACAAAACAAATCACAAAGGGCTAAAGCAATGCCTCAGATGGGTCTTCATAGTTGGCCAGTTTGCAGTGGTGGGGGTCTCCCCACCTGATAACCTCCCACGTTCAAGACTCCATCCTCTATCTATATCCATCATCTCTAATGAAATGCCCAGAAGGCTTGAAGATGGGATATATGGAAGATAAGCATGCCAGAAATATAGTACATATTTCAAAACGCACAGTCAACACCATTTCACATCAGTCCAGAAAATGCAGCAGAGGAGGAAAGCCTCCTCTGCTGCTGCTGCAGCCTTCGCTGCACGGAAGAGAAGGACCTGGGGGTGCTGGTTGACAGCGACTGACCATGAGCCAGCAGTGTGCCCAGGTGGCCAAGAAGGCCAACGGCATCTTGGCTTGGATCAGAAATGGGGTCACCAGCAGGTCCAGGGAGGGGATTCTCCCTCTGTACTCGGCACTGGTGAGACCGCACCTCAAATACTGTGTTCAGTTCTGGACCCCTCACCACAAGAAGGATGTTGAGGCTCTGGAGTGTGTCCAGAGAAGAGCAACGAAGCTGGTGAGGGGCTGGAGAACGTCTGACGAGGAGCGGCTGAGAGAGCTGGGGTTGTTCAGCCTGGAGAAGAGGAGGCTGAGGGGAGACCTTATTGCTCTCTACAACTGCCTGAAAGGAGGTTGTGGAGAGGAGGGAGCTGGGCTCTTCTCCCAAGGGACAGGGGACAGGACAAGAGGGAATGGCCTGAAGCTCCACCAGGGGAGGTTCAGGTTGGATATCAGAAAAAAATTCTTCACAGTAAGAGTCATCGGGCACTGGAACAGCTGCCCAGGGAGGGGGTGGAGTCGCGTTCCCTGGAGGTGTTTAAGGAACGGGTGGATGAAGTGCTTAGGGACATGGTTTAGGGAGTGTTAGGAATGGTTGGACTCGATGATCCAATGGGTCCTTTCCAACCTTGTGATTCTGTGATTCTGTGAAAGCCAGTTTGATTAAAAGGAATACTCTAATTAATAATTAAAGAGCACAGTAGAATAAAGTGTTTACAATGAGAACAGAGGGAGAAATAGTGAACAATTAAAAAAAACCAAAACAGACTGGGAAGGACTGGGAAGTGCCGTGCAATTCCTCCATTGGACTCAGGATAACTTTTGCAAAGAATATGGGAAGGGTGAAAACTGGAGAGAGTCCTTAATGCTGTTTCTGAAGCAAAAGGTAAGAGTGGGGGCTCCTGGTGACAGGAGCAAGAAGAGAGTAGTAATGAGAGGGCTTCCCATGCTCAGATTGCTCTGAGCAGCTCTGGAGGAGCCAGATTTAGTGGACACTGTCTACATGGGCAAGCCCTGGGTCTGGACAGCCAAGACTACCCACTCTCAAATATGCAAAAGTATTGGATTATCAATGAAAAAAATAAGATAAAGCAAAACCGTAAGCAAAACTACAGGCTTATGTCATGTAGGTTTTAAGCTTAAACTGTCTTCTTTTTGCTCTCCAGTTGCTTTTGTTTTATAATCACACTCCCCGTTTTGTACCCGCACCTTAACCCTTTTGCTTTTTGTAAATAAAACCCGTTTTCATTTTAAGCACATCTGAGACTTCACACAGCTCCAAATCAAACCCGATAGGAGAAGCAGAGCACGCAGTGCCTGAGGCACGCAGCCAAGCGCACAATGCTGGAGACCTCCTGCGTGGCTCGGATATTACTCAAGCTAGGGAGAGCTTGGCAGGGAGAAAAGAGAAGAAGGAGTATTCCCATTAATCTGCCAGAGTCAGTTTAGGGGCTGATATTATTAACTGCTGCTGTTTGGAGGAAGAAATCATCCTGCAGGTGCCACTTGGGTTCCTCCAGCAAAGAGCAGATGGAAGAGGCAACAGGCATAATTGAAGGAATGGGTCCAAGCTGGGCAGAAAGCAGCAAAATCCATCATCTTCCTGTACAGATCAGGAGTCAGATACCTGCAGAAACTACTTAAAAATAGATCACTAATCACTGCATAAAGGATCTTTTGCTTAAGCCTGTTCCTCTCATTTTATGTAGAATTTTATTTATGAATTTCCACTTGAGTCCATGGTTAATACATAACAGGTAGCTCACTTCTCAGGATTAAGTCTCACATGAAACATTGGAAGTGGCAGAGTATATCCTCACTGATAGCTGTTCAGGGTGTTTTGCACGGCTGGTGGCATCCGTAGTCCTCTATCCCACCTGCATCCTCATCTCCCAGAGGTTCACAGCGAAATGCTGCACCTCCATAGAATCACAGAATCATAGGATCACCAGGTTGGAAAGGACCCACTGGATCATCGAGTCCAACCATTCCTAACACTCCCTAAACCATGTCCCTCAGCACTTCATCCACCCGTTCCTTAAACACCTCCAGGGAAGGCGACTCGACCACCTCCCTGGGCAGCCTCTGCCAGTGCCCGATGATTCTTTCCGTGAAGAATTTTTTTCTGATATCCAACCTGAACCTCCCCTGGTGGAGCTTCAGTCCATTCTCTCTTGTCCTGTCCATGGCACAACACTGCTCCACGCTTGCTGCAGAGGAGCCGCTCTTGACATCCTTACTGATTTAACAGGAGATGACAGTGCTGCGATCACACTGCTTGTATTATTGTCCATGGAATATCAAGACAAAAGCTCTGCCGTGCCAGGGCTCAGCTGGTCCATCAGGAGTTTCACTGGAATTATTGCAGTCCCAGTTCACACGCAAAATGAAAGCTGCGGAGATTCAGAGATGCTGTTACAGGATCCCCCCCAAGAGAAACGAACAATTAGAGCACTCAGGTTTAATGTAACATGCCTGGTTAAACCACTTCAGGCTCAAAGCAGTATTAAATTACCTTACAACTATGGCCTTGAAGAGAAACAAACACAATGCCGCAACCCTAAACACAAATCTCTCTGGTGCAGAAATACTGAAGCTCCAACGCTTTGGTGCAACCACACTCTAATTCTTCTGCACACATATGTCTTTTTTCCTTTAGTTTCAACATCTGCATATTCAGCAGAGAAAAGAGGGGGAAAAGACAAAACTTACTTCCCTCCTGCGAGATCACAAAGTGATTCCTAGCCTGAGACAAAAGATGTGTTAGCCCACAGCTTAGTAGGTCAGGAGCGATTATGGGAAGGTTATACCTCAGTTCAACTTGTTCACAGGTATTAAGTTAGAAGCAGACCTCAGGTTTTCAGGATGCTGCCACACAACACACAGCGTGTGCACGTCTCATTGCTAAGAGCTGGAAAGCACCAAGAGACACTAAATAGACAGAATTCCTTATAATTATGGAGTTACAAAAGATCCAGAAAGGTCGCAAAGGCAAAGAGCTGTAACCAGGAGGGATTTTGTAGGTGCACAACTGAGAAGAAGGGAGAAGAAGACACTAAGGACTGGACACATACTACTCAAACTTTCTCAAGGGGAAAAAAAACCCCATAATCTCAGAACTGAGATAAAACACAACCAATCTCAAACATCGAGACTTTCCTTTGAAGTCAGGTTACTACAAGGAAGAGGCAAAAAAAATGATGGGAAGGACACACAAAAATAATTAATGCCTGTGGAAAAAAAACCCGTCCTGGGCTTGAGCAGCAAGGAGGATGCTCCAGAGCTTGGCCACAAACAGGAGACTTGGGTCAACCCAGCAATTTCTCTGTCATCTACAGGAATTAGTCAGAGCAAATAAGCCATAACACACACTCCACATTAAGCCCTCTATCTGTTGTTTCAAAAGAAAAAAAGATTTGGGTGCTATACCTACAAAACTACACCTGGCTGCAAGGCAAAGGGGCTTCTCTTGCTGAAAATCATGTAATGGTTTGAGCTGGAAGGGATCACGGAGGTCATCTAGTCCATCTACCCTGCATTGAGCAGGGACATCTTCAACTCAATCTGGTTGCTCCAAGCCCCATCCAACCTGGCTTCTTCCTAAAATCCCACCCCTATCTCCCCTTTTGCAGCTGAAAACCATTCCCCCTTGTCCTATCCCTGAAGTCTCTGATCCAGAGCCCCTCCCCAGCTTTCCCGGAGCCCCTTTCAGTACTGGAAGCTGCTCTAAGATCTCCCCACAGCCTTCTCTTTTCCAGGCTGAACAACCCCAACTCTCTCAGCCTGTCCTTGCGTAGGAGGTGCTCTGGCCTTCGCATCATCTTCACCATCTACCCTGGACTTGCTCCAAAAGATCCACTTCCTCCCTGTGCTGGAGATTCCAACACTGGACACAAGACTCCAGGTGGGGTCTCAGCAGAGCAGAGCAGAGCAGAGGAGCAGAATCCCCTCCCTCCCTGCTGGCCACGCTGCTTTGGATGCAGCCCAGGACACGGTTGGTTTCTGGGCTGCGAGCATAAATTGCCAGCTCATGCCAAGGTTCTCATCCCCCAGCAGTCCAAGCGCTTCTCCTCAGGGCTGCTCTCAATCTTTTCATCGCCCACCCTGTATCGATACCGACGGCTGCGCCAACTCAGGTGCAAGACCTTGCCCTTGGCCTTGTTGAACCTCAAGATGTTCACACAGGACCACTTCTCCAGCCTGTCCAGGTCACTCTGGATGACATCATGGGGCTACAAGTCCAAAAGCAGCCCTCGCTGCAGAGCCAGCTGGACTTATTACAACCTCGCAGTTAAAGGGAGGGCCAAGACCACCCCAGTGACTGTCTGCTGAGCAAACTCAGCTTCCTGTAACAAATCGTGCCAGCACCATGCGGATCCATCCCCTGAAGGGACCAATATCTGAAGTGTGAGGAGCTGGACTGTATCGATCTTCCTACAGGGACTGAAGTCTGTTTGGGGGCACACAGGTTGAATTTTTGAGTCAAGATTTGACGTGAAATTGTTTTAGCAACGATGGTTCAGGGAGGAAATTTCTCTTGGCTCGTTTACTGCAGCAGAACAGACTTGCCTTTCAATTAGGTCTAAAACATGCAGCCTGGCATGGCTTGAAATTATCTGGAATATATTCAAAGAGCAGAATGAAAGGAAAAAAACCCTCCTCTATTTACATATTATCATTGTTGGGAGTGGGGGAGTAGCCAAACAGAACTGCTAGCAGCATTTATAGGCTTTCTTTCCCTGAAATGACTGCAAGACAGCTAAAGGCATATTACAAAAAAAAATAATATTTATATCCTAGGATGCCCACGATACATTTAAATTATGAATGTTTATAATGTTCATAGAAATTAGCAGCTGTGATTTCACACTGAACTGATAAAAGATGCTGCATTCAACAGTCAGCTGCTGCAACCAAAGGAAGCAGCCGAATGCCAAAAATACCTAAACCAGAAATTTCATACATAACAATACAAGAAGAGCATTTGGAAGAGACAGTGATGAGTGCCACAGTATAAAAAGGATACTGGAGGGTCAACAGAGGAGGCAACAAAGTTGGTAAAGGGTTTAGAGGGGAAGTCGTATGAGGAGCAGCTGAAGTCACTTGATACATCCTGGAGAGAAGGAGACTGAGGGGAGACCTCATCACAGTCTACACCTTCCTCACAAGGGGAGGAGGAGAAGCAGGCGCTGAGCTCTTCTCTCTGGTAACCAGGACCTGAGGGAATGGCAGGAAGATGCCAGGGGAGGGTTAGGTTGGATATTAGGAAAAGGTTCTTCCCCCAGAGGGTGGTGGAGCACTGGAACAGCTCCTCAGGGAAGGAGCTGGAAGCATTTGACCAACATCCTCAGCCCCACAGTCTGAACATTGGGGTTGTCCTGTGCAGGGCCAGGGGTTGGACTCGATGATCCTTGTAGGACCCTTCAGACTCAGGACATTCTATGATTCTATGACAACGTTATTCAGAGTGAGTGCACAGTGTGCAGAGCAATTGTCATTGTACCACTGCCTGGGAACTGTGAGAAGCAGGAAGAAAAATGCAGAGTTTTGACAAAATGCAAGTTGAAAACTTGTTTTAAAGAGTGTTTTGTTATTAATGGAGATCTGCACAAATTAATTCTCTACAGACTAATCTTTATGTAGCCAGTCTCTATAAAGAAGATGAATGCTTTCATAGTGCACCGACATCTTCTATGCTTTACCCATGGAAGCCGATGATAAATCTGCTATTTAGGCATCTAAGACAGTCCATTCATCACAGTCATTTATGTACATATTAACAAATATATTTCTTAACTGCCGCGTAACATTTCAAACCACATGATACATTTTCAATTTACTTGAGATAGCTGCAGAGTGCAGCATACCATGGAAATGATAAAATAAAGCCAGGCATACCTAAAGCAGGGAATGCAAGGCTTCATCTCTCAACAGGAATGTATCATGTCTTACACGGGTTGAAGAACACTAAACACTGTAATAAAAATTATTCTTTTTCTAAAGGAACCAGGTAAAAACAAAATATTGAAACTTTTAAAGATTCAATTCTTCAAACTATAAAGTAACCATGAAGTATTCGGGGCAATCTGCAGTTTCAATACAGGCTGGGGGATGATGTGATTGGGAGCAACCCTGAGGATAAGTACTTGGGATGCTGGGGGATGAGAACCTTGGCATGAGCCAGCAATTTGCGCTCACAGCCCAGAAAGCCAACAGTGTCCTGGTCTGCATCCAAAGCCAAGTGAGGGAGGGAGGGGATTCTGCCCCTCTGCTCCATTCTGGGGAGACCCCACCTGGAGTCCTGTGTCCAGTTCTGGAATTCTCAAGAGAAGAAAGACATGGAACTGTTGGAACGGGTCCAGAGGAGGCAAGGGAGATGATGTGAGGGCTGGACCACCTCCCATATGAGGACAAACTGAGAGAGTTGGGGTTGTTTAGCCTGGAGAAGAGAAGGCTCCAGGGAGACCTTAGAGCAGCTTCCAGTGCTGAAAGGGGCTCCAGGAATCATAGAATCACTAGGTTGGAAGAGACCCACTGGGTCATCGAGTCCAACCATTCCTAGCAATCCCTAAACCATGCCCCTCAGCACCTCATCCACCCATCCCTTAAAAACGTCCAGGGAAGGTGATTCCACCCCTCCCTGGGCAGCCTCTGCCAGTGCCCGATGACCCTTTCCGTGAAAAACTTCTTCCTGATGTCCAGCCTGAACCTCCCCTGATGGAGCTTCAGGCCATTCCCCCTTGTCCTGTCCTCTGTCCCTTGGGAGAAGAGCCCAGCTCCCTCCTCTCCACAACCTCCTTTCAGGCAGTTGTAGAGAGCAATAAGGTCTCCCCTCAGCCTCCTCTTCTCCAGGCTGAACAACCCCAGCTCTCTCAGCCACTCCTCGTCAGACGTTCTCCAGCCCCTCACCGGCTTCGTTGCTCTTCTCTGGACACACTCCAGAGCCTCAACATCCTTCTTGTGGTGAGGGGCCCAGAACTGAACACAGTATTTGAGGTGCGGTCTCACCAGTGCCGAGTACAGAGGGAGAATCACCTCCCTGGTCCTGCTGGTGACCCCATTTCTGATACAAGCCAAGATGCCATTGGCCTTCTTGGCCCCCTGGGCACACTGCTGGCTCATGTTCAGTCGCTGTCAACCGTTACCCCCAGGTCCTTCTCCTCCGTGCAGCTCTCCAGCCACTCTTCCCCCAGTCTGTAGCACTGCACAGGGTTGTTGTGCCCCAAGTGCAGGACCCGGCATTTGGCCTTGTTGAACCTCATGCCATTGGTCTCGGCCCAGCAGTCCAGCCTGTTCAGATCCCTTTGCAGAGCCTCCCTACCCTCCAGCAGATCCACACTTCCACCCAGCTTAGTGTCATCTGCAAACTTGCTGAGGGTGCACTCAATGCCTTTTACAAGGGCCTGGAGTGATGGGACAAAGGGAAGAGCTTTAAATTGGAAGGGGGAGGATTTAGATTAGTCATTAGGAACAAATTGTTCATGCTGAGGGTGGTGAGGCAGTTGAACAGGTTGCCATGAGAAGTCGTGGCTGCCCCATCCCTGAAGGTGTTCAAGGCCAGGTTGGATGGGGCTTGGAGCAACCTAACCTAGCAGGAGGTGTCCCTGCCCACGCTTTTTGTGGCCTCCTCTGGACCCTTTCAAACAGTTCCACATCCTTGTACTACTGGGGATTCCAGCACTGGACACAGGACTCCAGGTGGGGTCTCCCCAGAGCGGAGCAGAGGGGCAGAATCCCCTCCCTCCCTGCTGGCCACACGGCTTTGGATGCAGCCCAGGACACGGTTGGTTTCTGGGCTGTGAGCACACGTTGTCGGCTCATGTCGAGCTTCTCATCCCCAGCACCACAAGTCCTTCTCCTCTGGGTTGCGCTCAATTCATTCTTTGCTCAGCCTATAACTGTGCTTGGGAGGAACCACCAGATCTGAAAGCGAGTATCTTATTTAACACAGAGCTGTTTCTGTATACAATTATCTTCTAGAAATACTAAAATAAAAAGTCTGATCTTGAAGCATCCCAAATGCTGAACTGGTAAAGTTCACTCTGAAAGGCTGAAATAGCTGTTTGAACCCCTTTTTTTCCTCTGGAGGAAGAACAAAACTGTTGCAGCTTTGGAAGAGTTTTGTATTCTTAGCGTCCTGGGAAAAAATCATCATAATTAAAAACATGCAAGCAGAGCTGAAAGCATCGCTTTTGAGTTTTTCAGGATGGAGCATCCTTCACACCGGTCAATTATCTGCTGTAAATAAATCTTGGCTGGTCTCCAGGTGCTGCAGTGGTTTCTCCTCTCTCTTTCTCTTCCCCAGTTACTATTTATACAACAATTTTAGTGCCGTAGGGTCTAAACTGCAGAGTTAAGTGAGCAGAGATGGAAAAACACTACAAGTTTTTAAGAAAATTATGAATGAAGAGGAACAGGGTATCCCTGCAGCTATGCTAAAAACCAGTAGCAAAAACCATGGACTCTTCAGTCAGAGCTCCCCAGACCTCCGCTGGGACCCACAACTGCAGAGCCAGCAGTCCCCTCTGTACTGGAGAGCACAACTACTTGCTTAATGAACATAAAACTCCCTTTCTGTGGCCTCTTCCAGCTGTTTCACTGCTGCAGGGCCTTCACTGCAAGACGACAGACAGACAGACTGATCTGGCCCTGCAGCTACTTGAACAAAGAACATAATGAAAGAAACAATCCATGGGATGGTTTCTAATTTCCCCCCCATGCCTTAGAGATCATGTAATTCAGAGGCGAATTTTTAATAGCTACTTCCACAAAAGCCTGGAAGACTTCAGAGATGGGAGCCAAAGGTGGTGCCGGGTCTTCTAACAGGGCCAGACACCCAACAGGAGAACGCAGATCTCCATGTCAGCCTCCCATGCTGGCAGAGGAGAGAGAGAAATTGGTTTCCATTAAACATTTTTCTGTGTCTGTATTATCATTCTGGTTTTTATTTCTTAAGGAGTGGAGCTCAGCCAGCCAGCAAAATTCCCATCACAAGTCTTTGCTTGTCCATGGTCCTTGGCCAACAGAGGATTTACGTGGGCCAAATGCAGAGAGCCATCTCATGTCAATGAGCAGAAGCTGCCATCAATTGTCAGAGGCTCTTTGCATCCTTGCAGATGAGAGTTAACTGGTAAGGCAGCACACTCCCCTCCAAAAACCGGGACAGGGAGTTTCTCATGGCTTTCAACATCACGCTTAGTCGACTCTTTACTGAGCGTATTTATAACTCCTTTGTTCATATAAAAAGGCTGATGGCTGTGCTGACATTAACACAAAGCTGCTTGGCACTAAAACACAACTGATGCATTTTTAGAATCATTTACCCTTGTCATCTTCAGGGATTATTTATAGTTTATGTTTTCTGATTTATTAGGCCCTAAAAAACTCTTTTGAATTTTGTATCATAGCCGGCTAGAGCCACACCACCCATAACCTTTCCTTTTTAAGATGTGAGAGCTTGACGCATAGTGTGCTTTGGATGTGCGGTGTAGAAGTCTGCAATAAAAATTTACAACCTTTATTTTCTTTCCCTGCAAGTATAATAAAAACTTTTTTTTGGCTGAAATTACTACTGCAACAGATGTCTGAAGCAAGAAAAAAAAAAAAAAAAGATAGCAAACTGTATAGTGCAAAGAGCTTTTTTATGGGGAACTTCAGGCAAGGAGGGCTGAAGTCCTCTAGGACTTCTAGTCCTTCAGGACAACACGTGCTTCCAGGCAAGATGGATACAGGAGGTTATAGAGATGTTATTTTGTCCACCTCCATATGGGATCAAAGCTGGATTCCTTTATCTGCCACACACCAGCATTCTCAGAGATTTCATCACATCAAATTCCTTCTCAGGATCAAACTGAAAGCACCATCTGAAATGCTGGATACAACACAACACGCTCTCCAGCAGCCTCAATTTGCACTTGATGATGCATCTTTTAGGTTTGAGGAACCCAAGAGCTAATGGGGGTTTGCAAAATAAAAAAATATATAAAAGGGGAACACCTATCTTGGATATAAATCTTGTTTGTCCTGAAAACATTGGCGTTTTCTTCCCCGCCCTCCCTTGCACCTGATAATGAACTCGCTGAGTAAAGCACTCCAGCAACACAATGCTCGCCAAATTCCCAGTGTGGTACCTGGACGGGAAGCCAGCTGCACTGATGCGGATGGTCTCCAGCACTCCACAAGCTCTCAACTGCTGCACTGCTCTCTTTGGATCAAATCTGCAAATTATATTTAGGACAGAGATTAACACAGTGAAGAGCCCACATCACCAGCCCAACTGATAGTGACTCTTTTGGGGACAGGAATGAAATTCCAATCCATTGAAAAGAGTTCTACCTTTATTAGGATAGGGGTTGAAGAAACCCACAGATTCACAGATAGCTTTTATGCACACCCATTCCCCTGCAAATCCCAGTGTAACCACAAATCCCATGTCTTGCTCTGGCAACAGCTTGCACAGATGTCACACGCTTTCTCTCCATCTCATAAGACATTGTGCTTTTCAAGCGCAATGGACCTTGCTACTGCCCTGCTATCAATGCCAAGTGCTACTCTCGGAAAAAGATGACAATCCGCTGCAGTCTCCACAGCCATAATCTACCCAGCTATAGAAAACAAAACAATGATGATGAAGAAGGGAACAGGTTACCTTACCACAAGCTGCCTGCTGAAGAGCAGCTACAAAGACAATAATATATTTCCAGAAAGAAACCAAATTCAACATCAAAATAAATCTGATATACTAAATTACATGTCAAAAATGAGTTAATTAATCACAAAATCATAGAATCATTGAATGTTTTGGGTTGGAAGGGATCTTAAAGATCATACAGTTCCAACCCCCTGCCCCCCAGCCCCTCTGGACATCCCACTGGATCAGGTTGCCTAAGGCCCCATCCAGTCTGGCCATGAAGACCTCCAGGGATGGGGCAGCCACCAGTGCTCTGGGCAACCTGGGCCACGGCCTCCCCACCCTCACAGCAAAACATTTCTTTGGAGGATCACCTCTAAATCTCCTCCTTTTCAGCTTAAAACAATAGGTCCCATGGGTTTGCAAACCATTAAGTTCAACAAGAACAACAGTTCTCATGTTCTAAACCAAGAGGTTTGATAGGTGCCATGTGGAAACTCCAGGCATTTCTGCGCTCAGCTATCTGCCCTCCTGGTTTTAGATGGCATTACCCTTTACCACTGGCATCACATTTCCATCAGCAACTTGTGCTAAAATCTTTGTGCTGACTTCCAGCTGAACATTTGGGCAGTGTTCGCTTTAGTTCCTGGCATGAACATACTTTCAGATCAGTCTGTCTTTGCCCAGATCGCAGATACCAGCATCCTCCATCACTTCTGCCTCCTTCCACCTCTGACATGAAACACAACAAGAGTTCTCAACTTTCCAGCTCAAGATGCTGGAAGAGGTTGTTGGATCAGGCTTGGACTCATAAGATGTAGATGTCCATAGATGTAGATGACCATAGCTGTGTTCGACTTCCAGAACAAGGGTGAGGAACAAAAGCATCTCAGGTACCTTCTTATCCCTTCCTGAAAGCCCACAGTATTTACACTCACAAGTCAAGACTACATGAATAATTCTGCTTGGCCTCTGCTGTGCGAAAGCAGCATAAGTAATAGTCCCCTGCTACTTTGTGCATTTTTAAATACTCTGGACCTGTCAAGTCTACAGTAAATTATTTGCTACAAAACTGCAAACACAGTGCAGGGTGGAAAATCAGTCTCAGCTGTCACTCATTTCAAGGAAGAATCCACAAGGGTACAATTTCCATAACAATAAATAATAAACAAGACTTGTAGATGGAAAGTGAAGCTTCAGTCCTGGAAGATATCAGGGCAATATATGTTGTACATGAGGGGAACTTTCTGAGCCCAGCTCAGAGAGGGTGAAATGCAGCATCCAGAGCAGCTGCAGTCATTTGTCAGAATGGAAAGCCAGGACCCTCTCCAGCAACTACGAGAACTACAGGCTGAGGCTTAAATAAAGAGCACAACCACTCTTGTGTCTATTTTGGTTTGCCCTTTGCTCTCAAAAACTGAGCTTTCACAGCGCTGACATTCACCAGTTGGACCACTGCATCAGATCATGTCATCACTCAGAGCATGAGCAGACACAAGCAGAATTATTTCCTGGTATTTGCTACCTGTAACATCCTAAGAAGTACAACTGTGCTCACTTAGATAATTACTACACCTTGACAACCATGAACTTGCACATTTATAAAACTATATTAACTGTATACTGCGCATCACGTGAAAAACTGAATTGCAAAGTTAAAGGTAAAGAAGTGAAGACATTTGGGCAAAAAGTAGAGCACAGTATGAACACGAAGTCTTGGAAACATGCTTTGGAAAGGTGAAGCCATTTCACTGTGCAGAGATCTACCACACTTTCACTACATAAATTTATACTTTTGTGCTTTATGTAAAGAAAGCAATCAAACAAAAAGTGCAATCTTGAATTTAGTTTAAATGCACAACCTCTGCAATAAACACCATGAGATCGAGACCTTGAATACCTCCAGTACCTAAAAAATGGTATATGAAATAGATACAACCAACTACAGAAAGTGCTGTGCCAGCACTGACAGCCAATGCAGCCTTTTCCAGGGCTGTTAATCATAGAATCGTGAAATAGTTCGGGTTGGATGAGACCTTAAAGCCCATCCAGTTCCAACCCCCTGCCATGGACAGGGACACCTCTCACTGGATCAGGGGCTCCAAGCCCCATCCAACCTGGCCTGGAACCCCTCCAGGAATGGGGCAGCCATGATTTCCTGGGCAACCTGGGCCAGGGCCTCCCCACCCTCACAGGAAAACATTTCTTCCTGAGATCTCACCAAAATTTCCCCTCTCAACTAATCATCTTGATGTGCGAAAGCAGACAAGGGGGGCTGGGAGCGTTCGTTAGCGCTTGGCGTTGTTCGCCTTGAAGACCTTGGAGGTTGATCATGAAGGAGCCACCTAGCAGCAGTTTACTGATAAGTGGGCACTGGAATGCAGAAAGCTGCTGCATTTGGTTCGGGAGTTTGTAAACAGTCAGAGGAGACTGAGTCTGCGCAAAGTTCAAAAAGAAATATATTCATCCCAAGGAAGACTTCCTACTTCATCCCTAAGACCCCGGCCCACGGCCATCAGGAGGCACTACACAGGTGCAAGACTGGAACAAACTTTCCAGATCTAATTATAATACAAAGCAGGGATAGGGTATGAATATGTAGTAGGCGCTTATACCTATGCATGTCTTTACACTATAAGTAGCTGCTTGTTAAGCTATAGGGTGTGCAAGCTAGGAGGAGAACCCCCTTGCACCCCAGCGCTGGAAATAAACATACCTGCTTTATAACTCATTTTGGGTTATAGAGTTTGATTGTGCAAAACAATCTAATGAGTCAGTTAAACATAAGCCAGTTTCTGAATGTCTACTAAACATTAATACCCTTCATTTTGCTGTTTGTAGGAGGAGAAGAGTCAATCCAGAGAATCTTCGTGGTGGATACATCTACCAGCATGTCATGACCAAGGCTAAGACTGTTTACAGATGCTTTGTTCTCCTTTGTTGGAGCTGTTTCTGCACAGCAAGGTGGCAATGTGCTCACCAGGAGTACTCAAAGTGTATTGGAACAGACGAAGGGCAATGCCTTCCTGCTCACAGGTTACAATTCCAATCCTTGCTTTCTTAAATGTCACCACCTGCAGCTTATGCCAGAGCCTTTAAAAGACATCCCAACAAGATCTATGGGATCTGCATACTAATGGCTGAGCTTTTTGGAGTTACAGGGTGCAAAATTGTGGACAGATACATCGCCAAGAGGTCAAACAGGCCGACAGATATTTGTCCACAACATTTACAGCTTGCAATACATCTCTGAACTACAGAGTAAGCTCAAGACTGGCTTTTTGCTTTACCAGTTCACTCAGCTGGAAACCTGACTGAAGTTGATACAAGCCACATCTTTACTTTTTGCAGATTTATTTTGGAAGCATCAAGATATTTTTGTTAATTTTCCAAGCCATTTTGCAAGCACACTACGTATCTCCACTTCTTCATTTCCTGCTCTGCTTCTTTTCATTGTTCTGTACAATAACCACTTAAATCAAAGTGATTTCAAGATGAAATTGTACAAAGACCCTATTAATGCAAATCAAGGATGCTCAGTATTAGAAGAGTACGTCTATGAATTACTAGGACTTGCACTAGTCTTAATTTCATGGGCATAAAAAACACACAATGAAACCCAAGAGAAGTGACTCCAGCAAGCTACTGGGACCCTCCAGTTACAGGAACGACATCTCAAGAGGGGCAATCCCTTTAACAAGAGGAGAAGTCCCAAGCACACCGTTGCTATGACGTTCAGCACATTTCCTCATCTGAAAGCCCACTTACTTAAAAGGGAGCTTCTCGTCGTTTGGCTTGATGCAGCGCACATAGTGCGGGGTGGTGGCGTTCAGAGTCTCCATGAGCAAATGCAGTGAGTTGCGGAACTGAAAGACAAACCCATTCATTTTAGAAGGGATGAAGGTGCTCTACCACACAGCCCAAGCTGGCAAGTGCTGCAAGAAGCCACCTGCAGTGCCATCCTCCGGATGTGACACAGCGTAAACCCACCCATCAGCCCAGCACATGCAGGAGCAATCCAGAGAAGATCCTTCTGGGTTGAGGGCTTTCAGCTCAACGATGTAGAACAGTAACAAGTGTTTGCCCAGTGCTTTACCCAGCTGAGTCTTAAAAACCTCCAGGGATGGAGGCAGGACAACCTCTCCAGGCCCCCGTTGCACTGCCTCGCTGTCCACAAAGGGGAAAAAATGCTCTTTTTCTCTATTTTTTTTTTCAATTTATGAGCACTGTAGTGAGTTAAGATACAGTCCAGTAAATCCCAGAGCAGCCTCCACCCTCCTTCAACTATGTCTCAACTCCTTCCAGTGAAGACTACTCAGCCTGCTCTTCCAGAGACATTGCTAGAAGGTGTCCAAAATGCAACGGCCAAATGGTCCCCATCAGCGTGAGTCATGGGACAGTGTCTTCACTCCCCCACCAACTGCTTCAGACTGAAGAAACAAGTTCTCAACCGTAAAAATGTACCTGGATTCCCCTGTCCCGTTCCCCTGCCATCAACCAACCCTCTCATATTAAATGTTACCTGGTGTCCCACTGTTTTCTTGTGCTCCTTATTGGCAGCTTTGATGACTGGTCTGGCAGAACGGACGCTGATTTTGGATGTTCCCTTTCCCATGGAAGTGGTGGGTGCAGCATCCTTCTCATCTTGGAATAAGTCTGCTACCATTTGATACTAAAATGAAAGACAATGTCTGAGCACCTCTGGCCCTGCTCTTTGCTGAAGGAGCCCACTCAAGTCGCGTCGTTTTGGTCATTCTTTACCTATCTTAAAGCAGGAAGGGAAAAAAGGGCAATAAAGTGAAATCAAAAAGCACTGCCTAAATAAACCACACCAGCAGTACCACTGGACATTCTATTTTGTAGTTCATCAGACCTTAAAATATGCATATTAAATCAAACAAGCGAAAAAAGAGGATGGCTAGCTGAAAGGCTGCATCACTGATGTGTTATCCAACGTACAATACTTCCTGAACACAAATCATAAAATCATGGAATCACTAGGTTGGAAAAGACCTTTGAGATCATCAGGTCCAGCCGTAATTGTCCACTACTAAACCAGATCCCTGAGCACCTCATCTATGCACCTTTTAAACACCTCCAGGGAGGGGACTCAATCATCTCCCTGGGCAGCCTCTGACAAGGCTAAACAACCCCAGTTCCTTCAGCCCCTCCTCATGAGACTTGTTCTCCAGCCCCTTCCCCAACTCTGTTCTCTTCTCTGGACACGCTCCAGCCACTCAATGTCTTTCTTGCAGTGAGGGGCCCAAAACTGAACCCAGGATTCAAGGTGTGGCCTCACTGATGCTGAGTTCATGGGTACAATCACTTCCCTGGTCCTGCTGGCCACGCTGTTTCTGATAAAGGGTATATTCAATCCCTTTATCCGCGTCATTAGGTGACTCTTGTTCCCAGTCTTCATTTTGAGCTACTCACTCAGTCCTGATGGTGGCGAAGATGCTGCCCATGCAGATTATCTCCCAGGAATGGGATCTCTGCATGAGGACAAGCAACATCCCGCTCCCATCACAGCCCCAGAGTTAACCCTGCTTTGCCAAGCAATTAAGAGACACCATCACTTCCTCACTAATTACCTGAATTTCAGTGTAAACAAGCAAAGCAACAGCAGGACTGCCATCCCGCAGCCCTGAAAGCCACATTTAGCTCCCCAGCTCACTGAAGTCTGGGGTTTCTGGCAAGCCAGAAGCATTGTTTCTGCTTCATAAATGGGAAAACGGTGAGCTGGCAAATCCAGTTAATTGTTTTGGGGTTTTTTTAAGCAGCAGAATCTTCAAATTTGCATCAGGCTGAGGAACTTGAATACTAAGTGTGTCACCATAAATCTGGTCTGCTTATGAGGTCTGTTAAATTTTCACATCTTGATTCCAGCTGTGCATTCACACAGGTTTCTCCTACAGCTGTGCTTACATTCAAGTTGCCAGGTGTGATTTCACTTATCACCCAGCTGAGCTGCGCTGCAGCCTGGTGACACCACCAAAGCACCCGTGATGCCACCCCACCAGTGCACAGACTGTAAGCAACACCCGCTCCGGAGCATCCATGGGAGAGGGCACCAGCATCACACTTCCCATGTCCACGGCACGTCGTGCCCAACATATCCACACAAGAACACCAACACAAGGCAGCAGTGCACTACATAGCACTCTCGCTTTCATCACAAGCTCCTCCAAAAGCCCAGTTTGGCTGTATTTCCATTAAGATTCCAAGAAGAGTGCAGGAGTTCACCACTTTGTGGAGTTCACTCCTTAATGGAGAGTGCTGTGCCATAACGGGCTGCCTGGCTCTCTGCCACATCCCTGGACCGAGACAGGAACATTTCCAGCCCCAGACCTGCAGGCTGTTTGCACAGCTTGCTAGCACAGCAGCCTAAATACCACTGTGGAAAGGAAACTGTTTGCATTACACTAGCAAATTGCTTGCAGGCTCCAAGACAGCGCCTGCTAAGGAGCTGCTTCGTACTCACAGCTTTTATCTCTGCAGCTCACCCAACTCCTACCAGCATAAAGGCTCAAGCTTTCTTTGCCTAATCCTCTATCCCCCAAAAAAGCATCCTGGAGGCTGCTGTGATTTGATGACATGTCACTGTCTTGGGTGCTTTGACTCCTGCGAACACAGGGTGTTTGAGTGGGAGGTGCTTGGTGCTGGAAGACATCCAAGGCAGGCTCGGCTTCACTATCTTGCACTTGACAATGTGGTGAAACCACAGGTTGTAACTTCAGGTTTCAAAATATCTTCTCAATGCATTGCTAGGAGTGGCAATGTCCCCCTGCCAGCCTGCTGTTAGTAACAAGAGTGCCTGCTCCTACACAAATGCTCAACAAGAACCTTAGAGGTGAGGTTTCCCCTTAGGTAAGGCAAAACCAGTGCAACTGGGACCATCTGTAGCAGCCCAGGCTCTATTCCACGGATGCTGAGGGATAAGCATCCGTTGTTTAGCCTGGAGAAGAGGAGGCTGAGGGGAGACCTTATTGCTCTCTACAACTATCTGAAAGGAGGTTGTGGAGAGGAGGGAGCTGGCCTCTTCTCCCAAGGGACAGGGGACAGGACAAGAGGGAATGGCCTGAAGCTCCGCCAGGAGAGGTTCAGGTTGGATATCAGAAAAAAATTCTTCACAGAAAGAGTCATTGGGCACTGGAACAGCTGCCCAGGGAGGGGGTCGAGTCGCCTTCCCTGGAGGTGTTTAAGGAACGGGTGGATGAAGTGCTGAGGGACATGGTTTAGGGAGTGTTAGGAACGGTTGGACTCGATGATCCAGTGGGTCCTTTCCAACCTGGTGATTCTGTGATTCTGTGATAAGTAAGTAGGACAGATCCCTCCTTCCAAACTGCAAAAGTCAAAAGCACTGGTGCCTTATTCATAATTACAGAGAACTGGCATATAATACCTTAACAGCATGTCTATATGCTTTCAATCAGTACTCAAACCCCCTTCCTTAATTCAAAGAACATCAACTCTCAACTGTTTTAGCTGACCAGCACTGACAAAACTAATTATCTGCTTTATAAAGTCTCTTTCACCATCTTTTTGACGGCAGTAATTGCATTCTAATTAGCAGAAGGCAATTCTGCCTTGGTTGGAGCACTTCATCAGTGATGCATTTGCTGACAGAGAGGTGTTTAAGTCCTTGCTGTGTTAAATTGAGTGTTCCCCCTTGCCCTGTGTATCACTTCAGTGGGAATATAAAGAAGAATGCAATGAATGCTGTATGCAGACCTGATTCTGACTATGGGACGAAGTCTTACAGCACACATTAAAGTTTTAGCCCAATTAGCACATCCGAGTGGCAGACTCAGTGCTGCTCCTCCTGCTCTTTTTGGTTCAGAGAAACAGGGTTGCTTTTTACAGCAGAAGAAAAACAGTTGTACTTGTTCAGACCCCTGGAGGGCACACGGCAGGTGAGAGGCAAAAAAAGGTAAGAAAAACTGCATCTCCTGGCCAAGGGGGTTAGGTAATTTAGGGGCAGAAGATCAGGTTTTGGGGGCTTTGTAGGAGGAGGGTGAGGATGTTCCTGCCAAGGGAAGCACTGCTCTTCCTCCTAGGACAACACGGCATCAGGGCAGGCTGACAAAAGCCACTGTTCCCAAGTTGTTCAAGAAACAGCTGAAATGCACAAGCTCATCAAACTATTACCCAAAGCTTCTCAGAGCCAAGTGCGTTTGAGAGTGCTCTAAGCTGGATCAAAACCACCATGCTGGTAGTGTCACCTATGAAGCCACCACCACAGATTCACAAGTTCCTAACACCTGATTCCAAGGAGCATTAGCTTAGTTTGCAGGCCAGGTAAGCCCAAATCTTCTGCCCTGAAGCATACACATTAACAGCCTAAGAAACTCCATCTCTTCAGGCCAAGCAAACAAGTTTCAAGGAGCAGAGTTTGTTTCTTTGCTATTAAAACAAAGTATAACCCACCCTGACATTATATTATCAACTTCTGTTTGCTGGCCCTTATGTATAAGCAAGAAAAGGAGGAAGGGATGCTGTTACTAAACCTATTCCAGCACCTTCTTATTTCCTTTTTAAGGAATGAGTTGCAGGTGGCACCGTCCCCACCGCTATACAGCACACTGCCCCAAGGAGATACAGCTCTCCTTTGCAACTCTGGGAAGAAGCCAAACAGAAACATCTATCAGACATCGCCAGTTCTGCAGCACTGCCTCCAACAGCACTGGCTAAATAATTCATCGTACAGCATCAATTATTCCTGCAGGTTACCTGATGTTTCTAATAGGCTCCAATCATGCCCAGTTTTTACCCTGGGAAAGCTGTGAGCTTCCCAAACACACAGAGCTCTTGCTTTGGGCATTATTTAAGCCCAGTTTCACTGTTACTAGACTTGCAACTACCCCCATGGATAAGAAAATTGCACATCTTGCTATCCTCATATGGATTAGTTGCTGAGATGCAGGGCAAGCCACTGACAATGGTTAATTAATTTCCTATTCTCATCTCTCTTACTTTGACAAGAACCAACTCCCGGTTAAAATGCTCCTAAAAATAAAATTCCTCCTTCTCCTCCCATCATGCTCCTTATTTAGGGTAGCATTTGAAAAGTCACACTTAGCCATAAACCCAAGAGAGGGAGGCATAAAGAGAAGAAATCTGGATATGTGACACACATCTGCCCGCAATATGCAGGGGGGATCCAAAATTTATAATGAAAAAAAAAAATGCAGTTGAACAAGCTGGTTTGTGCTGGGGAAGGCTTTGAAATGTTTTGGAGAAAAGTGGATATATTCCTTCCCTACACAACACACAAAGTTTGGTGGAAACAATGGTGCTCCAGAGTCATTTGTTCCCTATTTTGGCTGTGTTGGACCTGGCAGGGCCGGGATTTTGTACTAATTTCCTGCTGCCCTGGGAAAGGTTAAGATGATTTAAGGTCTCAAGTCATTAATCGAAAAAGGAAAACTCAAGATTGCAGGGAGGAACTTTTAGTCTGGTTTTAAACAATAAGGACCTGAAATTCCTTAGATGTTTGTGTCATGGACACTTTCAATGCAACCCATCAAAGCACAAACGCACACTCGTGGAGAAGAAGAGGGCAGTATGTCAGTCAGCGTTAAATCTGCCCAGGTCATATATGCAACTGTAAAGTCTCCAACTTAAATCCCATTTGCAAAACACTCTGTCTACTGCAAGCGCAACCTACACTGAAGCCTGCAGAGTCCCACAGCTGCTGCTTTTCTGCTTCCCGCAGCCCACCAAGTTCACAGCCCTTGGGACTTACGGAGACTTTAAACCTCAGGCAGCAAAAAAGCTCTTTACTAGAAGACTTGATGTTCAAGGCCAGTCAATACATCTCTATTGGCACCAATACACGGAGAAGCCAACAAGTTGTTTTTACAATACTCCAGAGAGGAAAGGTACACGGCACAAAATAGTGTAATACAGGAGCGACAGCAAGCACAATCATCAATATATGTTAATTTGTTATTATTACGTATTGGCAGCGGTGCAAAATAGGTCTACAGCAGCTGGAATGTCTCAGAGTTTACATTAGACTTCCAGCATTTTATATTAAACCTATTTTTGCACTCTACTTATTAAAGTCATTAAAAGTCGTGAGTATGATGGGCTACAGGTAAGGGGAACAGCCATTTTCATACAGAGGTATCAACACTACCCACGAAGCACAAACCACCCTGCTGACCACGGCTTTTAATCCCAGAATTACCTATGGTTCCACATGCTTCCAACAACACCTTCCATGCCAAGTAACAGATGGGGAGTTCCCAGCAGGAGTTCATTGGGATTTACACTGCCTCGTAAGTAGCTGTTCCTGACTTTTGCTCTTGGTGATCAAAAGAAAGAGGATCAGCAGGTACAGAAAGGACATTTTTCTGATCTGCCTCAATGGGACACTGACACCAGGGTGTAGAAGAGCAGAGGAATACATACAGCCACATCTGGGTGTAACCATAGCTCCCAGCTCCTCTTAATCCCTCCTCCACATCCCATTTACTTTCCCTCTTTTGCTGCTGTTCACAAAGGTGCCTCCAAACACTTTTGCATACACAACCTCCTATGGACGGCACAGGAGTGCAAGCATGAGGCTGACACTCTGGAAAGTCGCAGTGCTGATTATCTCCCGACTCGCTGCTTTTACCTTGCTGGCTTTCAGGATGTTGATCTGTTCTTCATACACGGTGTCCCTGTTCTTCTCCAGAAACCCCTCACTCTGGTATTCCACCTAGGAGGAGACAAAAGAAGAAGCCCAGAGCATGAAGTCCAACCACACAGGGACAAAGTGCTGTGTCCCACCATTTCTCTACCATCGGAGCTCACCTGAGAAGCCAGAGAGGTAGAAGTGGGAGTAATAACTGCAATTTAAAGGTCATTTTAATCGAAAAAGTGAACCTGAATGAAAGCAAAATCCTTAACACAAACCTACAGCGTGTCTTGGTCATTAAACTGCCTCGTACGGGACCCAGCCATGCTTCCATGGAAACCAGGGGTAAAAATGCAAAGATCATCAGTACCTCTACATGTTCTTTTGTTCACTCCTGAACTCCTTGTAAGCTAATCAATAAACCTCAAAATATCTCCTGACTACATCTCTTGGAGGTCTCTTGGTTTTAAGCCTGCAGAAGGCTGGGGAGGCAGCGGAAGAATTTTGAGAGGACAGAATAAAATTTTATTTTTCACATCCAAAGTTGGCTAAAATAACTGCTCACAAAGCAGACGGGCAAAGCTGGCAAAGGAACAACATTTGTGAGAGATAAATGTGAAAAATCACATGCCTAAGGAAAGGCAAGTACCAACCTTTGCCTTGAAAAGTGCCACTTACAATCAGAGCAAATATTGTTAGGAAAAGTGCCTGTATTGGATCACAGCACCCACATGTCCTCTGGCTCCGCAAATACATCCCCAGACTGGCATTATATTTTTCTTTCTAAGAAAGACATGTTTTGGATAACTGCAAGCTTTTAAGATTCGTATGTGCTGTGATTGATGCCTGTCACATCTGGGCTTCAGTGAAGCTGGGGCCCACGGATGAGACTCTACAGCACCAGACCCTGGGACCTGAAGAATCCCAAAGCTGACATCTTGGAATCACTAATCATTAAGGTTGGAAAAGACCTTTAAGATCTTCAAGTCAAACTATCAGTCCAACAGCACTGTGTCCCCAGGTGCCATTGCTACACATTTTTAAAACACCTTAAAGGATGGGGACTCCAGCACCGCCCTGGGCAGCCCCTTCCAGGGCTTCACAACTCTTTCAGGAAAGACATTTTTCCTAACATCCAATCCAAACCTCCCCTGGCACAACTTGAAGCTGTTTCCTCTCATCCTATTCCTTGTAACTTGGGAGAAGAGCCCAGCACCCACCTCACCACAATCTCCTTTCAGGGAGCTGCAGAGCATGATGAGGTCTCCCCTCAGCCTCCTCTTCTCCAGACTGAGCAGCCCCAGGTCCGTCAGCTGCTCCCAATGACCTCTGTGCTCCAGACCTTCCACCAGCTGCATTGCCTTTAAAACTCCAGCTTCTCAATGTCCTTGTACTGAGGGGCCCATCTCTTCTACTCTTCTTCTGCCTTGGAAGGGTGGCCTAGGGTCACCTCTCATGCGCTACTCCACACTGTGCCTTGATGTCACTCACGGCTCCTGCTCTTCAAAAATAATTCCCTTTTCCAATACCTTTCTGGTCAAGCTGCCCTTACAGAAATTAACTTTGCTGCAGCTTTGAGAAAGAGGATTTTTTCTCTCCTCTAGAAAGGGCAACTATTTAAAGCTTAGTGCAATAGTTCAGAGGCTGAAGTCCTCCAACCTAGATCAGAGCATCTAATTGAGATTACTGCCAACCAGGCATCCCTATCACCAAAAAGCAGTTCACTAGTGCTAAAAACTAATTTTCCTTCAGGCAGCTCTTCTTTTCTCCTCTAAGCATTTCCCATTTCTGCGTCCAAGTTCCAGCGCACACGGCACGCATCCGGTTACCTTATCGGCGAAGTGCAGGACAATGAAGGAGGTGTTGGACATGCGGGGCTTCTGGAAGTGCTGGCTGCTGCCGTGCCGGTCATACAGCTTCTGTGCCCAGTTCTGGTCGGTGCCTTTGGGAACCTGGACCAGGAGAATACGAACCAAAAAGTTGTGGAGAGGCATACAAAGGAGGTGTGGGGAGGTTCTGGAGGAGCCTTCTTTGTGACCCTCCTGTAGTTCACATGGGAATACTTAAGAAACAAAGTTCACCACCCCACCCCCCGGTTCCCTATGTGCTATTTCATTTTCATGTATATTCTTGACAAACACATTAAAATTTCATTTTCAGTGAAAAACACCCAAATCCTGGTTCTGCTCCAACAGCCAGAACAGCTCTTGTAGGAAGAAAAGTAATTAAGGCAGTATTTTGCACTTAAGTTACATTAATTGCTCAGGCACCAACATTACGTTTCCGACGCAATTTTTGGTGACCAAATAGTTTTATGAACTGCCACTTGAGACAACAATCAAAAGATTCTATTTAATATAAAGCAATAATTGTGATTAAATGACTTTAAAATATCAGAGTAATAATAAAATTATAATTCTTAAGCAATTTCTGCCTCTCAGCAGGGTTTGGATGGGGGCACTTTGGATCTCAAACACAGGATGCATTAACACCAACAGCACAGAGGGCTGCAGCTTCAGACTCCCACAGCCATTCCACCACAGCTGAATGATTCCCGTGTTTCCCTCCCACACATCTAACCTCCTGTGCCATGAACCTCCTGGATGCCAAATCACCCTTCTTCATCCTATTTCCAACGAAATAAGGGTGCAAGCCCTTCACAGACCCGCTCTTGAAGGTACATGGGTGCAGTACACCAAGATATCCAGTGCTGCCCAAGATATTGCTTTGGTAGGATGGGACGGAACGCAGAGAAATCCCAAAGAACTGCAGTGACCGAAAAACCTCACAGGACTGCCTGTGCGGCAAGGGAATGGGCCACTTCTCACAAATCGGCATTTACAATGGGGGTTTGCATTTACCTTCATACCCAGCACCTGCAGTTTTTACTGATATATTGCCAAGATTAGGAAAAATACAATAATCTTTTTTTTTATCGTTATTATTTTGTAAGCATATAGCTGCACAGCAGCCAATGATAATATATTGTAACTTTTGATACTCTCATGATTATAATTCACATCAAGAATCACCTTCTTAAACACAGATGCTTTTCTTTTTTACCTCTAAATAAAGAATCACTGAATGGTTTGGGTTGGAAGAGACCTCAAAGCCCATGCAGTCCCACCCCCACCTCCCACCGGATCAGGGGCTCCGAGCCCCATCCAACCTGGCCTTGAACCCCTCCAGGGATGGGGCAGCCACCACTGCTCTGGGCAACCTGGGCCAGGGCCTCCCCACCCTCACAGCAAAACATTTCTTCCTAAGATCTCATCTCATTCTCTTTCAGCTTAAAACTGTTCCCCCTTGTCCTGTCCCTGCACTATCTGGTCAAGAGCCCCTCTCCAGCTTTCCTGGAGCCCCTTTCAGCACTGGAAGCTGCTCTAAGGTCTCCCCGCAGCCTTCTCTTCTCCAGGCTGAACAACCCCAGCTCCCTCAGCCCATCCTCAAACGGGAGGTGCTCCAGCCCTCGAATCATCTTCACAGCCTCCTCTGAACTCACTCTAACAGATCCGTGTTCTTTCTATGCTAGTTAGATGAACTATAACTGATAAGAACACCCTCTCATTAGGTCTCTCCTGCTCAGGACAAAGCCACTGGTGCAGAGCAGGAGCAATGCTGCCAATTGATGTCGCAGAGAGCAGATTTATCCTGCACCAGCTCTCTTCTAGGCCATCGACTCTGCTGAAAAACCTGCTTATCTCAGAGCTGAACATCAAAGGCATCGCTCCTGCCTCCCAGAACAAAGGTTTTGCTGTACCCACACCATCCGCTCCACACGGCTGGGCAGCCTGGTTATTTTTAGCTACCTGAGAAACACCTGATATGGACCAAGTCCCAGAGATAAAACCTAACCAGGCCATTATCTGTACTGTTATAACAGCTTATGGTATAAGGCCCTTACAGACACTGAAAAAGTCATTTAGAAACTATCTCATCAGTGCAATACTTTTTTAGGGGATAGGATGTATAGGATGGAAATCGCGAGGTGGGCGCTGGTCTCTTCTCTACGTAACAAGGGATAGGAAGAGAGGAAATGGCCTCAATTGTGCCAGGAGAGGTTTAGGTTGGATATCAGGAAAAATACCTTTACTGAAAGAGTGGTGAAACACTGGCAGAGGCTGCTCAGGGCAGCGGTGGAGTCATTGTCCCTAGACGGGTTCAAAAACCATGTAGACATGGCACTTGGGGACATGGTTTAGTAGGCACAGTGGGGTTGGGCTGATGGTTGGACTGGATGATTGAACCTTAATGATTCTGTGGTTCTATGATTCTAACCTCAGACCAGTAGTTTCATGAGGTCACTGCTTCTGCTCGTCTGTCCTCACTGTCCCTCTACCCATCACTGCATAAAACCAGCCAAGGCAGAGTAATCCCAGCCAACATCCCCTCTCATCTCCATACACTGTCTTCTCTGAACTGCCTGGAGCTCCCACAACCAAAATCAAACCTACCCAGTACAGCCAGGGTCAGCCCCCAGGCTTGCAGTCAGAGTTTTTGCATCAGAAGCATCCCAAGGTCAAGAACCTAGCACAACAGCCGAGAACATGTTTGGAGTTTCTTGGCCTAAAGAGTGAGATTCCCTCCACCAACACCTCCAGCAGAGGGACAACTAACTGGATAAGCAGTGGAAGTCCATTCAAACCTCACTGATCTAAAAGCCACTCTGAAAACACAGTAGGAGCTATTTAAATTTTCATTTATTTTCTCCTCATCACTCCGATATACGTTAAAGCCTGAAAAAAACCTGGTCTTCCTTTGTTCTCCACAGACATGTTCCACTGCAAGTGATATACCTGACTTCAATATTATAAAAGCTGACAGCGTGACGTAGGCAAAGCTACTCTGCCGTCAGATTAGGTGGCCCACTTGAAAGGAAAGCCCAAAGGTCCAACCTCTGCGTATCTGTTCATGGAGCAGAAATCCCCCTGGAGAGCACTTTGTGGCACGGGAAGGCGACATGCTGATTTCTGATGTTCAAAAAGCTAACAAATCCGGACAAGGAAAACACATTTGCTCAGACATTCAAGTTCGCAGAGATGCACCGAGACAAGCAGGATTGAGAACCAGCCTACTAGAAGCAGGCTTGAGTGTTTTTGGCACTTGACAGAAGGACACAGGAAAGGTTAAGGACCATCTTTTGAACAGCATTAGAAAATGCTTTTGGCACATTAAAAGCATTAACATGATGGCAATGTGCCATGAAACACAAACTAGACCCACGAGAGAGTCTGAGAACATGAGGGAGCTTGTGGGTTTGGTTAGACACGTCCTCCTTCGGCAGCCACAGGGCCACGTTACCCCCAGCAGAAAGAATTTCACTAAGATTTGTAATAACTCTCAGACAACAATGCTGTGATTGATCCATCAACCCTTCCAACCACCCTCTTCTTGATCAAAACCTTTTAGATACACTTCATGTTAATGGACAATTTTTGTCCTTGATTTTTCCACTCCCACTTCCATCCCAACAGGACAGGCCAAAGCAAGAAAGCAGCCGTGCAGCAGGACACCTCATGGAGAAACCTGGATATCCTTGGCAACTTCAGACTGTACTCTCCAAAGACACTTGGGAAGTGCATGAAGACACACAGCACTCCCACAGATCAAGCCGTTTCACCCTGAAAAGCAGGACACCTCACCCAGCTTTGACAGAGACTTGACTGCAGTTCTTACGGAGTTTTCAATGTCCTCTGAGGATACTTCGCGTCCCTGGAAAAAAAACTGGCTCCTCCTCTCCAGACCACTGAAGTTTCCCTTCACATGTTCCCTCCAACCCTAGAGCCTTCAAAGTCTTCGTAGGAAGTCTGCTGTCCCCTTAGTCAAAGTCATGCCCTCTACAACAACACCAACTGTATCCATTCTGGGGTCTGCAGAGAAGCTGGGGAGGGGCATTTATCACGGATTGCAGGTACAGGATGGGATGGAACTATTTAAGATGAAAGAGGGGAGACTGAGATGAGATCTGGGGAAGAAATGTTCTCCTGTGAGGGTGGGGAGGCCCTGGCCCAGGTTGCCCAGAGCAGTGGTGGCTGCCCCATCCCTGGAGGGGTTCCAGGCCAGGTTGGATGGGGCTCGGAGCCCCTGATCCGGTGGGAGGTGTCCCTGCCCATGGCAGAGGGTCGGAACTGGATGGACTTCAATGACCCTTCCAAGGCAATTCATTCCAATATTCTAAAGGCATCTCAGCCATCCAAGCAAGTCTTCCAAGCACCCTCCCAACTTTCCACAACTGGAGCCTTCAGAAGACAGACTCCTTCCTTCCCTCTTCTGATGGACTCTAAATTGGTCTCTTTGCTCTCCTCAAGGGATCTGCTCTTACTCCACATTATTTCCCACCATCGCTGTTGGGCTTCCGGTGACTCTCTTCACATTTCAGACCCACCAGCACAGAGGTTCTCCCGGATGCCCTTTTCCCCTTTCTGTTCTCTTCAGGCTTATCAGTTCGTGCTACAAAGCTCCCATGCTGGTGCCCGTCATAGTAGTCTTGGTTTCTGGCCAAGGCCATTTCTATGCATTGCACAGGAACACTTGCTGTTCCTTGGGTATCTTTTTAGGCCAAAGCAAAATAAAGAGCTTCTAAAAGATCCAGATCCAGGCAGCTGACATTTCAGTGCAGGAAACTAGGAAGAGGCTCTTTGAGGATTCCAAGGTCACTTAGCACAGGACAAATTCACAGTCTTGTGGCAATTGTAAGGCTCCTGGGCAGACCAGGAAGATAACGGGAGGTTGGACCAAATGGCCTCCTGAAGCCCCTCCAACCTTAATATCACTACAACAGCTTCCACCTCCTACGATCTCAAAGCTGTCGAGAAACCCTCAAGAACAAACATATTGTAAAGCTTTCTTTTTTTTCAGAGCTACTCACTTCATCGTCTGCGTTCATGTGATGGGTTTAGTCTTTAAAAATCCAATCTCAACTGAAGAGCCCTCTCTCCTATTGCCAATACCCATTTCAACCCTGCCTGGTCCCCTTCTTTTCTAAACGGTGACAAGACTCTCATTACTGAAGCTCTATGACAGCGTGTACCCAACCTCCCCCTTCCCGACCTTACATTAAAGATCAAAGAAAATCCATACTGTGAAGCAAGAACGTTAGCGACAAACCCTCCACATCTGCGCTAATCTTTCATTATGTTGCCAGGACCCCCTCGACGCCATTTCAAGTCCCAAAGTATATTTATCTGCTGTTGTACGTGCTAACGAGATGACTTGCAATTATGTTATTGTGGTCCTGCACCCGCCGTGGCCGGCTCTCCCCAAGAGGTGAAACATTGCTGCCGGTGATGCGGGGGTGAAAGTTTTTCCTCCATAAACCGGTGCTTTCAGTTGACAGGCTTTGCTGAAATTTTCATACAGCTGGAAAACACTTGCAGGTTATTATAAAAGAGCTGATTAGAGGGCCTGTGATGAGGGTCTGTGAGTAATGACAGCGTTCCCCACTAACAGGTAAATATCCAGATAACTGGCATTTGATGTCGGGGGGAATAGACACTGTGTTTCAGGTTTTCAGTAAAAAAAAACACAGATGCTAAAAGCAGCACCAGGCAGATCTGCAGGAAAGCTGCCCATCTTACAGCTGTTGCCCAGGAATTGCTCTGTCCAATGCAATATCACGAGCAGCAACTACTGCCAGGTGCTTCAGAGAGGAGAAGGAGTGTTACCAGCCAGTATGGCTTGATGTAAACTTTCCTTATGGTCCTCACAACTCTCAGGAGCTTTTCCAAGCCTGAAGAATTTAACAGCTTAATAGCACAGAGACCAAATTAAATGGTGCCGAATATCAAACAAATAATCTGACCTCCTTCTGAGCTAGCACTGGCTGAAGTGCTATTTTAAGGGCATCAAGTTAAGTTTAATTTGTTCTCATTTTCAAGGAGTCTTCCTGGGACTGGATTTGAAAAGGGCAAAGCCTCAACTCTGGCTCATCACAAAGACACTGCCAGAGTGTCTGCACCCAAGACGAGAGCTGAGCTTGTGGGATGTGCAGGCTGGGACAGCCTTGTCATGCCTGGGAAAGCAGCTGGGTTGCATGGAGGAGAGCAGCCACTTGGCAGGTCACCTTGCTTCCAGACAAGTTGTACATCTCCTTAAATCCCAAGAGGGACACTACTCTAAATAATGGATCCAAAACCTTGCTCTCTGATGCAATGTGACACTCCCACCCACAGGCCACTGGATCTGTCCCATCCCCACAGCCCTGTGAGAAGAATTCGTTGCATCCTTCTCATTGCTTTGCTGAGGAGCATTTTCCCTGCTTCTGCTCTCCCACCTCTCTTTGCCTCACCATTCCTTGTCCTCATTCAAAACCCCTCAGATCCCTTCCACAAACAGTAAGACATTTCCTGGCACAGAACATCTCCAAGTTACACTGGAAACTGTTGCCAAAGAAAATTTATTGCTCACACCATAGCAGAATCAATTTCTGGGGCTCCACAAGGCAGCCACATGCAGCAGAAAGGCAGTTATAATTCCTTTCCAATAGGCTGTACTCAGCATCAAGGCTTATTTAATGGCTGAATTTCCCTAACTTCAACTTCTAGCTACTACATGTTAAGGGTTTTTTGTGTCAAAGGGTCTGAAAACCATCCCACCAGCTGTTGCTTACAGCCACGCATGTGCCATGCTGAAGTTCCTCTATCCTCAGTATCCCAATGTTTTATAGCCCTCATCTGATAACACTCTCTCCAGTATTTCCTCACCATCACTGCTGTGCAGACACCAGAACTGGAAGAGATATGAGCCACTCTGTCCACTGTAGGGTTCTTTGTCTTCATGGCATCACACTGAGCTCTCCTGTTGAGATGATCATACCTAAAGACTCTGGACTTTCCTCTTATTCTTCACACCAAAGACCTTCAAAACAGGCATTCCAGCTTCCCGGGAAAATCTCCCACCTTACATTTCTTGTTCCTATATATATTTGATAATTCATGACTGAACAAGGAGTGAACAAGGAGTCCAGTCTTTCTCACAAACTCTCATGAAGGGTTGCCATTCTGGCATTTCTACTCATCTTTTAAGCAAGAACTTTTTATCTAGGCTGTTACGAGAGACAGATGATAAAAGACAAACTACTCTCCCAACACTACAAGCTTGGTTTAAAAAAAACAAACAAACCAGACCAACCAAACACAAGTGCAAAACTCAGAAAAGCTGAGGCAAGACGCAACTTCAAACCCCAACAGAAGAAAGTTGAAGGAAGAGTTAAAGAAGAAGCCTACTCTACTAGAGGTCATCCTGATCATGTGCTTCTCTACCTCAAAGGAGTAGAAGGTGAATGTAATTTCAGTGTTGTGCAAAACTTGCACGAACTACAGGTCTGCCTGAGGTCAGACAGAGTTTGACGCCTCTCCTACAAGGACAGGCTGAAAAAGTTGGGGTTGTTCATCCTGGAGAAGAGAAGGCTCCAGTGAGATGGGGATGGACTTTTTAGCAAGGCCCATTGTGACAGGACAAGAAATAGGGGGGGTTAAACTAAGGGAGGGAGATTTAGAATGGACATAAGGAAGAAAAGTGTTACAATGAGGGTAGTGAGGCATTGGCAGAGGTTGCGCAGGGAGCTAGTGGCAGCCCCACCCCTGGGAACACTCAAGGTCAGGTTGGATGGGGCTCTGAACAACCTGATCAAGTTGAAGATGTCCCTGCTCCTGCAGGAGGTGCACTGGATGACCAAAAGTCCCTTCCAACTCAAATCACTCCATGATTCTATGATTCTGTGACTTAAGCAAATCTTCAATTATGTGATCAATGCCTCTTGACACAGTAATGTTAACCAGAAAGGAGACCTTCCCAGACACGCTTTTTCTATATGCCAAGTTCCACTGAAGAACAACTTCCAGCATCCGAAGTCTATACACTAAATATAATCCACTTTTCCCCAAAGAGCTCTCACAAGAGGACTCAGGTTTCCCTTGTGACAAAATAAGGCTTGAGACAGGGAGGAACTCCAGCTCGTGGATAACACCGCAGAGTTAAAAGTTGCAAAAAATGGCTATCCCTGCAGAGCCAGAGGCAGAAACACGAGCTCTGGCAATAAATGGTGAGACCAAGTAATCACGTTGGTAGCAAACATCTGCCAAAGGGTTCAGAATGGTCCTAAAACAAAGCAAATGCCAACAGCCTACCCTAGCCATAAGCACTCCATCAATGCACATGAAAGGAGATGTTTACTTTCTTGCAAGCTTCCACACGTTAAAGACCATTCTTTAACCTTTCATAAAAACAAAGATGCCAGTGAAATGGTTGGTGGCCCTTTTTACCTTGCACTCTTCATCCAGTAGGTCCAAGATACCAAGTTTCGCCTCTATAAGATCTATGCAGGGCTGGTTATCGTAGAAGTCTATGAGAGTCCAAGGGATTCCCTCCTTCATGTACTCTTCTTGTTCCAGCTTAAACACGTGCTGAGAGTGGAAGAACAGCAGAGTTACTGACGTGGCTGCAGCCAGCCCAGCACAGTCCCATTCACCAGCTCATCCCCACTTGAGCAGAGCATTCCCTCAATACATCCAGAAGCCACACAAGCTTTAGATGCTCTCATGTACAGGATTTCTATAGGCTCTGCTATTTACACAACTCAGCTTCTGACAACGAAAACAAAGGCATTACACTAGGGAACCATGGGGCAGGAAAAAAAATAGGTTTAAATGACTTTCACCAGAAAACGACTGAAGCTGTCACTACATTTAGCTGGGAGCCATACATTGGGATGGCAATGACATTTGTATCTCTCAGGCTTAGATAAATATCTCTCTCTCTAGTGCTCTGCTGATTAAACTAGTGACCTGCAGCAGGTCTGCAAGCCGGGAGCAAAGCCATTGCTGAGGGTGTGTGCCCCCATCTGTAAGCAGAGCTCCACAAAGAGCAATCATCACCCTAGAAGGGATATCAGCAGCAGCATCTAACAGACTCGAGAACACTCCTATTGCAGATTCTTATTTAAAGAAAAAAAAAAAATCTTTGCTTGGCTCATATATCTCAGACCTCTGCCCAAGCTGATAAATCGTCTCTGTCTACTTCTGAGATACTCTAAGCATATTAAAAAATGATTTTTGAAATGCAATTTTTTCTTCAAAGATAGCTGTTTAAAATCTCTTCAAACATGCCATCTCAGAGTTTCAATTTATAAGCCTCAGAAGTGATAGTAGGACATAAGAAAGATATGAATAGTGCAATACCATCCATAATTTACTTTTCATTTTTAGCAGCAATGATCTGATGCATTAGATATACTGTAGATGTTCATGTCCACGCATATGATAGGGTTTCAAAGAGCCAGACGACTCTAGAGTCCTTAGCTGCTCAAATTTAACAATTTTTCCCTTCTATTCTGAAACTAACAGTAATTTTTTTCCAGGCTTACAACAAAAGCAGAAGACAACACCTTAGTGGTTTTGTTTCCAGTGCAGGTAAGTGCTTGCATCTCTTAAACAGAAGAACCTCAGGTTTTCGCGAGGCATGTTCATGTGAAAAATGAGAAGTGTGTCCAATCCTGCTACTTAATTCAGCATTTTAGTTGCAGAGGCTTAAACCACACTTAATGGGCAGGTTTCCACCCATGCTTTGTCACACACTGAAAGTCAGAACTTGGCACAAGATCATCCCGGCTGAGCTCAGTTTAGGATTAAAACTGAACAAAAGAAAAATGGCAAACTCTCTGCTAATTCAAAACCATCATCAGAGCTTTCCATAAACCATTCACAAACCTGCTTCCAGTATCAAGCTTATAAATCAGCTGAGCAACATTTCCAACTTGATATGAACATTTAGTGCAATTGCAGTGCACAATCGTTGCCTGGGAGAGATGGTATCCCAAGAACTACTTTGGTGCTGGCCAGGATGCACGTAACTGTCATTAAGCAGAAGCCAGACATACAATAATCCTGCCTTGATACATCTTCTGCTAAGTTTCATGGAACACTTCCAAGCCGACCTTACCGAGTTGAACTGCTGCTGAAGCTTTTCATTCGCATAGTTGATACAAAACTGTTCAAAGCTATTCACTTCAAAAGTTTCAAACCTGCAAAGCAATGAATAAACCAGCATTAAGTGTTGCTTTCTCTCAAAATCTACTCTTTTGCTGCAATGGTTTTCATCTGTGTGACGGAGAACACCCGTTATTTAACCAACTCTTCGCAACCCTCCTATCCCAGATCTACACTTTATTCTTCACTTCAAGAAACATCTATCTTCCCTTGCCACAACTCAAGGGATTCAAACCATTTCTTCTGCTACGCACGAATGAGACATTCGGTATGACTGTAGCTTCCTGCCCATCAGACAGTAGTGCTGTCTGAGAGAAGAAATGTCTCTCGGGGAAAAATACTATGAAATATTAAGTCCAAATATATTAATGGTGAAGGTGCTGAAGAAACAGCAGTTGCTGTTTTAAAAGACCCAACACAGTACTTTTAATGCAATTCAATAAAGCAGGGGAAAAAAAGGTATTAAATTCATAATTGTAGCCTCTGTAGTGCATCCCAGATGGCATAAAAATTAGATACATGTGAGCAAGCAAATTCTCAGAGGCAGAGTGAGAAATGTTGCTTTCAGCTCCAATTCCAACACCTTCCTAAGAAGGAGTTTGATGTTGGCCTCTTGCCTATAGGAGACCTTAGAGCATCTTCCAGTACTGAAAGGGGCTCCAGGAAACTGGGGAGGGGCTCTTGATCAGGGATTGCAGGGATAGGACAAGGGGGAATGGTTTTCAGCTGCAAGAAGGGAGATTGAGATGAGATCTGAGGAAGAAACGTTTTCCTGTGAGGAAAGGTGGTGAGGCCCTGGCCCAGGTTGCCCAGAGCAGTGGTGGCTGCCCCATCCCTGGAGGTGTTCCAGGCCAGGTTGGATGGGGCTTGGAGCCCCTGATCCAGTGGGAGGTGTCCCTGCCCATGGCAGAGGGGCAGAACTTCAACTTTAAGGTTCCTTCCCATCCAAATCATTCTATGATCTTCAAAAGGCTTCAAAAGTTCTCCTTGCAGAAACAATATCCGACCGTTTCACAGGCCACTGGCCACTTCCAGCTCCAAACTAAGCTCAAAACTGGCTTCTTAGTCACAATTAGAAAGGAAAAAATAGGCAGTTTTAACAACATAAATGACAGACAAGCAGCAGAGAGAGCAAGTGGGGCCCTCGAGGCAGCTGGGGCCGAAGCACGCAGTGGCCAGGGACAGGCAGAGGGAGTCGTGTTTGCTTTTTAAAAGGATATTTTTCAGCTACCATGGAGAATTAGGTTATTTATATTTCTATTTTTAAGGCACAGTTGGAGGGGGGAGCAAAAAAGTCTTTGACACATGACTGTAAGGATTAAACTAAGGGAAGAAGTGGCAAGTCTCCCTGTGTTTAATGAATAACCTGCCATAATGATGAATGCATGGCAAAATAATTGCTCAGGTAATAGGTGCTGCAGGAGCTGGCAGAACAGTCTTAAAGCACTAAACAAATGAGGCCATTTTTTCATGCAAAACTGGTATTTCTAGCAGTTTCTGAGGGCCACCTGGCTATAATCTGTGTGACACAGCTGATCCCCAGGTATCACCAGGTGATAACGCCTCACCATATAAAAAGGCTGAGCACTTTGGGAAAGGCAGCGCAACAATGCAAAAGGGAGAACGGGAAACAGATACCTTTTGTGTTTTTATCAGCCCCACAGCCCTTGAGAATATCCAGAAATGTGCTCTCTCCGCCTGCACCTGCACAGGCATTGTCCCTGGAGCCAGTGCAGCCCACGGCGAGCAGGGGATGCTCAATCCCTTCCTGTCCCAGGAACTGAGCTTTGCAATATTTAATTACAGGCTGAGAGAGTTGGGGTTGTTCAGCCTGGAGAAGAGAAGGCTGCAGGGAGACCTTAGAGCAGCTTCCAGTGCTGAAAGGGGCTCCAGGAAAGCTGCGGAGGGGCTCTGGATCAGGGAGTGCAGGGACAGGACAAAAGGGAACAGTTTGAAGTTGAAAGAGAGTAAGATGAGATCTCAGGAAGAAATGTTTTGCTGTGAGGGTGGGGAGGCACTGACCCAGGGAAGCTGTGGCTGCCCCATCCCTGGAGGGGTTCCAGGCCAGGTTGGATGGGGCTTGGAGCCCCTGATCCAGTGAGAGGTGTCCCTGCCCATGGCAGGGAGTGGGACTGGATGGGCTTTGAGGTCTCTTCCAAACCACACCATTCTGTGATCCTATGATTCTATGTTTAATGATTAAACAAAATCTGGTGTCTGGGACCAATAAATATTTATATATTAAAACACATGGACAGAGCCTCAGTGATGAATGTGTTCTTGAAGGGCTCCTGCCATGCTTGATCTTGGTTCCATGGCCATCACACCAAGCAGATCAGCATCTTTAGCTCTTCCAGCTCAAGGGTCTCTTCCCTGAAAATACCAGCTACTGCAGGAATCACGATCAGAGCAACAGGGTAAGAAAAAAATAAACTAAAACAGAGACAGAGAGGCACAGCGACCTCAGTTGAAAAACACAATGACAGCAGGGATACAAGAGGAAAATATATTGAAGTAGAAACTCTTTTCTGCTTCAGAGATGCCAAATTTGATTTATGAACGTCTCAGTGCGTGCTGGTCAGGGACAGAGCAGCCGTACAACATCAACTCCAAGGGAGATTTTGAGAAGTTGTTAATTAAAGGACTCTGCTAGCGCAACGTGCTAATTGATGGAGCAGTTTGGTTGCTAGCTCCACGTGTGCACTCGTCAGGAGGTCCTGCCCACACAAAGTGCCTGCACTAAGATGACATCTCAATGGGAAAAGCAAATGAGTGGCTGGCTTGTTCATTTCATTTCATCTCATTTCATTTCATTTCATTTCATTTCATTTCACTGCCTATATCCTCGTGCAGAGAAATAAGAATATTCATCACTCTAGCCCATCACTGTGCCTTCCAGGAAGGTACATCCTGGCTTGGGCATAGCTCTCATGAGCAGATGTTGGGAGCAAACATTGCATTTTGGCTTTTCTCTTGTAACCAACTCTGCTGTGTGACTGGTATCTCCTAAAGCTGCTGCAGCACCAGGGCTGGTACTGAAATATTTAAAGTTCATAAATAAGTCCAGCACACAGCTGGCCGCCTGGATGTTCACACTTCCCTTCACTTAGCAAACGGAGGAAAACAAGCCGTTCCCACCACGTCATAGAATCATAGAATAGTTTGGGTTGGAAGGACCTTAAAGATCATCCAGTTCCAACCCCCTTCCATGGGCAGGGACATCCCACTGGATCAGGCTGCCCAAGGCCCCATCGAACCTGGCCTTGAACACCTCCAGGGATGGGGCAGCCACAACCTCCCCGGGCAACCTGGGCCAGGGTCTCAGCACTCTCATGGTGAAGAAATTCTTCCTAACATCCGGTCTAAATCTGCCCCTCTCCAGTTTATACCCATTCCCCTTGGTCCTGTCCCCACAAGCCTTTATGAACAGCCCCTCCCCAGCTTTCCTGTAGCCCCTTCAGGTACTGGAATGTCGCTATAATATCTCCTCAGAGCCTTCTCTCCTCCAGGCTGAACAACCCCAACTCTCTCAGCCTGTTCTCGTACGAAAGGTGCTCCAGCCCTCCAATCATCTTTGTAGCCTCCTTTGGAGCCGTTCCAACACCTCTATATCCTTCTTACACTGAGGATTCCAGAACTGGACACAGTAATCCAGATGAGGTCTCACGAGAGAGGAATAGAGGTGCAGAATCCCCTCCCTCCCTGCTGGCCACGCTGCTTTGGATGCAGCCCAGGACACGGTTGGTTTCTGGGCTGTGAGTGCACATTGCTGGCTCATGTCCAGCTTCTCATCAACCAGCACCCCAAGTCCTTCTCTGCAGGGCTGCTCTTGAGCACGTCACCCCCCACCATGTACTGAAAGTCCAGAATGTCAGATGAATCCATTCAAATGACACACTTCCAATAAACACATAAAGGTTTTTCATGCTGCACCCTTTCACCCTAATGCTAAAAGAGGGTGATGGACTTGGACATGAGCATTAGAGAATCAGGAGACGAACCCACAGCCCTGTGCCCTCGGTTTGGACCCCATCCCTAGAAATCACACCCATAGGGATAGCCCTCTGTCAGGACACTTGGGACAGAAGGGCTCTTGGGATGTCAGGGACGTGCGGTGGAGACTGTGTACAGACTCCTTGTCTTTCTAGCTTAAGTCCTGTCCAAGAGGAAAAGATAGAAGCAGCAACATTTCGAAAAAAAGAAATCCAATATTTGGCAAAATGTATTAAAGCTCCCAAATAATCAGAGATTGAAGAACCACACCATTTTCAAGGAAGGCAGAGAGTCACGTTATCAGCACTCCAAGTCCCTGCATTGTTAATTACTCAGCATTTAGACAGTGATACCTCCTCCTGAAAGGAATTTATGGTCTCTTTAGGAGAGTAGAATTATACAGAAACATTACAATCTGGACCATGGCCCCCGCAAACCTGTCTCTTTTGGTAGGGCCCGCAGGTCCCTGTGGAAAAAAACCCTGCTGTACCCTGCAGTGACACCAGTACTTTAAAAGCATCTGCTGGCCCACGCGGTGGACGTGATGCACAGAGACCTGCAGCTAAGGGAGGTTTTTCTTCCACACTAACAGGTTTTAGAGCCCAGCTTAATCTTTCATAAGCGTTATCCTCAAGTCTCCTTTTATTCAGATTTCTGAAGGACCACATCTGATTTTCTAACTCAGCCGTCTAAGTTTCTGCACTGACCCACGACCATCCACGTAGCTCCATCTCAAAGTTTTATTAATCATATCCCAGCCTATGGAAATCTCTATTTGTAAGGACACTGATGAGAAACAAATTTTCCATGTCATACAGTTTTCAAATCACACTGTGCAAACCCACCTGGTTATTTAAGATCTTTCATGTCCTGTGCTATCTACCAAGAAGGGTCCAGACGCTTGCAAACCCCTGAGGGCAATCTCATCATCTCAAGCCACCTCAACAAAACCCCAAACCAAGGAGGATGGCATTCTTATAATACTTGATACAAGTGTTCCTGTAAACCTTGCTGTATCGCCCCTGTCACCGATCGAGAAGAGCAGGCGGTGGGCCATGCTGATTCTCCAGCACTGACTTCTGGCATCCTTTCTGCTGCTGTTGCTGTCCAGACGACGTTAAAATCAACCTCCCAAACACCAGTAGCTGTTGAAACCCCGTGGGAGGTTTCATACGCAAGATCCAATTCCAGCAACTGTGTAGGTATCACAGCCAAAAAAAGCTTTCTGTAGGTTTCTTTCAGAACCGGTTTGGCACGGTTTCATTCTGAACTTCATGTTCAATGGATTTGACAGACCTTACAAGGAGTCTGTCGTTAGAAATTTGGGATTGAACAAACACAGCGACTGCACTGATTTGAGGACTGGTTCCTGGAGCAGCTACAACTCATCTACTCCACCTTCCCCTTCAAAACAGGAGCAATTGAGCATTTTAATATATATTATATATATTTAATACAGTGGCCTTACAGCAGCGTTTCTGAACTTAAGGTGCTCCATGAAAGCTGGGGAGGGGCTCTTGATCAGTGAGTGCAGGGATAGGATGAGGTGGAATGGTTTTCAGCTGGAAGAGGGGAGATTGAGATGAGATCTTAGGAAGAAATGTTCTCCGGAGCAGTGGTGGCTGCCCCATCCCTGGAGGGGTTCCAGGCCAGGTTGGATGGGGCTTGGAGCCCCGGATCCAGTGGGAGGTGTCCCTGCCCATGGCAGGGGGTGGAAATGGATGGACTTTAAGGTCCCTTCCAACCTAGATCATTCCATGATTCTGTGATTCTATGATTACAGGAGCACAGGAGGTCACTGCTGTTCTACTTCTCCCTCATCCCTCCTCTCCAAAGAGATGTAAAACTGACAGCGTTGAAAGAGAGGAAGGAGGAAAAAACAAGCCCAGAAGACCTCTTTCCTCTTTTACCCCCAAAACTGACAATTTCCTCCTTTCTTCTTCTGCTTCTTTGCAGCACTTCAGCTAAAATGAACTCTTCAAATGCAACTTTCTCGCCCTTTTACTATCAGTGCTCAAGTGCCAAGATGGCAAACCAGAGAATAACTGGCACCCAGTCCAAATCTAAAGCATCTCATAGCCCCCGCAGGTCTTGCCCTTAGTTATGGCAGAGCTTTTTGCACCTTACGCCTCCACCACAGGTTCCCACAGTCCTCCTAAATCTTTCGCCACACAAGGACCCTGCAGCAGCGGTGAAGGTGAAGTAGTTTCCTCAAACCCCACAGCAACCCCAGGCAGAGCCAAGCACGGTCTTTGGTCTTTGCATCTGCGCCTCTACATACAGCTCATCTTTAAGCTTGATGCTTTAAACACCATGCAGGGCAGAAATCCCAAATGGGAGCAGCACGGGAGGCAAGTCGCAGAAGTGAGCACTCAGGTGGATCTGCAGGCACTGTTTCAGGGTCAGGGTTGCACAATCTAAAGGAGACCCAAAACTGCAAACCACACAACATGACTGTGCTTATTTGCACCGTTTTCTATCACCCCCACCGCCTGCTAGAAGCCAAGGTCAAGCATCTATGGCCAAAAGGGCAAGAGAAATCAGAAAGGACTAATTAAAAGCCTTAAAAGCAGAAAGCGTTCCTACCCGTAGATATCAAGCACGCCAATGAAGGAGTGCTGCTTGACGGTGGTGTGCAGGGCCTTGTTGATGTGGTGCACAATCCAGTTGAAGAGCTGGGCGTAGATGTGCTTGGCCAGGGCATTCCTGGCATTCACCACTTGCTGGACAGGCATGGTCTTCACATAGGTCTCAGCTGTGGTGATGAGCTTGCGATGGCAAAGCCAGTGCTGCATCTGGCTGTGCTCCACGCCCAGCAAGCTGCAGAAGTGGTTCAAGTGCTCATCCTCGCTCTGCGGGGGATGACAAGAAGCAGTCAGATGGTTGATGACACTCCATAACTGCAGTTTTAATGCCAGGTTCCCAGATCAGTGCAAGACATTAGCAGCATTTCATGCCTATGCAGGGAAACACTCTGTTTCTCTGTTGCTAACAGGCAACAGAGAATTGATAAGCACTCATCCAGTCGGGCTAGTCTTCATGGTCATGGATGAAATGGGTTGCATGGAGGTCTAAACGGTATGGCTTTCCTCTGCTCTTGCTATCCTTAAGGTCTTGAACTTCATGAACACATTCCCACAGTGATTGCCAACAGGAAAGAACACTCTCTACTTTACTCCTCCTTGAGCAGCAACTACACATGCCATCAGAGAAACTTTGATTAAGCCTCTCGTTAAAGCTTAGGGTATGCCATTACACTGTGCCTTTTACAAACTAAATATATTTTGAATAACAATGTCACAAGGCATGCATTACCAGAAGGGATTGTGTTTTGCATAACCAATAAAATGAAATGTGAACTTCATGTTCTCCAGTGCATTGTATTTTGCCCCCCTCAAACTAAGATCAGTTCTGAGTTTTTATTATGTTCTATTATGCCGTTATTAAGATAGCAGGCACAGTCTTTTGGACAATGAGAAATCAATTTCCCTTTCCTCAGTGTAATAATACGTATCTAAAGGAAGTAAACCAATTCCAGCCAGATACGTGCCTGCATAGAGCTGGATAGGTTTGGGGATGGAGAGAAAAATGCACTTCAAAAGACCTCCAGGATGCCCTTTTGCTCTGATATCTTTTTGACCATGGATTCAAAATCATAGTAGGATTGATTTAATACCAGGCGGTTACATCCAAAGGTAATTAAGCAGCATGAACTCCATTAGAGAAGTCAACATTGTCAAAGGAGAGCACTTTGACATATCCATGTTGCCAAATATCAAGCAAATTATCCCCAGAATCCAGCTAATTGCACACCACATTATCTCAAGGGTACCACTAAAAGTGTGTGCAGAACCCATTTTAATACTTTAATTAGGAACAAACAACCCAGTCTGGGATGCAATGATAATTGGCAGGACAGCGTTTTCCATATAATCACTTTTTTTTTTTACCCCCTGAACAAACACATAAACAGAAAAAAACCACTACTAAGGCATATTTAGTCTTATTTATTCTTGTTAATTAACTGTGCAGTGCTCCTTCGAATACAGGATGGCCACATTACAAGCAGCAGCCTCATGGATTTGCCTGTAGCAAAGCAGCTGTAGAGCATCACACCTTTTGCTGGTGGAACTTACTGTTCCCTCAAATGCTCTGCACCAAGTCTTTAAAGAAAGCAGAAAGAGTTAAGGATAGTTTGGGACTTAAAGGTGGTAAGCGACCTTTGAATCACCCTAGTTACGGGCTAGAGAGGAGAAACACTACACCACCTTCTTCCAGGAAAAACAGACAAACAAGGAAATTATGATGTGTTTTCAAAAAAACCAGAGAAAAACAGGAGGAAAAGAGCTTTCTACCAAACGATATTGCTGCAAAACTCAACACATGCAATATGGCACTATTTATGAGCTCCCACGCGTCCCAGTCTTGCTGGTGACCTACCGATATGCTACAGGCATCACCGTCTCGTTCCACTTGGATTTCCAAGTTCCCTAGGTGCAGAATGGCAGCAATTATCCGAAAAATGGTCATCTGATGAGACTCCTTCACTCCTACGGGAACAATTGATAGCTGATTTTCACAACAGAAAACAAAGTGCAGTTTTCAGTCGATTTGAAAATGCTTGTGCTGTTTGATTCACTTCCCGGGCTTTTTGTTTTCAGAATTATCTGATCTCTCCCAGTAAACCCACCATAAACTTCAGTAAAGTCACTGCTCACAAATGAAGCTGAGACAGCGAGAGGAGCTCCTCATGTGATTACTTTATCCCTTAAAATTGCATCAAAACAGTTTAATACTATTGTGAACATGCATGAAACCAAAGATGCTGCTCCACAATGATCTAACGGGATCAGAGCTATAGGGGCTCTGTGGCTTCTATTGAAAAAGGAGTTGTTTCTCTGCGAGCATAGTCCAACAGTGAGATCTCACTGACAACTGAAGCACAGAAATTAGAACTTATTGCCAGTGTCCCACAAACAGAAGAGAAAATTAAAGCCGTGTGCACGATGCACAACGCCTCCAGACCGGTGCTGCAGCTGGATACAGAAAGTCACCAGGGAGGTGACGTGGAGCTCTGTCTTACAGTCCCCCGTGTCTCAACAGGAGCTACGTACTGTGGGTCTTCACTGAGGGTGTAAGATGTTATTCCTTTATGCATTTTTCTGGCAGCCTTTTGCAAGTATTCCCAGCAGGAATTTTGCTCAGCAGCAGCCTCCACGTGGCTTTCTTGCCATTTCTTGCACTTTTACATCCCAACTGGGTTTCTGTGCCCCTTTTGTGTTCTGTGTTGGTGTCCTAATTATCCACCCGAGGTCTGAGACATCACCTGCTGTTTTTCAAATTATCAAGAGCTTCCCTTTCTCTGTCTCTCTCTCGGGACTTTTCTGTTATCAGCAGAGTGAGAAATGTTTCAAGGTTACTAAAAGGAGGAACGCTCTGCTGTTTCTTGGCACTCTTAATTGGAGTTAAGCCTGGCTAGGGCAGGGATCCGCAGAGAAATCTGACTTCTTGTTTCACATAAAAAGGTGAGACTAGAAAGTGTCGCAGCAATTTCACCCAGCCCTGAACAGAAGCAGACTGAGCTGGGAAACACTGAAGGAAAATGAGGGAAGGCAGAGCTGGAGGAAGCATGCGAAGAGCAGGAAAACACCATCAAGCTGGCAGTGGAGGAAGATGCTTGCAGGGCTTCATAGGGACTGGCAAGGAGACAGGGGGTCTCTTTGGGAATGGAGAAGGGGACGGAAGACAGAGAACAAATGACAAGGGACAGAGAGAGAGTTCCCTGGTGTTTACAGTCCAACGGAAATTTGCAGAAACCAGAAGCATCCTATTCTTTCAAGTAGTTAACAGACAAAAGTCACACAAGCCAGATAAGAGGAGAGTTAAGACAAGACCCTGCTGTCAGCCCAGAGAAAAGGAGATCAAGCCCATCTAAAATACAAAGAGGACAAATTTGGGGGAAACACTTGCAGTTAATACACTCGAAATGAGTCCTCATGCTCACTGCCGGCACAGTGCAGTGCTTGCAATACAGCTACTCAGGGGGTTTCACAGCTGGCCATGAATGTTATAAGCTCCTATCCCAACAGATGAAATGCAATGCAGAGGCTCTAGACTCACCAGGATTTAAAAACCTGAAAACTCTGGGAGTTTTTCCCTGCAAAACCTGGTTTTTCTATCAAATAGTCGCTGCTGCAGGCAGGATCTGGCGCTGTGTAACCACAGTGTGAACGGGTGGTTGCAGTGGTAGATTCTGCAGGTGCCCATGCAAAGGTGGACTTTGCACAGCAGCGGTGTCTTCAGCTCAGTATTCTCAGGAATCAGCTATTTGGTACAATACTGTGATGGTCTGAGAGCGATATCCCCCTCAGCCCAGATAAAGGTTGAACTGCAAAGTAATAGTTCCTTTCCTGCTTGTAAATAGGGTGAAAAATAGCAACTTGAAGCTGCAGCACAGCTTTGAGACCAGAATGGTTTATTTTGGTTTCTCTCAAATTCAGTGTCCTCCTCCACTTCACTGCTGCTCCTCAGATAGCTTTAAGAAACACTTCTGCAGCTCATACTGAAGAACAAGGTAAAGCCAACTAGGTCAACATAAAGATGGATTTATACCTTTTAAGTGCTACTGGAGAGTCATACAATTCAGGCAAAATACTGAAAAACACTTCCAAGAGACTTCTGCTGGGAAACCTCCGAGCAGAGCAACCCCTTACCAAGCAGGGTGAAGGCATGCCTGGTTTTCTCAAAGTCATCAGCATCATCCACACCATCGATAGATGTGTCACCTCCCTGAGAAGTGTAGAAAAAGTCTTCAGCACATGCTAGGAGAGAAGAAACAGAAGAAATACATCAGCAAGCAGCAATTGCCAGCTGCAGCTGCTCCCCAGAGTGTGCACCGGGGTGCTCCCTGTCCCCCGTCCTGCCCATTCCCACTGGGGACACGTCTCTACTGAACCACAGTTTACCTAGAAATGGGTGAGGTCTAACCTTGCTAAGTGACTTTAAGTCTCCTTGCAGTGATGAACCCCCTTCCTTGCACAAAGCAAGCTCAACCGAGGCAGAGCTGCAGTAAATCTGGGATGTAATAACTGCTCTATAGCAAAGGTGCAGATTACTTCGAGCACTGAGCTCACTACATCCTGTTAAAATGTTTTACGCACTCATGACCGACTCAGACATTTTAACACCTTTCACACATAATGCTTTAAAAAAAAGGGACCAAAATGAACTGAGAAACACTCGCAGAGCTGGCATTATACCATTTAAGCATCCGTGCTTTAGCAAAGTTATTTCAGGACAACACAAAGCTAAATCTGACAGAGACTGAGAGTCATTTCATATGCAGGTACAACAGGATAAGAGACCGCAGGGTTTATATCCACTTTTAAAAGCTTCACATGTCATCACCTCTCCTTAAAACAAGGTCTTATTTGAGGGCAAAACCATTGAGATATGTGCCTAAAGCCGCCAGGCTAAGTCCTGGTAGAGCTGGAGCAGGCTTGGCCACAGGGAGGGCTATGGAAGCCCGGGAAGTGGACAGCCTCCCCATCCCACCCAGAATCCCGTCTCAGCACCAGCTTCAGCTCATTTCAAAGTAGGCAGGAGTGACTTGCTAAGAAAAGCTGAGAAAGATCGTTAACACTCACAAACATATTGCCCAAGTATTATGACAATAATGAGAAAAGCAGCCTACTGTGCGTTCCACATCAGCCTGCTGGTAACCTTTAAAATCACTGCAATCTGCACTTTTTTTGACTCACATTGCCACCAGAAGGTCCCCACCCCTTCCCAGCCCTCCCGCAGGTTTTGCATTAGCTGCACTTCAAAGCTGTAAGAAAAACACTTAATTCTTTCTGTCATACAAAGCCCTGGGACACAGAGGTTCCAGTAACTCTGCTTGTTGCCGGAACATCGGGAACAAGGGACAGAAAATGCTGATTGGGGTCAGAGAGCCAATGTCCATCGTGGTTTCTCCAGCACAACAGGAGGTCACCCAGCCCGTGATGGAGCACATCACATCAACAGCTTGATGTGGCTGCATGTTGCCCTGCAAGATGCATCCAAGGCTGGCAGTGGTTGATGGGACCGGGACACCAGACTCCAATTTTAACCATCCACACTGGAATCTGCTTCTGCCTCAAGTCATCTCTGTTATAACCAACTTGAATATTTGTATTTCAAAATGTGTGCCATGACTTTAACAACCACAGAAACCCTTTGATTCACCGCAAACAATTAAAACATATTCATGCTTTGCACCACTGCCCAGGCATCACCGACTTAGACACTAACGCTTTCAAAGGGTGCTGCGCTGCAGGTGAACTCCCATATTTTAAGTTACGTATTTACTATCTATGTTAAGATCAAACTTTTAGCACCACTGTACCTGAACAGCCAACACTTATTGATTTGCTTTGCTGGAAATGTAAGTTTAGAGACTCCTTGTTTTGTAGCATTTTGCAATATAAACAAGAACAACAACAACTCTTTGTATGTGCCAGATCCAAAGGAGAAGAAACAGCTCCTGCTTTTGAGATGGAAAAATACACATCCTGCTCCCTGTCTAATAAAAGGTGGATTTTTACACCAAGATATTGTTTTGTGTAAGCCTTAAAAAGAAAAGGTTGATGAGTAGGTAAAGTCCAGCTCACAGGAATAAAGTTTGGGGTTTGATTAGTCATGTTGAGAAATAAACTAGTAAATCTAGTGTGAAGTTAGTAATAAAAGATCCCTCAAAAGACAGAAAAATAAATAAATTGTACACATCTGCACTCAAAGGAAATCACACAGCACTATTAATTCAACAGGTCAGGACACACCCATGCCAGTCTTGAGAAGCACAGCACGTTGCGGGCATTCCCAACAAGTGCATGAGCATTGCTGCATCTGCCAACCAGGAAAGCATTTCAGGGAGGCATTTTCAAGCAATTGCAAGGTGACAGTGCAGGAAAACCCAAAGACACACACCTTTAATTTGCAGAGAATCTCTCCTTTTTTTCCATTGTTGCATGTTACCCAAATGCACACGCACCAGGCTGCACAGATAGCCACGCGTGCTGTGATACGAACCCACGAGCACAACTGAAAAGCACTTTAAGATGCCAGCAGACAACAGCATTATTCAGGGTAACTTTGCAAAAATGAAGCCCTTAACCTCATGGCAGGAAATCTTGAATGTGCTGAAAGAGATGTGCTCTGGGATTGTTGGACTCGATGACCCAGTGGGTCCCTTCCAACCTAGTGATTCTATTATTCTACGACTGTGTGAGCATGGAACAATGGGCTCTTTGGCAGTAGCTGGAAGCCACTGTCGGTGGGACATCATAGGAGCAGCTGAAGGAATTGGGGTTGTTTAGTCTGGAGAAGAGGAGGCTGAGGGGAGACCTAACCTCCAGCAACAGCTCCTACCCACCAGCAGTGCCTAAGAACACTGACTAGTGCAACACAAACTTAGAATATCAGAATCATTAAGGTTGAAAAAGACCTCTAAGCTCATCCAGTCCAACCATCAGACCAACACCACTGTGCCTGATAAATCATGTCCCAAAGTGCCACGGCTACATGCTTTCTTAACCCCTCCAGGGATGGAGACTCTACCACCGCCCTGGGCAGCCTCTGCCAGTGCTTCACCACTCTGTCAGTAAAGACATTTTTCCTAATATCCAATCTAAACCTCCACTGGAGCAATTTGAAGTGATTTCCTCTCTTCCTATCCCTTGTTACCTGGGAGAAGAGACCAGCACCCACCTCACCACCTTTCAGGGAGCTACAGAGAGTGATGAGGTCATTCCTCAGGCTCTTGTCCAGGCCAAACAACCCCAGCTCCCTCACACCTCTGGAGATGGCATGAGCAAATCTGTGCACTGGGGATAAGAAACTCTTGAACAGGCACACATGACCTCATCAATGTCCTGTATTTCTAACCTCACCACGTTCTCCTGTTGCCATCACCTCTAGGTAGCAGCCACCACTGCACCGGAAGGTCAAAGCACTTACTTAGTCCAAGGTCTTTGAATTCTGGAAGACTCGCTGAGGCACAAAGCTGATAGAAGATATGGTAGTTGCGCTCGTCCTCTGCCTACAGGAAAATGCCAAGTTACCAGAGGCACAAAGAGGTTACAGCAGTGCTTCCACCCTCAGCCTGGTGTGCACTGAACCCAGGGCCGCTTTGATGCCATTCTTTGCTTCCCACCATCAAGATCCCCCCAGTGCCACCAAACTGATGGGGACCTTTTGCCTCCTGGGAGAAGGGAGGTGTCAGGCTTTGTCCTCACCAATGTATGCTGCCCATCTTTTAAAAGAAATAATTAATTTTATATTACCTTCCACACCTTATCCCTCTCTGGGATAACTGGGGTACGTTAGCTAGAAAGCACCATCTTGCAAACTGACAGTAACGTAAAAGGAGGTGGCCTACACTCACAGCATCCCAAAGTTGTCTGGTTTTAGGATGATTTTAGATGAGGTTTTTGGGTTTTTTTGGTTTTTTTTTTTTTTGTGGAAGAGCAAAAGCTTTGCAGGTACTTCTGAGCTCGATCTCAAGCACAAATGAAGAAAGCTTGTCCTGAGCCCCGCACAAGAAAACCATGGGATGTGTCACTGCAGAGACACTAGCCTCTCCTCCGTCTTCAGAAGTGAAGACTGTTGCCTGCAATTTATTCTTCCTGGCTTCTGATGAGGTTCACTGAAAATCTCAGCAGCTGCCAAGAGAAAGGCTTTCCATCCCTGCTCAGCAGCCATGTCAGGAGCAGCAGTCCTTCCTCAAGACAACATCCAGCTTTGAGCAGACAGAGGAAACAACCAGAGGACGTCTAACGACTCTCCCAGGTACATATTATTCCCGACTCAAGTCATGTTTGGATCATCATGAATAACTGCAAAAGACCGAGGCTGAAAAACAGGTCTGGAAACTGTGTCCACCAGGAATTCTTCATTTAAATGCATTTTTTTCAATCTATAGAAAAGACCCAGACTAAATTCCCAGAGTATAGCACCCAAAAGAAAGAAAGAAAGGAAAAAAACCACTTCAACTTGCCTGGAATACAACCCGTGACTTTTCCAACAGATATGTCCTCATGTTGGCACCAATGATATGGTATCTTTTATCAAAGCCGATCTGAATGTATTTCCCAAAGCGACTGCTGTTGTCATTCCTAGTTGTTTTAGCATTTCCAATCGCCTGCATAAAACAAAAGCAAACAGTAATTTTGAATTTAATTGAAAATATAATTAAAAGTCATGGGTGGATTTGAGGAAAACCCTTCCCAGATGCAGAAGGCAGAGAAATGACAAGGGAAGGAGCCTTCACTGAAAATGTGGTGTCTCCACAATTTTTACTGAAGAAAAATGCATATAAACAGCAATGAGTTTTAGTACAGTAACTGGATCATCTACATCCCAACAGCTACAGCACTTCTGTTTTGTCTTATAGGATGGCCCCAGATTTGTTCACAAATAGTCAATGCTGGCAGCTTTCCTGCAGGGGACATGGGCAATGAAGCCCTCAAAGATGGAGGGAACCAGCTGCAACCCATCTCCAGAAGTTTGGGTTTTGGTCCATGGATTTGATGACATGGCCTCTCCAGCCCTATCTGTCACCTCCTGTGCAAGTAATGCTGCCACACGCAGTGGTAGAAGGGAGAGGAGAAAATGCAGCCCATGGATCAACTGAAACATCAGGGTTGCAGCACTGTAAACATGGAAATTCACCAAAGAGCCAAAGGAGCAACTCGTGGTCATGCAAGAGAGACAGAGAAAGACAATATCCCCCTTCATGGCTACACCAGCCTTGTTTTCTACTACCCTTCCCCTGTCTTGAGATGGTGAGCCTCAAGCTAGCACAGGAGAAGTGACAAAAGGGAATGGACGTGTATAGGAAAGAGACCTCAAGCACCTCTTGAAGGCTTGCTGCCTTTCCCAGGTTCTCCTGACAGACCATCTCTACCTGTGGTGCAGCTCTTGGGGAAAGGCCAAGGCTTAATCAGAACCACACTATTACCTACAGCATGACAAATATGATCATTACCTACAGCATGACATCATCCAAAACTTCTGATCATAGATTCTGACACCTCCAGTTGTGTGCAGTGCGCTCCCCAGCTCCCTACGGTGCTGCCTACGCTGAAGAGGCTGTCGCATACGGAAAGCTGTTCCTTGCCTCCCACTCCCCTTCTCCAACAAGGATTGAGGGTTCCTTTGACCAATGGCCTCAGCATCACGCCCAGAGCAAATCCTGCCCTACCCACCCACCACAAGCCCAACTCCTCTGCTAGCTAACGTACTTCTTTCCTCCAAAACGCCTTGACTGACCTCTGTACTGCAGCTCACCCTTCCCCTTCGCTCACGGCATTCCCAGAACCACAGCCCTCACCTAGAATCATAGAATTGTTCCGGTTGGAAAAGACCTCTAAGATTATCCAGTCCAACCATTAACACAACCCCACTGTGCCTACTAAATCATGTCCCAAAGTGCCACGTCTACACATTTTTCTTAACCCCTCCAGGGATAGAGACTCCACCAATGCCTCTTTTCCCATGCTTCACCACTCTTACACCCTATCGCTTGTTACTTGGGAGAAGAGACTTTGCTACAACCTCCCTTCACTGCCCACCTCCAACCCTCCAGCAAGGATCCCTGACCATACACGAATACAGTAGGGCAGAGGCGGAGCACATACTCTCCATTCCTGCCCAGAGCACAGTGCCCACTCCCCATTCCCCAGAAAATAAGCAGTTCACAAACTGCTACAACAAATGCTCTAACTAGGTATTTTGCGTGCTGAATTGAGCATCCAGAACAGGATCATTACCTTCTCTCATCCACTTTGATTCCTTGTCTACAAAGCAGAGATACCTACCGTATCCTCCAGCAGGGCCATCCATCCCACACGCCAAGCACAGTGCACCTCATTGCTAGGGGCAAGTTCACGACCCACACATCCCTCTGCTCCAGCTCCACATTTTAACTTTGGGTTCTTTGCAAACCAGTCAGTTCTCTTTTGTGTTTCTCACGTGGGCAACGTTTTCAGCTCTTTCCAATAAACACAGACTGGTTCCCTGACCCCAGCACTTACAAACTGCACCCAGAACTCAACGCAGACAAGAAAATTAGAGCAATAAAATTACAGGGATGTATAGGAGAACAGTGTGCACTACGAATTTTTCCTTGGATCCTTTGAAGAGTTCCCGGGTATTGCAGCTACATTTCACAGAGCCACGGGAGAAGGAGAGAAACAGCTTGAAGTCCACACTGTGACAAATCATCCGGTGTCCCCTGCCACCTGCGTGGCTTTTCCTATTCCTCTTCTACACCATCGCTCATTCTACCATTCCTGGTTGCATTGCAAATCAGGCAGCATGATGCTGGACCATGCCTGCTGCGTCCCAGATTGGGGCAGGGTTGGTCTTCATCCTGGATCAACCACTGCCTCTGTGTCCATTGGACAATTTGGCCACAAGGCACTGATGTGAGAAGCCTCCCTGCAGGTTAAGCTAAGCCTAAGGTTAAGTACAGGACACTACAGCGTCACTGACAGCTCCTGCCTTCAAAAACAAGTCACACAAGCCCAAAGTACTTAACTGACCTCCTGGGATGTCCCTGCCCACGGCAGGGGAGCTGGAACTAGATGTTTTTTATGGTCCCTTCCAACTCAACTATTCTATGATTCTAAGATTCTATGACTCTATGAACTGACTTTGGAAAATCCCTAATCTTGTCTTCATGCTGACATGGGTATTTTGCAGATGAATGCACTCAGACTCCAAAATCTGTGGAAAACGAGGTTTAGGCATTCAGATGTTTATTTTAACCATCTGGTCATGGTGCAGTGAAATGAAGCAGATTTCCTTTTCTTTTATTTCTATAAAAGGAATTTTTTTTTCCATTAGAGGAAGCACTTCCCTGTAACGGGACTCATTATTGCCCTATATGACTGACAGCAACAGAAAAATAACAAAAATAAAGCCACATTGCAATATATCAAATAGATTAAGTAGAATCACAGAATCATGGAGTAGTTTGGGTTGGAAAGGACCTTAAAGTCCATCAAGTTCCACCCCGTGCCATGGGCAGGGACACCTCCCACTGGATCAGGGGCTCCAAGCCCCATCCAACCCGGCCTGGAACCCCTCCAGGGATGGGGCAGCCACCACTGCTCTGGGCAACCTGGGCCAGGGCCTCCCCACCCTCACAGGAGAACATTTCTTCCCAAGATCTCACCTCAATCTTTCCTCTTGCAACTTAAAACTGTTCCACTTCATCCTACCCGGGCGAGTCTGATCAAGACCCCTTCCCCCACAAAAAAAGCAATCCTTTTCTCTTCTATTTCATGCCGACACAATTAACGAACAGGAAGTACCACACAGTGGCAAGAGGAGGAAGATGAAGATAAAATATTAACAGTGCCAACAGCACTTTCAAAGTGCTCTTTCAAAGCCCAGCTCCTGGAGCCACGCTGGGGGTGTACGGGCTCAGCTTCAAGACCATCAAACAGAGGAGCAGTTGTGGCAGGTTAAACAGAGGTTATCAGCACATTTCCGTATATTCAGACCGGCTTGGAGCTGCTGTGAGGCTGCAAGTCAGGTCTGGCTCACAAGCCCTTATTTCTCTCACTGTTTTTGTGACACAGTGATCACTGCAAGAATGACAAATGAAATTATGCAGCTTTTACCTCCATAATTGGGCTTGACGCGAGGACTTTGGCTTCGATATTAGTCTCGCTGGCAGAACCACCGACGGTTGCAAAGAAGCGCATGGCATATTTGGCAGAGACTGTCTTTCCAGCACCTGACTCCCCGCTCACGATGATGGACTGGTTTTTCTCATCCCTGTTGTGCCAGAGAAGAAAAACTTCCGTAAATTAATATTTTTTGTTAATAATTTGTTTGCATCACGCAATGATCTTCCATTTTCACATCTGCCTCCCTCATCTTCTTACTACCTACATTATGGATGCTGGAATTATTCTGGCCTCTACCAAAGTAACGGTGAACAACAGACAATTGTAATAAGTCTCAGTTAACACACAAAGGACACTTTGAACATCTCCAGAACATCTCCAAGGGCTTGCACAGACAATGGGAGATGAACCTCTGCATGAAGCACTGCTGCTTTCTTCACCCTGGAGCGCGTAGGCCAGCACTGGGAACCCTGTTCCTCACAATGCTGTAATAAAAACCTCTGCTGCTTGATATTTATCCCGAGAACTACTAAAAGGCATTGGTTGAATATTAGCTTCTAATATTATGTATCTAATTTTCCTCCCCCAAACCTTCACTTAAGCATTTGAGATTTCGCTCAACAAATCCTAGAATCACAGAACGTCCTGCATTGGAAGGAACCCACAAGGATCATTGCGTTCAGACCCTGTCCATGCACAGGACACCCCCAACACCCCAACCATTTCTCTGAGGGCGTTGGTCAAATGCTTCTGGAATATTGTCAAGCTTGATGCCGTGACTGCTTCCCTTGGAGCTGTTCCAGTGCTCCATCATCCTCTGGGGGGAGAATCTTATCCTAATGTCCAACCTAACCCTCCCCTGGGACATCCTCCTGCCATTCCCCCAGGTCTTAAATTATGGGCAACTGCTTGTAAACTTTTTGAGTAGCCTATTGCTGAGCTATTAAAACACAGATACCCAAAAAGATTCCTTTATGCTCAAAATACATTAAAAATACTGAAGTTGTAAAATCAATCATCAGGAAGTAGCCAAAGCCTTTTGATTCCTTACGGAATTATGTAAACATTTGTATTTTCATACATATCCCAATACCTGGTTAAAACTTTGACAACAACAATACAAAACATTTCTCTGACACCAGACTTGCAGCACCAATTCATCCCCAAATCCCGCCAAACTTTAAGTCACTCCGCCAAACTGCAGAGGTCTTCTGCAGCCAAGAAGAAGTGGATAAAGAGTTTGAATGAAATTCCTGGCAGACATTGCTAAGTAACATTCATTCAGCTCCTGAAGCTTTTCAAAACAAAGTTATTTTTCAAGAAAGGCCACAAAAGTGATCCGAGGGCCGGAGCAGCTCTGCTCTGTGGACACGCTGAGAGAGTTGGGGTTGTTCAGCCTGGAGAAGAGAAGGCTCTGGGGAGACCTTAGAGCAGCTTCCAGTGCTGAAAGGGGCTCCAGGAAAGCTGGGGAGGGGCTCTGGATCAGGGAGTGCAGGGACAGGATGACGGGGGATGGTTTTAAGCTAGAAGAGGAGAGACTCAAATGAGATCTTAGGCAGAAACGTTTTCCTGGGAGGGTGTCGAGGTCATGGCCCAGGTTGCCCAGAGCAGTGGTGGCTGCCCCATCCCTGGAGGGGTTCAAGGCCAGGTTGGATGGGGCTTGGAGCCCCTGATCCAGTGGGAGGTGTCCCTGCCCATGGCAGGGGGTGGAACTCGTTGGGCTTTGAGGTCTCTTCCAACCCAAACAGTTCCATGATTCTACAATTCTATGATTCACAGAAGGATCAGGCAGCCTTACCCTCTCCAAGCACACACCACATCTGCCTACAAAAGAATACAGTTGTACCAGCACCAGGATAACAAAACCCAAATAAAAACACACCAGGCCTTTTCACCTGCAAGTACAAAAAATGCTTCGCAGGAGTGGGAGGCATTATCCTGGCACCAAAGGGCTGATGCAAACCCTTCTCCTGCTGCAGTAGGAGCCACCACTGATGCCCCGTGCCCAGTCTGATGGCAGGTCACTGGAGGAGCTCTAACACCATCAGAACTAGCACAGATCACCAGGTACCTACAGGGCATGGGACTCCACATGGGGAAGTAGAGGGTGAATCACTCCGTGTAGCTTCTGAGCCCTGCACGGAGCACAAAAATCATCCAAATGCCTTTTTCTACTTGTAAAATTAATCATTCCTACAAAAAAAACAAAAACCCAAACCTTCTTACACAGTCATCGTGGCTATATTAAAATACCCAGCTCTTCCCACCATGGACACACAACATCGTACCCACAAGATATGCCCCAATAGTTAATGAGTTTAATTGAGCTGCAAAGAAAGAGGGATCTGCTCCCCAGAACATCGTTGGCATGCAGCAAACCCAGCACATTTGCAATGTGCCCACGGACTTTGGGAAGGAGATAGTTTTTACTGTAGGACTTGCTATAAACTCCCAAAATACCAGAGCTATTGGGGTAAGCTGTAAGTATGCAGTGGAGTGTGTTTTTAAATAAGATGTAATTTGATCTTATTCAACTTCCCACAGTCTGTCTGATTTTCATGAGTCATAGCTGGATGCAGGTACACAAAATCCTATACATGGGCGCAACAATAGATTTACGCCTTGCAATTCTCCTGACATAAGGAAATGCAATAAAAACACATTTCAATTCCAGATACTCTGTTCAAGTCTATTCCAGGAAGAGATGAGAACAGGGTCTAAATGGATGCCATATACCACTCCTACACTTGCAACAAAAATACAAACATATTGCCACATCGCACCATTACTTTACCATCAGACACCAACATCTTAATTTGTTCTAAGCTCAGATAATTAGTTTGGGAAAAAAAAAACTCAGTCAAGTCAAACACGTAACATTTTGGTGCAAATAATGACTTCCTGACACCTGTGTCTGGGCAATCCCAAGCACAAATACAGGCTTGGAAGAGAATGGATTTGGAGCAGCCCTGAAGAGAAGGATTGAGTATGCTGGTGGATGAGAAGTTTGACAGCAGCCAGCAATGTTGCAGCTCAGAAAGCCCAACCATGTCCTGGGCTGCATCCAAAGCAGTGGGACCAGCAGGGTGAGGGAGGGGATTCTGCTCCTCTGCTCCACCCTTTGAGACCCCACCTGGAGCCCCGTATCCAGGTGTGCTCAGCACAGAAAGCTCATGGATCTGTTGGAGTGGGTCCAGAGGAGGCCACAGAGATGATGCGAGGGCTGGAGCACCTCCTATTTGAGCACAGGCTGAGAGTTGGGGTTGTTCAGCCTGGAGAACAGAAGGCTTCAAAAGACCTTAGAGCAGCTCCCAGCATGGAAAGGAGCTCCAGGAAAACTGGGGAGGGGCTTTTGATCAGGTTGTGCAGGGACAGGATGAGGGGGAATGGTTTGAAGCTGCAAGAGGACAGGTTGAGATGAGATCTTAGGAAGAAATGTTTTGCTGTGAGGGTGGGGATGCCCTGGCAGAGGTTGCCCAGGGAAGCTGTAGCTGCCCTATCCCTGGAGGTGTCCAAGGCAAGGTTGGATGGAGCTTGGAGCAACCTGATCCAGTGGGAGGTGTCCCTGTCCACAGCCGGGGTGTTGGAACTGAATAGACTTTAAGGTCCCTTCTCACCCAAACCATTGCAGAATTCTAAGACTCTATGACACTTCCAGCAGGAGAGGATGGGTAAGATAATTTCTACCTGTGTTTATATTTTTCAGGGATCAACTCATAAAATACATCTTGATTCAATCCCTGGCCAGCTCCACTGCCCTCCACTGGCATCCACCAGCAGCAAGGCAAGAGGCACCTCCAACCACTCCAGCTATTAAACAGCCAATGCAGAAACACCAGCCGTGAACCGAGCACAACCTTGTGCAGGCAGCCAGCGTAAAGAGCCAGTGCTCCAGTGACTCATCCTGGGTGGGGACAGCCTGCACATCTCAGGGAGGACTTGCTAAGTCATGGCTGTGTGGCCTCTGCACGTCTTGGCAAAGCCACTGTGACTTTCCCACAAGCAGCCAGCTGGCAGGATCCGGGCATGGGGCTGCCAGCATGCCAGTCTCATACCTTTAGGCTTCCACGAGTGAGGGATCCAGCTTTTTTTTGTAGCACAAGCCATCAGACACATGAACCCTATGGAGAAAAACCAAAGCGAGGAAGGAAGACTAGGCATCAAAACCAGTGCTTGGGGGTTGGAACAAGATGATCTTTAAGGTCCATTCCAATCCTATATATATTTATATCCTATAACTATTCTATGATTTTATATATAGTTATATCCTATAACTATTCTATGATTTTATAAGCCATAGCAGCAGTTACCAAGACAGGTGATGGCAGTGATTTATCATTCAACACTGTCCTACATGACATTTCAGTCTCTAAAGTGGAGAGACATGGATTTGACCGATGGACCACCCAGTGGATAAAGAACTGGCTGGGTAGCCACACTCAAAGAGCTGTGGTCAACAGCTCCATGTCCAAGTGAAGACCAAGTGGCATTTCTCAGAGGTCAGTATTGGGACCAGTGTAGTTAAGGTGTCCCTGCCCATGGCAGGAGTGTTGAGACTGGATGATCTTTAAGGTCCCTTCAAACTCAAACTATTCCATGATTCTATAATTGATTCTACGATCTATGGTTAAAGTAGGCGAGAAGTATCACCTCTGCTTTGATTATCTTCATGGACCTGCTGAGCTCCAGCTGTTGGAGCTCCATGTTGGCCACAGCGGACAGAGGTGGGCTGCAAGCACAGATAAATGGACTATACTTGACTGAAGGTGAGCGAGAAGCAGAAGGAAGAGCTGACAACTAAGAATTCTGCCAGAAAGTGCCAGACCTGGAAAAGGCACTCTGCCAATACAACGATGGTTTAGCTCAGAGCTGCACTCGCATAAAAGTTATCGCTTCTTATCCTTCTCAGCATGACAGGTACTGCCCAAGCAGCATCTCTCAGGAAACAATTCCCTCCCTCTTTTTTCCTCACACCAGAAGATAAAAACTACACCAGTGTGGGAAAGACTCCTCAGGTAAACGAATCCAACAAAGCTCAAAAAAAGAGGAATTATGCATTGCTTTGCACCCTGTCAGCACTGCTACAAAGTATAATGATATTTTGTAATCTGTTGCTAAGATTCATAGTTAAGACCTCTCATTACCAATTTTGACCTCTTTCATCACTTTTCCATACCAGCCGTTGGGGTGTGCCTGGCTGGAGGAGGCAGGGATCAACCCATGGGAGAGTCCATCCAAGGAGGTCTCCAGACCCATAGTCTTCAGAAGGTTCAGGTCTCATCACCAGCTGCCTTTTATGTGGCATCCAGAATGGTTTATTCCTCCCTCACGCTTGTCTTTTTCAAATGTACCATCATTCTCCAAAAGACACTGAGTGATAGAAGCTGTGGCCAACAAGCTATTTACTGCTATTGTCGCCTCTCTGCCAGGTCACAGTTTTTTCCAGAGTTTCTCAAGAATTTCTCCTAATGGCTGTCGTGCTGCTACATGAGTGTTCTCCATGGCGCAAGAAAAATTCTGGAGTTGTATTATATTAATAATATAACATAACATAAAATAAAAAGATAGCTGTTGGGTTCCAAGCAAAAGAGCAAAGTCACTCAAGTTCCTGTGTCTGCAGTAATGTGTCTCTTCTCTTGCTGTTTTTTTGCTAGAAAATGCATGTTTAGGTATTTCTTTTCTAACTACAGGAATAAAAGCCTTCAGAAATAAAGGCTGCAGGGAATTTAGGTTCTTTGGCGTACAAGTTAACCAACTGCTGGTGCCGGCAAGGAAAGATAGATGGACCCCAGGGAGCTGCCGGTAGCAAACAGCCTGCTCATTGAGAAGAAATGGTTAAAACCAGGCAGGACTTGCTTGTATTCAGCATGGAATAAAAAATAGTGGAATGTTTAGCTGTTGTGCAGGTGCAGTATAGAACAAGGCTGTTTGAAATACAGTCAATTTTGGCAGTACCAGCACAGAAAAAAATTGTTATGGATAGAAAGCCTGGATAAAATGAGATGCAGCTGAGGGACCTGGGGTTGTTTAGTCTGGAGAAGAGAAGGCTGAGGGGAGATCTCATCACTCTCTGCACGTCCCTGAAAGAAGGTTGTGGTGAGGTGGGTGTTGGTCTATTCTCACAACTAACAAGGGATAGGACAGGAGGAAACGGCCTCAAGTTGCACCAGGGGAGGTTTAGATTGGATATGAAGAAAAATGTCTTTATTGGAAGAGTGGTGAAGCACTGGCAGAGGCTGCCCAGGGCAGTGGTGGAGTCACCATTCCTGGAGGCATTCAAAAACTGTGTAGCCGTGGCATTTTGGGACATGGTTCAGTAGGCGTCATGGGGTTGGGCTGACAGTCGGGCTTTACGGTCTTCAAGGTCTTTTCCAACCTTAATGACTCTGGGATTCTATGAGAAGTCCAACCAGAATGAAGTCCAGTATTATTTCGTCAATGTGAGGACTGAGAGCATCTCCAAGGCTGAGGGCTGCAAGTGTTGGTGGCACCTGAAACAGCCTATGGATAGCTGTCTGTCTGTGCATTCTGAGTGTTTTGCTTCGCTTTGCTACTTCAATGTGCCCTCTCCATGCAGTGATACGTGTTCACAAGCTGCTGTGCAGTTCAGCAACACACCTCTTTTTTTTTTTACAGACATTTGTCATGTTATGAGCACCACCCATTGAGACTCTCACCCTGGGTGTTAAAAGCAGCGAGAGATGGGTGAGCCCAGAAAAAGCATTATGGCAGTGAATGGAGTTATCACAATATGTGAAAAACAACAGTTTTTTTTTTTAATTAACACAACATCTAACAGTGCTGCCAGAGCCAAAAAGAGAAGCCAGTTTTCTATGCAGAGAAAGGGCACATGAAACAGACACCAGTGCTGACTTGGACTAGTTGCTAATTACCAGCATTTGCATGGAGGAAATGGATTTCTCTGCTGGTTTATGCAGTTCTTCAGCTGCAGCAATGCAGAGAATAATGCCACCCTCAGAGGTCATAGAATCATAGAGCGCTTTGGGTTGGAAGGGACATCAAAGCCCACCCAGTGCCACCCGCTGCCATGGGCAGGGACACCTCCCACTGGATCAGGGGCTCCAAGCCCCATCCAACCTGGCCTTGAACCCCTCCAGGGATGGGGCAGCCACCACTGCTCTGGGCAACCTGGGCCAGGGCCTCCCCACCCTCAGCGTGAAGAATTTCTTCCTAATGTCTGATCCAAATCTTCCCCCTTCCAGTTTAAAGCCATTCCTCCTTGTCCTGTCACTCCAGATCCTTGTGAAAAGCCCCTCCCCAGCTTTCCTGGAGCCCCTTTCAGCACTGGAAGCTGCTCTAATGTCTCCCTGGAGCCTTCTCTTCTCCAGGTGGAACAACTCCAAGTGTCTCAGCCTGTCCGCAGAGCAGAGGTGCTCCAGCCCTCACATCATCTTCATGGACTCCTCTGGACCCATTCCAACAGTCCCATCTCCCCCTTCTGTTGGGGATTGCAGAACTGGACACAGGACTCCAGGTGGGGTCTCAAGCGAGAGGAGTAGAAATGCCTCCAAACAGCCTGGGAAACGTGTCTGAAAATGTCTAAGCTTCAAGCCTGCACAGCCGGACAGAGCTCTCCAACCACACAAAGAACTGCCCACATTTTGGTTGCATCAGAGGAATCAGAGCTGAGGCACTGCTCAGTGTTTCCATAGGCAGTTCCCAGCCTGGCAATGTCATCAGTCATTTTACTATATGATTTCTCATCAATTTACCTGGTTAAGACACGGCTGAATGTCCCTGGAAACTCCTTACTGCAGTAAAGGGAGTTGTCAAGCCATGGTGATTGAGCCCAAAGGGGTTGAACCCAAAGACGGTGATGAGTCCCACCACCATTTCCCACCACCCCTCTGTCTGTCAAGAAGAGACAGAGGATGTCTCAGTGCACACATCCACATCCACATCCAAGATCCTCAGCCTTCACTAACGCTGAAAGCAGGAGCGTGTGACAATAAATCTGATTTCCAGACCTAAATCACAGTCAGAATTTTTCCAAAGTCAGTTTTTTGTGTTTTTTTTAAAGAAATAATCCAAAGCCATGAGAAGGGACTAGAACTTACAGGGCTTGTTTTCACAGTCATCTCTTCAGAAAACCATCTCTGGCACCGGCAGCCTGAGCAAACCACTGCACAGCTTCCCCTTGACCTCAGCAGTGAGAGCAAAACTCGTTGCACTAAAACCGCGGCTCCTCTGAGGGTGAAAATCATCTGAAGCAACCAAGGGCAAAGCCAGACCCTGTGAATCATTATCAGCAGTCACTCCAGCTCCAATCCTGGATCCGACACTAATTCTACATGTCATGGAACGAGTCAATGAGTCTCTCTATATTTCCATCGTGGAAATCATATTTAACCTACTTCTTTCAGGCTTCTCGGAGGATTAGTGTTCATAAAGCAATGTGAAGATTAAAAATGCTTTAAGTACTGTAGTTTGAGCTCAGTCTGTCCACAACAAGAACACCCACAAGGCCTGAAGCACAACAGGCTCCATTACAGTTGGATCTGATGATCTCAGAGGTCTTTTCCAACCTTAATGATTCTATGATTCTACGTATTGACAGTGCTGTGCAGGCTGAAAATAAGCATAACACTTACACTGCGTTGTCAGCAATATATTAAAATGCAATAATTAAATTACCATTGGATTGCATCCCCCTCCCCCCAAGTGCTAACAAGAGCGATAAACTGAGATGGTCTAATCCTGCCTTCAAATGAACAAATGGGAGTTGCACAGCATGAGGGTAAAACTCAGAGCATTGCAGCGTTGTAACGCTGAGAACAGCTGGCTCTGAAGCCAGGAATCCTTCCCACTACTGCAGGATAACTGGAATTTAGAGCAGAGCAGTGGCAGATTGTTTTATTCATCGGCTTTGAGTTTTTAGAATACTATGCATAGCATCATTGGTCAACGCAAATATGGCAACACAACCTTGGGATAGTCAGACTTTTCTCTCAGAGAAGCCCAAGAAGGCACTATTTAGCATCCAACCTAACAAGAGTGTTCAAGGACGTACTCTCTGTTTCCACCCTCAAACATCTGCTGCACACGCATTTTTACGCTGCACTACTGTAGTCATCAGCAATATAAGGATGGTTTCAAGTGCTATATATTAATCTGGGCCTTTTTTCCACTGCATCCTTCATAAATAGCTTGGATTACCCTATAACCCATACCCTTCTTTTTTTTTTTCCCTCAAGTAGATAATTCATTTTATATGGTGGCTTATACTAATCACAGAACCAATAAAGCTCGAAAAGACCTGTAAGATCATCAAGTCCAATGGCCAGCCCAGCACCACAAGAATAATGAATTTTATCACCAACAACTTACACCCACACGGGCCACATAACAGCTCCAAGGTACACTTTGGCCAGAGGCGCCCCAGAGCTGATGTAGCCCTTCACTATCCTGTACCATCGCAACCATAAAGATAACGTTGTACCCTAAAGCAACGAACTAGAGAAAGAAAAACAGCAATATCCCATTTCACGGATGCCAAACCCTGGTGTAACACAACTCAGCTGTTGCAGGTGATCCCTGAGGATGTTAGATCATGCACAGCTCATCCAGAGTCCTACTCAAGAAGAAGCATTAGACCCCTTGGGGGAGCACCTTGTGCAGCTTTGGAGCCAATTTGCTCATACACACCTGGGTTTTAGCAAGAAGCCAGAGAGAAAATAAGGTTGAATCTTTCTCTCAATTGCTTGGGAAAAGCCTAAAAGTAGCAGTTTGGGCTGAATGGGATCGGATGAGCGCGCAGCTTGATGCTCAAAGCACAGGTAATGTGTAAATTAACCTTATCTTCTGTGGCGGTCACCCGCAGCAGAAAGTGTTACCTTCCCTCTGTACAACACAATTTAACACCCATATCAGTCTGATGTTTCTAACACTGAGATCAAATACCATGGTGCAATTAAGATATCTTTGCAGAGGTCAGAGCGCTTTTATGTGATGCTCCAGCAAACCAGTTACTCCTGTAGGAGCTGTGGGAGTTCCACTGGTCCCAGCTCATTAAGGTATTTTCTCCCTGGACTGATTTGTGCAGCCAGCTGGAAATGTCCCTTCAAAAGCAAGGAAAATCCTGCATACTCAAAGTTTCTGCAAAATGCTGAGCTGTCTCCAGTCCTTCCGTCAATTCCCGAGGGCAGGCAGGAAGGATGACCTTCTCCCAGGATTTATGCTTTGCATACCTTGTAGGAGAAGAACACAGCTTCTTAGCCACACTAAAACGAGGTCAGCAATTCTTTTGTGCACTGTTTCTAACAAGAGCAAAACTCGCACCCAGCCAATTTTATCAGCTCTCTGGCACCCTGATGCTCTTTCTGCTCTGGGATCGCACCAGGGAGCATCCCTGGCTCCAATGCAAGCCACTCATGAGCATCTGGCCCCTGTGGAGCACTGCAGATGGAGAAGTCTTGTACCTTGTCCTCACAATAACCATCACGTACGGGGCAAGGATCATGCTGGCTTTCTTCTCCACAAGCTTGTATGATGCTAGCCCAGCAGTCCGGCTCTGCAGGCACCAGGAGAACAAATCAGTTGTCCTTCTACACCGTAGCAGTTTCAGAAAGAAACTTCCTACAAACTTCATCACCTCAACCACCATCAGCCACCGATGGTTATAAAACACCAACACGACGATCTAATTGAGTACAGTTGATGCATATCTTGAAAACCCAGGAAAGTAATTTTCAGAAATCAATGGGACCGTTGACTTCTGGGCACACCCTCTGGGTTCTCCATCCCAAAGTGCCCCAAATGTCAGCGAGGATGTGGGATGGCAAGCAGTTACCGGGAGGTGGGCAAGGGCAATCACAAGTCTTTGTGCTCTGACGTAATTACAATGCTCATAAACGTTTTGAATGTCTGATGATATTTGATGTTAAAGCTTTCACATCTCAGAGCTCGAACAGTTCTCCAGCATCGCAGCAGTAATTACATGTCTGACAAAGCCTATTATGACTCCTTCCAAGCCGGTGATATTTCAGACACATAATCATTACTCTTAGTCAGGTACTGACCTTTCTGTACCTTAAGCTCTCCCGTGGCAGTGCTCTACCGTTATGAGTATTTATGATTTTTCTATAAGGGATGTCTCATTTATGATTAAGGCTGCATCATTCTCATTCCAAATTCTACCCAAAGAAAAAGAACAGGATCGTTTAGTCGGCCATTTATCTTCGCAGCATCTCTGCCTCCTTCCAGAGCAGGGCAAGTAAGACCGGAACAGAGAGGATCTCTTTTTCAGTCCTTCGGGAACATTACCTCGAGTCTTTCTCATTGTTTTCTTTAAATCACCTCTGGAGAAGTTGCTTCCAGCTGCTTTTCAAAACCCTTAAGTCTAACACCAGCACCAGCCTGTTTATGGGACAGCTCTTCCAAATCTCCTCCCCATCCCACCGTTAACTCTAAACAGAAGTTGTTCGCCCCGGTCTCTCCCTTTCCCAAATTCAAGGATAGTGAGGGTTTATTTCTTCTCTTTCTTTTCAACCAGAGCTTTAGTTTTTGAGATGGTACCGGCTTCAAAGCCCTGCAGAGCACCAGCACAGATCAGTCCCCCTGACCCCACCTCATTCACCAGGATCCCTTCTCTGCCTTTAATATAACACAGCATCCAGCCTTATTTGCTGTGTCAGTCGGATTCCTCTTGCATCTCTGTCGGGGGTTAATCCCTCTCTTAACTCCTACCCGCGTTCTCATTGTATGGTTTTAAATCCTCTTGTAAAGCTTGAGATTTGAAGCACTATCAAAACACATCCCCCACAAGCATGCTGCCCTCCCTGCCTCCACCCGTGCCGCGCTTCCTGCTCTTTTCCAGCTTCAGCCTTGCACCCCACAGCAGAAAACAGAGCAGCGGTGGCCACATGCAGCCCAGCCGGCACCTGCATCTCTGCCAAGACACAGGTTATTTCCATACAATCTGTAGTTTAGAGATCTCACAGTGACGCTGACCTTGGTTTGAATCACAGGCACCAGCGGTTATTCGGTATCAACCAAGACACACATGAGAGCTGTGCTGCAGATACACAGAACCAGAGAATTGTTAAGGTTGGAAAAGACCTTGAAGATCACCCAGCCCAACCCCACCGTGCCTAATAAACCCCGTCCCAAAGTGCAGTGGTGACATGGTTTTTGAGCACCACCAGGCATGGTGACTCCACCACTGCCCTAGGCAGCTTCTTCCGGTGCTTCACCACTCTTTTTTCCTCATATTTTTCCTCATATCCAAACTAAACCTCCCCTGGCATAACTTGAGGCCATTTCCTCTCGTCCCACCCCTTGTCACTTGGAAGAAGAGACCAACACCCACCTCACCACAGGACTGCAGACATGAAAGGGAACACCTAAACTTTCAGTAAAGCCCTCAAAGGCTGAGAATGGGAAACTGGTCTTGCACTGTCACTGTGCGAACTTCAGTCACCTCCATGGAGCTGGCCATGACTGATTTGACATGTTCATCAAGAGGAACATGGGTCAGGGTGAGGAGAGAGGAACAATCCCTGCTCACGTGTGGAAAGCTGCTGGTCAAGCTGACTGCAGCAGAAATAAAGTTTCAAGGGGAATTTTCGCTAAGCTCAAGGCTTCTGCCCAGTGTGATGACACACAGAGAAATTAGAGTTACCACCGGGATTTGAGCGCACAAGGGACCTTTTGTTCCTCTAAGAAAAGCAAGAAGCAATCAGCTCGGGCATTGGCAGCTGCGCTGCCTCTCCAGGCAATTCTGGATGCTTCCCCAAAGCTTTTACTGTGCTTTCAGGAGTGCAAAATGGCTTCTGCAGCACCCAAAGGTGCAGAAGGCACCAACATCCAACACATCTCGTCTGGTAGCATCAGAGGGGTGGTGGAGAGCAAGACCAGAGGAGGAGGTGGTTGCATTGCCCAGTAGATAACACATGTCCCAAAGCACATATCGCTTTGAACCACACAGCCACAGCCATTAGTAAACACTAAACAGTCCATTCTTCCACCACCCCAACACTTGCTCCCACCACCTCCCGTAGCAGTACTTGGAGCAAATTAACTCTGTGCTGTGTATTTTGCCCAAAACAATATTGCTTCAATGAACTGAGTGTGCTCAGTCTCACACTGGGTATGCAGGGAGTTTCTAAAGAGCTGGTCACTGGAAAAATTAGAGGCTGTCACATATGAATTTTAATCACTTGCCCTTTTCTTCAGCTCTTTTACACGCAAGTGCTGCAAAGCAACTCTCTGCAAACCATCCTCTCCAGGAAAAGTTTTAACTTAAAGAGGAGTTTTAACACATGCCCAGATCACAGCAGGTGTTCCAATGCTTTGTGAATCATTTTGTCCCTGAAAATGGATCAGATGTTGTTATAAAACCTCTGCAGCCCCTTCTTCTGCTCACCCACAGCTTTTCTCCCCTCTTTTTCTTCCTTTTAAATTGGCATTTCCTGATGCCAGTCTGGATCCAACAGATCTTTGCAGCCACATGAGGTGCCTCCAGTTCCATCTCATGGACTTGATACAGGCAAAAAGGCACAGGACAACTTCACTAACACTGGCATAGGAGCAAATGTCTTTCAAGTTCTGCCCCAGAACCCTGTCTTTACATGGCAATGGTATACTAGAAGCCTAAAGAATTAAAAATCAAATTGCCTCCAATTTTTCTCAGTTCACAGACAATCTTAGATTTTTTTGCCCTTTTTCCTTGCCACCCACTCAATTCCACGCAGTTACCTCAATTGTGTCTTCCCAGTGTGCTCTGGGCCACTAATATAGCTAATTTATACATATACATATACATATACATATACATATACATATACATATACATATACATATATTTATTGCATTCGTACATTGTGCATTTTATACATTTTATAGTATATATATTATATATCATACATTCGTATATTTATTATATCTTTTTACATATATACTACCGCATCTTCTGCGCTGGAAAAAGAGCTATTCAAGGTGACATCATGGTTCCTGATTATCACAGAATCATGGAATGGTTTGTGTTGGAAGGGACCTTAAAGCCCATCCAGTTCCACCTCCCACTGGATCAGGGGCTCCAAGCCCCATCCAACCTGGCCTGGAACCCCTCCAGGGATGGGGCAGCCACCACTGCTCTGGACAACCTGGGCCAGGGCCTCCCCACCCTCAGCATGAAGAATTTCTTCCTAATGTCTAACCTAATCTTCCCCTTTCCAATTTAAACCCATTCCCCCTCACCCCGACATTCCAGGGTAAAAAAGACTTTGTAAAAAGTCCCTCCCCAGCTTTCCTGGAGCCCTTTCAGCACTGGAAGCTGCTCTAAGATCTCCCCACAGCCTTCTCTTCTCCAGACTGTACAACCCCAACTCTCTCAGCCTGTCCAGAACAGACAGAGACTGGTTTCCTGTTCTCAGTCACAGATCAAATCTGACCTTCTGAGATCGCAAGTTTGAGTTTTATCCGTAGTCTACAGGATGCACCAGACATAACGCAGTTTTTTAAAAGCTAAGACACTGCAGAATAAGTGATGATTTTGCACCGCTTTAGGTTTAACACACTCACAGAGCTCAGTCCTGGTGCCTGAGCTGCCCGAGCACCTGTGTCCACCCATGCTCACCTGCACCCCAACCGCCTAAAGCAGAGCAGCAGATAGAAGGCATCTCACAGAGTCAGTAATTCAGTTTAAAAGAGCGAAAAAGAAGGCACTACATCGATCACCCATATATCACACCATCATCGCACCCTGTTCAAGCAGTTACACCACTCTCCGTGAAGCACTGTGGAGGGAAAAAGCCCGGATCAAACTGCAGAGAACACAATATCCACCAAGAAGCGTTCAGATTTAATATATAGTGTGCTACAGTACCCAAGCCTGCAATTACCGTAATATCAGCCCAAGACAGAAACAACCAGAGCAGCACTGAACAGCAACAGCAAGTGCCTTGTTTAAGAGCTTTGAAGGTTGTTATTTCCATGTTCCCTTTCAAACAGGGCTGTCCTAACCACAGACAGCAGTTATCAATTATAGGTGGCTCTCAAAAGTAGATTTACTATGGTAAGGAGGACAGCAGAGTCGAGCACCTCCGGCTGGAGCTGTCGGCTAGCCCGCTGCCTGCAGAATAGGCAGGGGTGCGGGAGAACATCAAGTCTTCCTTATCACAGACTTAAGCTGAAAAGCAAGCAGTTGCTTTCTATTTCAGGTGTGTGCCCAAGAAAATGCATGGGTCCTGTCCACATGGGACAGCAGACTGTGATATCTTCTACAAAGAATCATGCGGATTACTGCTCAGCCTGGATTTCAGAGTCCTAAGCCTTCCTCTTTCCATAGATAGCTCCCCAAATTTCTGAATTCTTCCAGCTTTGCTCAAAGCACAAACATGTGCAGGAGATCTGTACTGCAGGCTGGAGCCCGTCTGGGCACAACCCATCTGATCCCTGCCCACAGCAATGCTTCTCCAGCTGCATTTTGGATTTGAACTGCGGCTCATCCTCCATTAGAAACACATCCCAACTTAAAGCCAAGACACAGCAGAAAACAGGTCGAAACACGTGGAAAAAAGTTCAGTGCTTACTCCTGCCACTAAAAGCCAGGGCTATATAAAAACTAGAGCTAATCCACAAGAAAATTTAAACACACTGTGAGTCAAGATGACCAATAAAATGATTCCCAGTGCAACTTTCAGCTTTCTCAAATTCTCATTTAGATCATGGCTTATCTGCTAAGAACAAAATCTTAGAATCATAGAATCATGGAAAGGTTTGGGTTGGAAGGGACCTCAAAGCCCATCCAGTTCCACCCTTCTGCCATGGGCAGGGACACCTCCCACTGGATCAGGGGCTCCAAGCCCCATCCAACCTGGCCTGGAACCCCTCCAGGGATGGGGCAGCCACCACTGCTCTGGGCAACCTGGGCCAGGGCCTCCCCACTCTCACAGCAACACATTTCTTCCGAATATCTAATTTAAATCTATCTTGTGTCTGTCCTCAGCAACACAAGAAACACAGAAATAAACAAAAGTAAAACTCACACTACATTTATCTGTTCTCAACACTGATTTGAAGGACCCATAAATACCTCCAAATATCTACCAGTCACCACCTAACTCACAATCACATAAAGACATACTCCATAAAGACAACTAACATTAGATTCTGGGTTTAGCCTGATTATCTCACCAAATTATCTGAAATGTGGTTTTCTCCAAGCTATTAAGCATGGCATTTGCAGAAGGGTTTGAATTTCTTCCAGGAAACTCATCCAAGCAGCAACAGGAGAAGGATCCCCATTTGAATCATGGTTGCGCTGAGCACATGAGATGCTGAGGACCGCAGAGATCCTCATCAGTTCAGCCTGCCCGGCAGTCTTGCCAACTAAAAACGGGGTCAAGTCAGCAAGTAGAATTAATTAGAAATACCTGACCTCAAAGAGATTTCAGCGTGAAGCAGTTCTGCATCACACAAGGAAGGCTGACACAGGAATTCAGTTTTGCTTCTTACAGAAGAGAGAAAGAGCTACAGCACCCATGGGTGAAGATCACACTGAGTAGATACCATACGACAGAAAACCCCATAATCTCAGCAGAGATGATAATCTGGAAAATCTTTTCCACAACTTCACTTCAATTGCACATTTGCAATATTTATTTGGGTATTTGCCTGCTTTGGACCAGACACTTCAATCCGACCCCGCTGTCTGAGCGCCCACTCACCTGGCCATCTGCTTGTAGGCTTCCTCTGCCACTGCAAAGATGTGAGGGTCCATATCCCCCATGTTTTGGCCACTGTACGCATAGATGACATCTTGTTCATAGATTGGCAGCTGTTCATATGGATTGATGGCAACAAGAACAATACCTTAGAACAGATAAATAGAGAGATCGTTACAAAGCAGGCAGAGGGTTAATATTGCAGGCTTTTCCAGGCTCATGTTAGTTGTTTCTATCAATTTTTTTAAAATACGATGCTTGGAGAAAAAGAAAAAATGAGAAGGTAATGGGGATGGACTCCTAATTCTTACCTCCTTCAAAGTGCTGTGCTTTGATAACAAGGCTATAAGGTCCAGTACAGCAACAGAAGAGGCACGCAAAACTGGTGAGAAGAGCATGCATAAAATAACCTTCATTGTGTGAAGCCAGGCTTTGCAGGAGGAGTGAGAAGAAGCGCTAAAAAGTGCCTGAGCCGGCACTTCAGAAAAGCAATTCCTATGCAACCGAAGCTCTGCTAGACCCAAACAAACATCCCGGATTTTCCCCTGGCGTAAATCCCAAGCAAAAGCTCATAAGAAAGAATGTACTCAAATCAAAATGAAATGCATAAATCACAGGGATGGAATGCCAGAGCCTGCATTAAAGCTTTAAAGTCTCTTTCCTCTCTGGCTCTAGGAACACCGTGCCTGCCCAGAGGAGTAAGCGAGCCCAGGAATTAATGAGAGGCAAAGTCATGCATGATGTTACCATGGGCTTGAGGGAGCTGCTCTGCACCCTACGGAACTGCAGCAGTCACGAGTTCCACCTTCAGGTTTTGCAGGTTTAAACTGTTATTGCAAGGTGCTCCAGAGAGCACGTGATGGATGGGAGTTGGTGCTGTGCTCCCAGTCCAGATGACTCAGGGCATGGGCACGCTCAAATTACAGCAAAGTACAGGAACTCTCAGCCTGCTGCAAACACCAGGATACCCACGACAGAAGGCAAAGGTCAGCTAAGTGACGTTACTTATTTCCATGGGGTATCAACACAACAGTTTCACCTCGCCAAGCCCAGCTTCTATCTATCTGCCTCTTGGTCCTTTTAGGGTCATGCACCTCTCTCCCTTAGTCGTGGAAAACAAGCCTGCTGCCCTACCACTGCCCTGCTCAGCACTTTTCTTCCCTTCTCAACTACTTTACAACCAGAGCGCAAAGTACACTGCACCTGCACGGGGCTTTGTATCTAAACCCACGCTTGCTAAGCTCGAATGGCTATGCCTGATCCTATGCATCTTCGTTAACATGTGCTCAAGACCATCATAAACATTCATGAGAAGCTGCACCAATGAAACCTCACTGATTTTGGGTGAAAGCAAGCGTGCAGCTGCCTGGGAGCACACATGCAGCTGCAAAAGGCTGCGAGTCATGCCAACACTCTAACAGTACAGATCATGTCATAGAATTATTCAGCCTAGAGAAGAGAAAGGTCCGGGGAGACCTTAGAGCAGCCTCCAGTGCTGAAAGGGGCTCCAGGAGGGCTGTGGAGTTGCTCTTGATCAGGGAGGGCAGGGATAGGATGAGGGGAATGGTTTTCAGCTGCAAGAGGGGAGATTGAGATGAGATCTTAGGCAGAAATGTTCTCCTGTGAGGCTGGGGAGGCCCTGGCCCAGGTTGCCCAGAGCAGTGGTGACTGCCCCAAACCTGGAGATGTTCCAGGCCAGGTTGGATGGGGCTTGGAGCCGCTGATCCAGTGGGAGGTGTCCCTGCCCATGGCAGGAGGTGGGACTGGATGGGCTTTGAGGTCCCTTCCAACCCAAACCATTTTGTGGGTCTATGGTTCTATAACATATTTAAAGGAAAATCACCACTATCACCAGACACTGAGGCCACACATTTCAAAGGTGTTACTCTTAAAGAAGAGTCTTCTCCTGCCAAGCATTACATTAACAAAAGCTGCAACGCTTAATCATAGCTGCCCGTGCCAGCCTTAACCCTGTCACACAGTCACCTGCATTCACTGAAATCTTGCAACTTATCAGTTAGAGAACAGCTACTCAACCCCACAGCTCGCTGGGTCATCTTGAGTGCCAGCAAGAGAGTTCAACATTCAATATTCTCCAATGTAAAATAATAAAAATGGCTGAATTGCCTTCTTTCTCTTTTTTTTTAGGTTGCAAATTGTTGCCATCCATTCACGGGTAATTGAATGGTTATGGCAAGTTAACCTCCGCAGGAATGACAAACCCAAATTCGTACCTGTCCTCCTCCTGGTTTGAATTTCAGAGTTAGATGACCCAAAAGTTATCAGGAAAAGGCAGGAAACAACCATGTAGCAAGATTTTTTGGTACTCTTTCTGCACACAGAGCTGACCTCTATCACCAACACCCATCTTCTCTGGGCATCATTAAAATGCTGGATGGAAACTTCTCCAGAAATTAGTTTCTCTCACAGGGAAAAAAAAAAAAAGAAATGCTTCATACCAATACTAACAGCAGATCTTCATTGCCTGCTTCTCTGTAATGTAACTACAGTTTTTGCCTCTCATCGCTGGATAAATTGTGGAATTTTCTGGGACATCAACTACCGCAAACTGGTCCTCATTATAAGCCCATTACAGCATAGTTTTCCTCTCTTTCAGGATGAACACCTATTATGGGCATTTCTCAGTTGGATCGCATCTTTCTGGCACGCTGCTGTTCTCCAGCAGTTTGCTAAGTCCTACTTTTTCCTCTCTCACCACCAAGCACACGACAAAGTTGGCCTCAAATTTATCGGACAAGGTGTTTCCACCAAGAAGACCACGAGCTCATGACATTCACAGAGCAACAGACCTCAAAAACCACCTCTGGTTTTGTGCTTGTTGGCACACGCTTGTGTCTTCCAGCCACCCCAAACTCACAGCCCATGGACTTGCCACATATTACAGCCTCTGGCTTGTGTTATCAAAGGGTTTCTATGTGGACGTGCCCTAACCCACTGCTTTCCAGGAGCTGGACATGTGGCCAGGACACTCACCACAGTATGTGTAGATGTGGTTGGACTCGAGGAACCTGACTTTGAGGTTGTGGAGTACTGCAGGCTCGTGCAGGTAGCTCAGGGCAGTCAGGTCATTCTCTCCCACCAGGATATCCGGATTGCGAAGGAAAGGCAGCTCGTTTCCTTGGAGGTCGATAGGATACTCGTAGAGCTAAAAAGACACACATGAGGAATATGAAAACACAAAACCCAACAGCTCCTCTACTGTCTTACAACCCCAGCTTGATACGGTCAATACCTGCACCTCCTGCTCTAATTGGAATGAAAGCCCCTTTGGGCCAAATGCTACAGGGACCTGGATGACTCTGCTTGTCCCACACAGCCCTTTGTAAATGGCTTGGAGATGGCCAACAGATGGTCCTGGTGGATGTTTATGGTCCACAAGCATCAACTTGAGCACGCATGAGTTGTTTCCAGGCCAGTCTTGGGGCTAAAGGCCTGTAGGCAGCTCTGAGCAGTAACAGGTACCATACAGAAAAACTGTAGAAGTTTCAGCTTCATCTGATCTAAGCATCTTCACGCTCTTCGAAAGGCAGCTTCATTTCAAACCAGACCATATTCTTCCAATCAGAGCGATTTCTCAACTCATTCTAATTGAAGTTACTTTTACACTCAAAACCTTACACTCCTTCAGGCAGCGAAGGACGTGGTCCCTGCTGCTTCAAATATCCGAAGAGCCGGGCTATGCTGTCAAAGCATACGGCTGCCAATATGCTCACTGTTTGGGCTCATCTCAAAAGAACAGCAGAGCCACCAGCTACACCAAAAGTGTAATTTTTTTCCCCATTGCAGTCGGGGAAAAAAATAATTGCTTGTGGTGTTGCCTCCCATGGAGTGTTCCAGGAAGGGGTCCTGATGCTTGGCACCCAGAAGGAAGGAATCCCAGCTGGCGAGCAGAAGGGCACTGCTACCACCGCATTGGCGCTGGATCACTGCCCGCGCAAACAGCACAAGAAAAGTTGACACAACTGCACAAGGACAGGGTCACACAGCACATCTGACGACCTCAAGCTTGTTTTGTACACCAGTTCCAGGTTGCCAATGCCAATTTTCAAGAGTTTGCCTTCAGTCTCACGTATTAATGGCAAACACACCCAGGATCCCTCGTGATATTTAAAAATGAGCTCTTCATTCAAAAGGGAGTACTCTTGCATACAGAGTACAGCCAGAAACCACAACATCCATGAAAATTCACTTAACGCACAAGGACAAAAGAGAAGCGCTAAGCTGTCAGCTAATGCACACAGGCTGTCAGGAACAAAGGGATTCCCACAGCTTCAAAACCCCCGAAGATGTGTATGCTCAGTATCTCCATCTGATGTACAAGTGCATTGTTCCCCTTCACTAAAGCTTTTGAGCCTGACGTGATGTGGGTCCAGGCAGGGTTTCATTCAGAAAAGCATCAAACAGGGGTCTCTGGGAGTAAGTATTTAGTGGTGTCTTGCACAACCCCAAAATGAGATGTTCCTGTGTTTCACTGCGACAGTGACATGCTCATTAAGCATCTACAACACCGAGTAATTCTTTAATCTCCTTGTGCTTTATTGTTGCTGAGTCTAAACTCAGCTGTACAAAAAGGCTACACCTTGCAGGACTTCTCAGAACCTTTAGTTTCCAGGAAAATACCCCGATTAAACAGAAAAAATATTCTTATTTTTGACCCCAAGTACTAAAGCAGTTGAAGATTTCAACCAGAAAAGAAGGATGAAGTTTGCAGCACTCAGCAATACCTCCTGGCAGCAGTGGCATCAGATGCCACTGGGAGGCAGAGACAAGGAGGTGCATGGCAGGGCAGAAACAAATCCAACATGAGCCTCATGCGTTCACATCATGAGCACAAAGTGTCATGTCTTTAGAGAAAAAGATACGCTGAAATGATGATTGATATGACTTGGTACTGGGACTGATAGACACGGGATAGTGAATCCAGGAGGTCCAGCCACAGGGCTACTGGGCAGGGAGACCATCAATAAGGAACGGGCAGTGACTCACAGTCCTATAAAACAAGTCTGGTGCTCGCAAGGGACGGTGAGGTGACATCTGGGCATCTCTTCATCCAGATTTATCACCTTGGAGATGAAAAAGCATCACAAAGAGGAGCATCATCTATTCTTTACCTTCTCATAAAGCAGCCCTATGCTGGCAGAGCAAACTGGGTAGGACAAGAAGAGCCGCTGGGGCTGATAGAATCATAGAACCATTACAGTTGGAAAGATCTAAGATCATCCAGTCCAACTGTAAGACCAACACCACTGTGCCTACTAACCCATACCCTGAAGTGCCACGTCTGCGCATTTTCTGAATGCCTCTAGGGATGGTGACTCCATCACCGCCCCGTGCAGCCTCTGTCAGGAAAGAAATTTTCCCTAATATCCAACCTAATACCTTCTCTGGCGCAACTTGACGCCACTGATCTAGGAAGAGCCAACAGCACCTTGAACTGGGAGCAGATTTCAACACGAGTGACTTTCTTTACAAACCTGCCACATTCATGCACTGCAAATGCCCTGCACTTGCGCGGCTCTGCAAGAATTGTTTTGATGAACAGCCTAATCAAGCGTGTCTCATTCCTGTTCTCCATCTTGCCATTAAGTAACTTGGTGAAAATATTCCTCACAGTAGGGAAATGGTTGGCTGGCAGGGGATATGAATTACTTACCCTCCTCAGAGCATTTTCAATTAGGAGAAAGTGGCCTCTATTAACTCTTAGCAACAGAGCAGATCACCCCGCTACACAATTAAGGAAACCCCATTCGCCCAGTGAAAAAAGCGTGTTTAGGTGGAATTCTTAATGAAAAATGTATTTATTGTTCCTGCAACACCAGGCAGCACACATGGGAAATGTACCTCTTGGTGGGTGTGTAGCATGGCTGCTCTCCTTCCCATTAACTACGCAAAGGTTGCAGCTGATGCAAATCACAGAATCACAAAATCATTTAGGCTGGAAAAACACTGCCAACGCCACCACCAAACCACGTCCCTTAGCACAACATCCACACATCTTTTAAACCCCTCCAGGGATGGTGACTCCACCACTGCCCTGGGCAGCCTCTGCCCATGCTTGACAATCCTTTCCATGAAGAAATTTTTCCAAATATCCAATCTAAACCTCCCCTGGCACAACTTACGGCCAATTCCTCTCATCCTATTGCTTGTTACTTGGGAGAAGAGACCAACATCCACCTCACCACAACCTCCTTTCCAGGAGCCGTGGACAGTCATGAGGTCTCCCCTGAGCATCCTCTTCTCCAGACTAAACAGCCCCAGGTCCCTCAGCTGCTCCCCATAACCCCTGTGCTCCAGACCCTTCTCTAGCTCTCTTCCCCTTCTCTGGACGTGCTCCAGTCCCTCAATGTCCTTCTTGGAATGAGAAGCCCCAAAGAGAACACAGGATTCCAGGTGTGGCCTCACCAATAACGAGTTTAGGGGCATAATCCCTTCCCTGCTCCTGCTGGCCAAACCACGGCTGATCCAAGCCAGGATGCTGCTGGCATTCTTAGCCACAGTTAACTTCAACTGCAATCCCCCACTGTTACCCAACATCCCATCCTATGAGCTTTTTGTGTGGGAGAGAAAGCAGCTGCTCTTCGCAAGCCTCCATCCTGCTTTGGGAATGATTTATCACCGGCAGCACACACGCTGTGAGCCTGGGCTGGTTCGTGCGTTTGAAAGCAGCACTTGCTAAAAGACATCTACATTTAAATGAGTTTCTCATTTTTGTATTTCAGAGGGGTTTTTATTAAAAAAAAAATGTGAAAAAGGAGGTTCACATAAGATTAAAGAGAAAAATTGAGGCATGGAGGATGCTGTTGCACAGAGTCACTTCTGCGCTCTATGTGATTTTTCCATCGGTACACAAGTTTGAGCAGATGCCACCGGCCACGTTCTTCCCAATTTGTTCAGCAGCAAAAAACATAAACTGGTATTTCTAACATAGAGCTGCTATGAAAAAAAAAATTCATTCTCACATCACAGACGGTTACAACTTTGCCGGGGGATGAAAAGAGATGAGAGAGGTCAAGGGCTTTTCTTGCAACCTACTATAACGGAAGTATCTGGGGATGGAGTGGGCAGGGACAAACTGGAAGCGCTAAGGCAATAAAACACATCTCAAAACACTTCCTAAAGAAACACAATATAGCTTCAGCTCCTTCACACATTATTATGAGGCTTTAAGTTACTGAAAAGAATAATGGCATTCAAAAGCTTACAGTTTCATCTTCAAGTTTCAGATGGAGGCTTCTATCTCCCTCTTTGTAATCCTTGATAATTTCTGCCGATCTCCAAACTTCATCAGGGTCAGGAATCCAAACCCTAGTGTACTGGAAAGAGAGGGGGGGGGGTAAAAAAAGAAAAAGCTTAAACAGAAGAAAACGTCAGGAAATTAAATCATAAATAAATTAATTCACCATGGATACAATCCCACAGTCATTGTAAAGCCAGTGCAGCTAAACCATATATTTCAGTTCAGAAAAAAAAAATTCTAATTTTAGGTCTTAGGGGTAAATTATAGACCAGGAGTCTGATTTTCAATCAGACTTTCAATCAGGCTTCTCGTGGGCACGGTGTACACTAGCTTGTAACCAATCTAACAAAGCAGAGTATAGACCCAAGGTAAATGTGAAATTTAATTTCAATGGGGGGAAAATGGCAAAACAGCCTTCTAGAAGCTTTTATGAAATAACACAATTTAACCCCAGCAGACCGTGTACATATTTCTTCTGCACAAAACTACGATGGGTTGCACCCTACAGAGCAAGCTCCAACTCAAACCCACCACCACGGAAGTCAAAGCCAACTTCTTCGGCTGGAGGCAAACCAGGCGGCAAGGCTCCAGAAAAATGCTTAGATGCAACATTTAACCTTTCTAGCATCTCCAAAATTCAGGTCATCCTTACGCTCTTGATAAGAAATCCCAAAGGTGAGACAATACAGCCCAGCCGAAGCGTCCATAAAGGGACAAAATCCAAAAGCGAGCAGCACTGCTCACACATAATGAGATTATGGCATTATTCAGAGCCATAACACCTTCTGCTAATGAGATTTAATTTGCTTTTATGACGCAGAGATAAATACTCTGCCCAGGCTGCGAGGAAGCACCCTTTTGAGCAGAGCCAGTAACTGTTGCTGTGCTAAGACCTCCAGCACTTGCTTCCAGGAGTCGGGGAAAAAACTCACCATAGACCCAGTAGCAATGCCACAACCTCCATGGATGGGTTTCCCTCATTCTTTACACCCACCTTTCTTTTTGCCAGAGCAGGTGCCAGTTTCCCTGCTTATGGGGCTGCCAGGGTAAGGTCCTGAGAACAAGGAATGCAAAGTTGCTCCATCCCTGCAGGGAGTCACCTCGAGTCAGGCTTTTGTTTCTACGCATGGACCCATAAGATCCAAGGGGCTCGACACAACAGCCAAGGTCTTGCCACATAGAATCATAGAATAGTTAGAGTTGGAAGGGATACTAAAGATCATCTAGTTCCAACCCCCCTGCCATAAGCAGGGACATCCCACTGGCTCAGGCTGTCCAAGGCCCATCCAACCTGGCCTGGAACACGTCCAGGAATGGGGCAGCCACAGCTTCCCTGGGCAACCTGGGCCAGTGTCTCCCCACTCTCATAGTGAAGAAATTCTTCCTAATGTCCAGTCCAAATCTGCCACTCTTCAGTTTGTACCCATTTCCCCTTGTTCCTGTCCCCACAAGCCTCTGTGAACAGCCCCTCTCAGCTTTGCTGTAGCCCCTTCAGGTACTGGAAGGTCGTTATAATACCTCCTCTGAGCCTTCTCTTCTCCAGGCTGAATAACCCCAACTCTCTCAGCCTGTCCTCGTAGGGAAGGTGCTCCAGCCCTCCGATCATCTTTGTAGCCTCCCCTGGACCCGTTCCAACAGCCCCATATCCTTCTTACGTTGAGGATTCCAGAACTGGACACAGTATTCCAGAAGAGGTCTCTCAAGAGAGGAACAGAGGGGCGGAATCCCCTCCCTATCTCTGCTGGCCACGCGGCTTTTGATGCAGCCCAGGACACACTTGACCTTCTGGGCTGTGAGCGTACGTTGCCGGCTCAATATAGAGCTCCTCATCAACCATCAAGATACCTTAACATCAAAAGATACCTTAATGCCTGTAGCAATAACACCAGCCTGGCCTATGAGATTCATCACATGCAAGCTTGAACACATCTTCCCCACAGCCTGAGGTGTCATTGAGCTGTGAGGTGGGATTACTGCACGTGGTAGGACACTCAGTACAAGTTAAGTGACGCGCCCAAGGGCATACAAACAGCTAGTGACACAGACAGAGGAAATCCCAGAAACATGAATTCTGACATTAGTTGTCTCAGTCTAGAGAAGCTGGGTACCTCGCTCCTTTTGGAAGCTCTGAAAATCCATTGAGGGTGGTGAGGCCCTGGCCCAGGTTGCCCAGAGCAGTGGTGGCTGCCCCATCCCTGGAGGGGTTCCAGGCCAGGTTGGATGGGGCTTGGAGCCCCTGATCCAGTGGGAGGTGTCCCTGCCCATGGCAGGGGGTTTGGAAGTGGATGGGCTTTGAGGTCCCTTCCACTCAAACCATTCTGTGATCCTATAAAGTGGTCTAATACTGGACTCAACCAGTCAACCAGAACCCCTCAAGGATGACTTATTTATTGGCACCTGCAGGGCATGTCTCCCCGAAAGTCTCCCTGCTGATTAACATAAGAGCTGTATAAACTTATTCTTACGCACAACATACGGGGTTGGTAGGTTGGACATTAGGAAAAGGTTCTTCCCCCAGGGGGTGGTGGAGCACTGGAACAGCTCCCAGGAAAGCAGTCACAGCATCAAGCCCGACAATATTCCAGAAGCATTTGGCCAAAGCCCTCAGATCAGATCCACACTGTGAATGTTGGGGTTCTCCCATGCAGGGACAGGGGCTGGACTTGAGGAACCTCACTGTGTCCCTTCCAACTGAAGACATTCTATCCAGGTGACACAAACACCAAAGATTGTTTAGTCCCTCATCTTAAAACCAAACCCCCAGCACACAACGGCCAAATAACACTGATAGGTACCCAAGAGTTAAAGGAACGGCAGCAGCCAACAGCCTTTTCTGTGGCTGAAGAGCAATAGATTTTTATATGTATCGCCTGTAATTATTTTTAGAGCTGCTCGATAGCTACAGCAGCAGGAACCTTTAGATCTTAATGGAGCTACACAAATATATTGCCGGAACAGCAGTTTTATCAAGGAGGGAGAAAAAAATAAAATAAATAAATAGACTTTTCTCAGCACACCACCTCTAGCATCCCACAAAACTTCCGTTCTTTCCCTGCTACAAGGAAGGGAAGCTAGGACGGGGAAGGGGCCGCTTTGGGACCCCCCCACCCAACCTCTCCTGTCCACTTTGGCAAGCAGCATTCCAAGAGATGCAACATCCCTGCAGCAAGGCCTGGAACCCCATTTTTGGTTGGAACATGAAACAAGGAATAGGTGCAGCTGGCAGTGCATCACTTGGCTTTCTTCACCCCCTGCACCTTGCCCCACTTTCTCCAGGCTCCAAGACCATGGGAAGGGCTTTATGGACTTCTACCGCAGCTCTCACCCCTCCTGCAAAATGCCTTGCCTGCCTTTTCATCCCCACCACCGCGGTTTCATCCAGCGCCAGCTCTATCCTAGCAGAAGAGAGATCAAACACACTCTAGAAATGCCCAAAATAGCTGGAGATCAGGATGTACCCGGCTCAAGGCAGCCTCAGAAACAAAGAGTTGCTGGTTTTGGCTGGAGTCCTGCAAATTCTCCACCTGCAGATGGGGCTGGGCTGAGACACGGACCTGCCTGGGCAGACAAATGCAGAGAAGGGCACGTTAAATGCAAAGCAATTTAAAAACCAAGGTGGTGCTTGTGGATAGAATTTGAGTCCAATTCCAGCAGCAGTTCAAGGTTACATCAGCCCCTCTTGGCAATCCATCGCTGACCATGGCCAGAAGCCATCCAACACCCAGGTGAGATGTGGGAATCAGTCAGTGGTGGAGGATATCAGCTCTCAGCATCCACCGTGCAGCAGTGGACTTAGAACCTGGCGCTGAAAGACTTCATCAGCTATCCTAACCATAAAATTGACACATTTTAATAATACTAGGTAATATTTTAATAATATTAATTAGATTCTCCAAGACTCTTTGTATAGACACACACCCAAGGGATTGCACAGCACAGAGGGCAATAAGACAGAGGTGTTTACAAGGTCTCAGGAGCCCTGGCAGCAACTTGTTCCCTGGCTGGGAGACCCCAAAAGTGATCGCTGCTCCAGACAAGCACTCCCTGCACCAAGTGCTTCCCTAAATAGCTGCAGGCTGCTAGGGAGAATAGGCTGTTATGAATGCATTTCTGCAAGCATCTATAATGCTGTCCTCTCGTGCGTGCAAGCACACACACACCCAAAAAGGGGACCACAATTGTTTCGTACAGCATTTTCACTGCCCTCCCCTCCTTGCTGTGCTCCAGCGGAGACGCAAGCCCTCCAGGCAGGGCAGGCTGCTACACAAATCCACATCCAACCCTTCCCTTTCATCCATAAATCCGAAGTATGTCAAACCGTACAAAGCAGAAATAAAAGCATTTTGTCATTCTGAGATCTTTGCAAGGCGAGCTTTAATTAAAACTTGTCAAGGCAGCCCACAGTGGGGGCACACCAGAGCGCCACACTCACGTCGCCTGCGCCTTCCCTGCCTCCGGCATCCACAACCTGCTCCCTCCAAAGTGGCTTCATATGCTGTATGTTTGCCAATTAAATCCCTACAGATGAGAGCCACCAGGTCACCAAAACCGTGCTTCCAGGCAGGTACCCACCTGGGCAAGAGTAGAGCATCTCTGTGAACATCTACTTCCACAGCCTCACCTCCAGTGTAGTTATTGCCCTGGATATGCCATGTCCTGGCTTTGTTAGATTAAACAACTTATTGATCATAGAATCATTAAGGCTGAAGAACATGTCTAAGATCATCAAGTCTACCTGCAAACATAATATCAACATGTCTACGAAACCACATCCTGAAGCACCACGTCTACATGGTTTTTGAACCCCTCCAGAGATGGAAACTCCACCAGTTCTTCCTCTGCCAGTGCTTCAGCACTTTTTCAGCAAAGATACTTTTCATTATATCCAATATAAACCTTCCTTGGTGCAACTTGAGGCCATTTCCTCTCGTCCTACCACTTGTTACTTGGGAGGAGAGACCAACACAACCTCCTTTCAGGAGCTGTAGAGAGCAAAGAGGTCTCCCTTTAGCCTCTTCTCCAGACTAAACAGCCTCAGGTGTCTCAGCTGCTCCCAGAACCCCTGTTCTCCAGACCCTTCCCCAGCTTCGTTCCTCTTTTCCAGATGTGCTCCAGGCCCTCAATGTCCTTCTCGTAGTGAGCGGCCCAAAACTGAACCCAGAACTTGAGGTGTGGCCTCACCAATGCTGAGTCCAGAGGGACGATCCCTGTCCTGGTCCTGCTGGCCACACCATGACTGATCCGAGCCAGGATGCCATTGGCCTTCTTGGGCCACTGCTGGCTCATGCTCAGCCATGGTCAAAGAACATCCCCAGGTCCTTCTCCTCCAGGCACTTTTCCAGCCACTCTTCCCCAAGCCTGGAGCTGCACAGGGTTTTTGTGTCCCAAGTGCAGGACCCAGCACTTGGCCTTGTTGAACCTCACCCTGTTGGCCTTGGCCCATGGATCCAGCCTGTCCAGGTCCCACCGCAGAACCTCTCTACCTTCAAGGTCATCAACACTCCCGCCCAACTCAGTGTCATCTGCAAATGGACCGAGGGAGCGCTCGATCTCCTTGTCAAGGTCACGGATAAAGATATTGAACAGACTGGCCCCACGCTGAGCCCTTTCACTGATCTTTCCGAGGAGCTTGCTGTGAAGGGAAAGGGTAGGTGAGCGTGCCTCAAAGCACCGTGACCAGAGGATTAGCCTGACTTTAGGCTCAGGAGACACAACCCTGGGAAAATCACTTAACCTCCTGACACTCTGTGAGGGCAGAAAGAATTGTTTCTCTACTTCTCAAGGACGCCTTTGAATGAGACGCGAGCATTAATCAGAAACAGATCCCTCACCCACTCAAGAAAAAAACCTCAATCTGTTTTGGTTTTTTTTAAACCGGATTCCCCATAAAACCAAAGCGATCCAGTGCTCTCGAAACCTCTTGCATTATCGCACCCGGATTAAGCAGAAGCTTAATAAATTCAATCCCCACCTTCTGATTTGATTTAGAATTTAACAGGCTGCTGCTGCAGACAGAGATTAAAACCAACATTAAATTAGAAGAGGCAGATTTTGTTTTCCTGCTAGAAAGCCCTCGGTGCTGGCCAAAGGCACCCCGGCAAGCTCTGGGAGATCTTCTTGGTGGATGCTTCCAGCACAGTGGGAAGAAAAGGAGTTACGCTGATAGTGTGAACCGAGTACAATTTTCCATTAAATTAAGAAAACAGTGACATTTTCCATTAAATTAATAATAAATGCTTAAAACTTAGCTGTCTGTTTTGTCTGGGCTGTTTGGTTGTCACAACAGTCTTTGATGGACTTTGACGGTCAGCAAATCCACCTTTAATATTATTGTTTTTTCAATACCCTGAGTTATTTCAGGAATGCTAATCCGCACAGCTGACCCCAGGAAGTTTTCATTGCTCACTTTTCCAGGGGCATCCTTCCAATGGGACTGCAGCCAGAGGGAAGGCATGGCAGAAAACCCACAACAGTGGCAATACAATAAGCAATCGGGACTTGAGCAACAAAGAAATAACATATAGTATCTCGCGACCAAGGTACTTCCATACAGGTTAAGAAAACCTTACAAAAGGACTTCAGTAGAAACCAGACACCGCGAACACACACCAGTTAAGAACGAGGTGGAGATGGCGATGAATATTTGTATATTTGTCTTCATAAAGCAAGACTTCTCTTTTCCCCTCTTCGCAGTGGGCTTATTGCTAACCTCGCTCTATATTGCCCAAAGAAATGATGTGATCCGGTATAACTGGATGCTCTTGAGAAAAACACCTTTTTGTTTTTCTTGACAAAACCATGTATGAAAGAGGAAAGAGCAGGAGCTTCAGTTCTGGCTTCCCCAAGAATATTTAGATTTATATATACGCATGGGAAAGGTTAAGCAGCTTACTCTGAAGCAGCACAACTCAGCTCCCACAAACCCTTCAGCTCCCACAAACCATCTATTACTAAAATGGAAGTGTTTCTAACCTTTGCTTTTCCCAACTACAAAGAGCAAAATATAAACTACCTTAAATTACAAGTACCAGACAGCCTATCTCAGGGTTTGGATGTAATTTTTCTTTTCTCTACTTGTTTTTAAACTGCTATTAAAGACAACTCCACAGAGATATTTTAAAGAGACTCTTGCAGCAAAATAAGAAGACTCTCCTTGCAGCCAGCGTGCACGGATAGCAGCATCCCCTCTCAGCTCTCTGCTAAAGCAAATGAACTTGTCTTCATTAATTTCTACTGAGTGTGGAGTCGTGGGCTGAACTGGGGTCAATAATACATTTTTGCACATCCACTGGCACTCCGCCTACTACAGCAGGATCCCACATCCCTACGATTAACAGGTGGTTATTTATGGAGTTATTTAGCTCTGCTAAATATGCTGTTGCAAACCACTCTGCTCGTCCTTGCTGGGAAGAGCTGCCCAGATGGGTGCTGTCAGTACAAGGGCACGGAAAGGCACCAGCTCCAAGGCTCTCCTGGGCACCTGCAGCCTGAAAAATCCCTTCTGACCCACTTGGCAGTGACTCAGGAGAAAAATCTGCTTTGCCCGTGACACAGCGAGGCACAGGCGAGGTGCTTCGGCAGCAGGACAAAAAACCCTCTACTAACAGAGTAGTGGATCATTAACCTTTTTATTATTATTTACAATATTGATCATCAGGGCAGATGGCAAACCGTAATCCTCCCTTTCCCATCCTCCAAACGAGATCTTCATCCCATGAGTGATTTCTCCCCTGCCCGACAGACAAGCAAAGCCCAGATTTAGGTCAGAGCTCCTCAAGCTGTGCCAGGACTCCGAGACCTGCTGACCCCCTGCATCTCACCCCAGCCTGGCTTATCCATTTGCTGCTGGGTACCACTGTCTGGCAAACCCTCACAAGGGTTAAGAAGGGATGGCAGGGGGTTTCACTGCTTGGTAGCGAGCAGGCAGGGATGTTGCAGTCTTGCACATCTCTCCACTGCTCAGTTTCTGCAGTGCCGGTACTGGGACACCACGCACAAGCCCAGCATCCCCAGTCTGGCCAGAGGGCATCAACGTGGACCTCTGACAGGAAAAGACCCGCTTCTTCCTCACTGTAGAATACCAAAAAGTTTGAAAGGAGAAGTCATGACCGGCAAATCAACATTTCGACACACAGCAAGGGACACACACTGCCCCAACACCATAATCAAGGGTTAGGGTGAAAAAAAGATAATATTGTTTTACAAGTTAAAAAAAAAAACACAAAAAACCCCACCATTTTGAGCTATGGAATGCAAATGCTAAATTGCTGAGAGTATTAAATGCAAAAGGAAAGACAGTGGCACACTATAGAATCATCTCTAATTACTCAACATTAGAAGGAGCAATTTACAAGTTTCCCAGATCCGATAAAAACACGCAAGCTTAAAGAGCCAAGGCCAAAGCAGATGAGCATAAACCACATCGTGCCTCATATTCTCCATCTCCCTTGTGCTATCAGCACAGAGACGCACCCAAATGCACACCCAGACCATGCCCTGACCATGGCAGGTCTCCTAAATTCTGGCAAGCACCTCTGTTCATCCCAGAGTTCTGCAGGAGTCATTGGATTAGAGCTAGCAAAGCACGTGCTTTGCTGATGCCTCCTAGGTACGGGAAAATTTCCTCCCCGTGAAGAGCTGTCACACTGATGGATGGCTCCACGTCTCCCACCAGCACTAAATCTGCTCTATTTCTCTTTGCTAAATTGTATTCCCCTGCCCAAATTAATTCAGATGAGGATTTGCATAAAGCGTTACAGCAGCTGAGTACTCGGACAAACGGCATCTCCAGCATTTCTCCACTGGCTCGTTAGCAGCATCTCTAATGAAGAGGGGTTTTAAAAGGCTTCAGTTCATCGTTGTTTCAGCCACATCTCACTGACAGGAGGTAGAGCCGGCACGGAGCAGAGCAGGGCTGATGGCAAGCCCCAGCACCAAGTATACCTGCAGTTCTTCTATCCTGAAGGCTTTACTTTAATTAAATATGATTTCCAGGACTAATCAATAGTCTCACATGTAACTAACAGCCAACTTATGTCTTCCCATCCTCTCCCCTACCAATTCTTCAGTGGCGTCTCAGTGGCGCTCGTTACTGCAGGCTTAATTAAGATTGACGGGTTGAGCGCCAAGGTCTCGGGCGCACACACAGCCCTGCTCTCACCGCAGCGATGGGCTGAAAGGCAAAATCCCTCCCGCAATAAGTCTTTAGATGCTGCTAAAAAAGAATAGAGAACCAGCTGCTATGGGATGTCACAAACGAACCATTCAGTCTTCATTTTGGGGGAAAAGCAGTTCTTCCTGGGCTGGAGAATGATCCCCTCACAGGCTGAGAGACCAGGATTTGCTCTAAGCTGTGGAACAACTCTTTATTTTTACTTTGCTCTTCTCCACTCTTTAAGAAACAACAAAACCAAATCTCTCTACCGGGGTCAATAAGACTTCACGCGCAGGGGATGTGCACTATCATCTGCATCACTGATAACAAAGCATCTCACACGGCCCAAGATGTTACAGGAGAAGAGCAGAGCCTGTTTAATTGGAGATGGCAGGGCTTGGAGTCTTACTGCCCGTCACCTTCTGCAGCGTTGCCTTTGCAGCCTCACATCAGGTGAGGATGGGAGCCCTTCATTCAGGACTTGCAGAGCTGAAAACTGGCAGTGAGACAGGCAGGCTGCAAGGTTGCCTGATGAAACCACGGGGTAGAAGGCAGAGCTGCCCGTTGGAATATCTAAGCCTGGGTTTAAAGCTCATGCTCCACTGGAGGATCTGCTAAAAACCCTGGCAAAGCCCCTTCAAAACCTACTAGTCAGCAGCATTAGAGCTGCACCAAGAGACACCAGCCACTGCTCTGCTGTGTGGAAGACCCTTCTTCATCCCAGCAAGCACCAGAAGTAGAGGATCACCATCCCCATGAGCCACAGCAAGCATAAAATTTCTCTTCTATCAGGATGGTTCACCTCTACAAGATGCTCACCATTTGCTCTAGAAGGCACCTACTAGCTCTATCCAGTCTCTGCCGCACTGAGAGAAAGAGGGATGCGCAGCAGCACCCTAAATCACTCCACAGTTCCTGAGGAAGAACAAAAAATCTGGTGCTAAACCTAAGCCAGATAATCATGCACTTGACTTGCAGCTCCCGGAAGATCTGCAGATGCCAGGGCAACAGCAATACGGAGTAGGGGGCTCAACATCCCCTTCCCACGCATCTCCCTGGGGTCCAGCACCCATGGGTTCACAGTTCACCCAGAACTGCTGACCCAAGCCAGCTCCCCCAGTGCTCATTACCTCTTCTTCAAGCAACTGATTAAAAAATTGTCACATTGCACAGGATCAAGAAAAAGTCCTTGACCTGATATCTATGGGAATCGGGATGAGACCCATAGTCCTAACTCAGCTATGCTCCCAGGATTTTTTATTCCAGTAAGGGTTACCGGAGTTTTACAGACTTGATTTTTCTCTTTTTTAATTAAAAATGCCATGCAGGAGTCAAATGTCTCCGTAGCATGACTTCTGCCAAACAGCCTTTGTTATACTACAAAAGTTAAATCTTTCCACGCTACTTTCTGCAAATCCCTGGTGATTGGCATTAATTACCCTTCTCTCACCTAATACTCGATTAATCAAAACCTTGAGCAGCATTGTGCTGTAATCTTGTCTGTGCAGTCCCATTTTCCTTTAAACTCCACGTAAGCTCCTCGACGAATATTAGACAGACGCAAAAAATGCTCAATATACATCCTATGCATTTCATTTATTAATAAAGTAGTTAAAAATCGCCTCTGGGTTTTAATTATATAGTTTAAAATGGCCCTTTCATCCCAGGTTTTCAATCTATAATGTAGATATAATTTCAAACAGCCCTCAATCTATAACGTAGCTTCTTGATGCTTTAGTGAAACTCATAAACATGGTCCTTCCCCAGTGCAGTGACCACCTTCCATTAAATCATTTTATATTAAAATGAGCCTGGGAGGAGCCAGGCTGAGCAGCACAGGGCAAACACGGGATACAGCCAGAGGACACCAAGAATTCCAGCCGGGAAAGTTAAAAACAGCAGACACCACTAGGCTGTAACTACAGTAACATTCACAGTGTTTCAAGAAACCTGGAGTACTGTGTTCTACCTGGAGCCCTGCGTTCAGTTCTGGAGCCCTCAGCACAGGTTGGACATGAATCAGTGGGAGTGAGTCCAGAGGGGGCCATGGAGATGGTGCGAGGGCTGGAGCACCTCTCGTACCAGGACAGGCTGAGAGAGTTGGGGTTGTTCAGCCTGGAGAAGAGAAGGCTCCCAGGAGATCTTATAGTGAGCTTCCACTACCTGAAGTGGCATCAGGAAAGCCAGGGGAGGACTGTTCACAAAGGCTTGTAGTGATGGGATGAGGGGCAATGGGTATAAACTGGAGAGGGACAGATTTAGACTGGACATAAGGAGAAATTTCTTATGATCAGAGTAGGGAGGCCCTGGAACAGGTTGTCCAGGGAAGTTGTGGCTGGCCCATCCCTGGAGGTGTCCAAGGCCAGGTTGGATGTGGCTTTGGGCAGCCTGATCCAGTGGGTGGTGTCCCAGCGAGGTGGAACTGGATGGGCTTTAAAGACTCTTTCCACCCATACCATTCTAAGATTCTATGATCTTCCAAAATTCAGAGTACATACCACCTTGCCTGACACTGAAGCACTCAGCCGTCCTCCTCACCAGGCAGTGCCATGCCCCAACAGCACTACCAAAATCTACCTTTAATTGCAGAGCAACCTCTCCACCAGACTGGATTTTCAACATTGTTAGAAAGAAGTAATTGCACTAATCAACCCATGTAGTTATTCCTCACTTCTCCAGAACTCATGTGTTAACCCCCCTTAGAACGTGACTCCATGCACGCTTAATTCAAAGAGGTTGTTGCATTTATGAGGCATTTCTTTAGCCCCTTCTAAGCAGAGGAGCATGCTTGAAAGGGCCCTGGGCCAGCTCTTCATCCTTTCCATCGCTAAAATAAACTGATTACAGAGGATTTAAGTAACCAACATTTTACCTTTTACCATTAAAAAAAAAATTCACCAATAACGTTTATTAGCAATGAGACAATAGACACCTGGAGAACTGCATCAGTGATCAAGACGGAAAGCTGGAATAGATAAGTATTTGAAGCAGTGAACAAACATTCATACACCCCCATACGCTTAGGAATGGGGGTTACAGAAAGAGTGTCCTGAAGGGAAGGAATGCTCTTGCATTTCCATTCTATTGCAGTGATTTCCAGGGCTTTGGGAATACGGCTTGTGCTTGGCTCAGCTTCTCCCAGGACTGTCCACATGCCAGAACTCAGATGCGCGCATGTATGATGAGTTACTCTATGTTAACGTATATGCTTTGTCTCTTCTCCCCAGTGAGACAGAAACAATGAGCAAGATTTTGCAATCACTAAGCTGAAATACATTCGATACACATCTCCGAGGAGACTCACACTAAGGACTGTTCCCTTTTTAATATAAAAAATGGTCAGTACAGCACAGATAGGCAGTCAGCTACATTTTCCTACTTCTTTCCTTCTAATTTCAGCTGTCCAACTAAAATACCAAGATTTGGCTTTCACAGAACCATGGAATGGTTTGGGTTAGAAGGGACCTTAAGCCCGTCCAGTTCCACCCCTGCCATGGGCAGGGACACCTCCCAATGGATCAGAGGCTCCAAGCCCCATCCAACCTGGCCTTGAACACCTCCAGGGATGGGACAGCCACCACTGCTCCGGGCAACAGGGGCCAGGACCACCCCACCTGAACAGGAAAACATCTCTTCCTAAGATCTCATCAAGGTTGCCGTTGACTGGAGGTTGTCACATAGGATGCTTATCTACAAGAAGGGCTGGAAGGAGGGTCCAGGGAACTACAGGTCTGTCAGCCTGGTCTTGGTGCCAGGGAAGGCTATGGAGCAGATCATCTTGAGAGCCATCATGCATCACTTACAGGATAAGAGGTGACTAAGTCCAGACAGCATGGGTTTAGGAAAAGCAGGTCCTGCCTGACTAACCTGATCTCCTTCTATGACCAGGTGACCCAGCTAGTGCATGAAGGAAGGGATGTGGATATTATCTACCCAGACTTTAGTAAAGCCTTTGACACTCTTTGCCATAGCAGAGTTGTGGTGAACAAAGCTAAATCCAGTTGGTGGCCAGTCACAAGCGGTGTCCCCAGGGCTAAGTACTGGGACCAGTCTGTTTAGTATCTTTATCCATGACCTAGATGAGGGGATCAAGTGCTCCCTCATTCAGTTTGCAGATCACCCACATTGGGTGGAAGTGTTGATCTGCTGGAGGACAGGAAGGCTCTGCAGAGCCACTCGGATAGGCTGGATCCATGGGCTGATGCCAACAACAGGAGTTCAACAACACTCAGTGCTGACTCCTGCACGTGGGACACAACAACCCAGTGCAGCTCCAGGCTCGAGGAAGAGTGGTTAGAAAGCTGCCTTGCAGAGAAGGATCTGGGAGTGTTGGTTGACAGCGGCTGAACATGACCAACAGTGGCCCAGGTGGCCAAGAAGGCCAATGGCATCTTGGCTTGGATTAGCCATGGAGTGGCCAGCAGTGCCTTGGACCCGGCAGTGGAGAGGCTGGACCTCGAATCCTGAGTTCAGTTTTGGGCCCCTTACTCCAAGAAAGACATTGAGGGGCTGGAGCACATCTGGAGAAGGGAATGGAGTTGGGGAAGGGTCTGGAGCCCAGGGGTTCTGGGAGTGGCTGAGAGAGCTAGGGCTGTTTAGTCTGGAGAAGGAGTCCAAGGGGAGACCTCATTGCTCTCCGCAGCTCCTGAAAGCAGGTTCTGGTGAGGTGGGTGTCAGTATTTTCTCCAGGTAACAAGGGAGCCTCAGGCTGTGCCAGGGGAGGTATAGATAGGATATTCTTCACCAAATGGGTTGTCAAGCACTGGAAAAGAGGTTGCCCAGGGAAATGGCGGAGTCATCATCCCTGAAGATATTTGAAAACCATGGAGATGTTGTGATTAGGAACACGGTTCAGTAGTGGAGTTGGCAGTGTTGGGTTAACAGTTGGACTGCATGATTTTGAAGGTCTTTTCCAACCTGAATGATTCTGTGATTTGGTGATCCCCACAACAAAGCCACTCTGTTGGATCAACACACAGGACAACATCCATATCCCACCATGACGTCTATTAACACATTTAAATATCCCTCCTCGTGTTCCGGGAGTGTTTGTGATCCTTCCAAGCAGTTGCACTCTGTGTCTGGGCACATCAGCAGGTGCAGAATTCCAACACAGGCAAGGCTCAGCTCAGGCTCTTCCCACCACCACTGGCAGCATTGCATCCTCTCACGGACATTCCATCTCTAGGATTTCCATCATGCCTCACATCCTCCAGCTCAGGCCCAAAGGGGTTTGCTCCAAAACCAGGAAACCCAATTTCCATCAAATGGATGTGTTTCCGTTGGGAAAGACATGCATTTACAGTCATACTTTGGCCAATGCCACTTGCCTTGAAGCCACCAGGTCCCACCAGCACAGCTTAAGAATTACAACCTGTGTCAAGCAAAACTAATTAAACACACTCCTACCACTCAAAGAGGGAAAAATGGATTACTGATTAGAAAAGCAAAAAAAAAAGTGAAAACTCACCCCAAATTTGTAGCGGTTTAAGGGTGCATGAAGACAACTCCTGAGAGAGCTCACTCAGTTAGGGTAAAACCATAACTCATATCCATCTCTACCAAACACTGAATTGCAACTTTTTTCTCTACTCTAGGGAATGACTTTATGCTTCGCTAAGCAGATGAATAAAACAAGAGGAAAAAAAAATAAATTGAAGAAACATTATGTTATCTCAGTTTATTTTGCTGCGAATGTGAAGCTTCTACAAACTCTGCTGCCAGTTCCCAGCTTATAACATAAAAGCCCAAAGGTTTTTGCCCTTCCTGACAAAACATTCAGTCCTAAGACCTGAGTTCCTGCGAACCCCATGGGCTGGTGGTTGCATGGTGACACCCGAACTTGTGCTCCTGCCTTCAGCCACCAGCACGGGCAAAAATGGAGCACATGAAGCCCCAGATAACCCACAGCATCACTTGCATTATGGGTTTGCCCTGCAGGCATCAAATGGGGCATTAGTGGTCATGCACATCCATGCATGCTGCAGTGATTTAGGACCCTGCTTAGAAGGGGATGGGAGCCACAGAAAGCAGAAAGGTGCTCAAGCAACACACGCCCCTTTCATGGTTGCTCTTTCTTCCAGCTGCCCACGCTTAAATCTCCCTCTTTGAGCTTTTCCCCCGTCCTACGCTATTGGAGAAACTGCAGTCTGCAGCAAACTTTAAAAAAAAAAAAAAGTATTTTTAGGTGCTTTCTTAAGAAATAATAATAAAAAAATAATCACAGAATCATGGAATGGTTTGGATCTCAACATCTGTCCACTGTTTATAGCAACCCAGCCTGTGAAGCAGGTATCGATGTTTTGGTCCTGGAAAATGCCAAATTGCATAGCACGTACTCCTCCTCATTATCATGGGTCCCAAATGACCTTTCCAGTCTCCTCACACCTCATGTGCAGATCAGCAGAAACCTGTCTGCCTAGAAGCTGGCATGTCACAAGTCCAAATTTGTATGTTAGGAACTGTTTCCAAAGTCCTTAGCATCCCCACCTTGACAATAGCTGCTTAATGAGATGCATTTCAAGTTCTACAGCAATTAGTCTTTGAAATCCTACTGTCTCTCAGTGTAGTTTGTCCACAACGGCTCCCTCCCAGCAGCTAATGGGAAAGCAGGCTGATGCAAGCCAAATGAACATCAACTCAACAGGTTTCAAGAAGAGATCATGTTCATCCACCTCAACATTAACATTAAATTTACAGAAATCACTCTACATTACATTCTTCACAAGCGTTTATTGCTAAGCCTTTGCTAGTGAGGTGCTCATCAGCATCTTCAAGTGTGTCCCATGTCCAACCTTCCATTTCCATCCAAATATTGGATTTGCTGGATGAAGACTCAGCCCATCAAGTTCTCAGCATAAATGTGGATATTCAATGTTTGAGTGAGAAGCAATCACACCAACATAAATAAAGAACACAAGTAATGTTCAGGGCATGCAACATGATAGAGGAGGTTGTGATGTTTCTTTCCTGGTATATTGTCAGTAGGAGGTTTCTTCAGCTGGCCGAAACCTGAGCTTTGAAGGTCTGTTCCCCCGTGTACGCGACGCTAAATGCTGCACAACCTCTGGAGCATTAAGCAACTGCCAGTGCAGGAGAAACAGAGCATTGCATTAAGCGATGGTCTTGCAGGACCTCTCCTCTAAGAGAAATGTCACTATTTGAAAGTCAGGGGCACAGGCACATGATGGCACCAGACAAAGGACCACACTTCCATGGGCATCAGGAACATGGCCAGCACTGAAGGTGCTCAGGAGAGCTCCCATCAAGGCATGGTATAGTTTTGTGCCCATAAATAAATGATGTGCACATCCTTTTGGAGGCACCAGCACACTGTGCTCTTCCACGTATGTCAAAGCATAAACGACAACTCCATTTCTGGAAAATTACAGTCAATTAGTAATTTAAAGAGGTGATTGCCATGTTATCCCCAAGCTGAATGTGACCCGCAGAGATGAATTCCCAGAGCTTAAGAAACACAGAGTGAAAACAGAGCAAGCTTAACCCTGCTTCTCCCCACAGCTGCAAAGGTTTAAGGTATTTTAACCTTAAACTGGACCAGTGAAAGGCTCTTCGTATCCGAAGCCAAGCCAGTTTTTCAGACATACAACTACAAGCACACCTTGCCCACGAAAGTATCTCGTGCCGTGATCCTATCACCTGACCTACCAAGAAGTGAATTTCTGTTCATTACAAACAAGCATCGAGCAGGACCACAGGATTAAACTGAAATCCGTGATCTGAACTTCAGTGATCCTCCATACAAATCAAAACTGCTTGGAGGAACTGAAAGGGGTGTGGCCGGCGAGACAAGAGTCACCACTCCTTTCCTATCACTTGCGTCACGCTGAAGTCATGCTTTCCTAGGTAACATCAGAAATAAACCAAGTATTATTGTGCTTTGAGCATAACTATAAGCCCCTACCCAACCAATAGGTATTTAAATTGGAATTTCAGCTAAACTCAGGGCAGTTCTCAAGTCGAAATTGTGAGGAAAAGGTTGCTTTTATTTCATACACACATATATATATTTATAAAATGAAGGCACAAGAGTAGGAATCAGAATTTGGAGTCAAATTTTCATCAGCTTCCCACGTCCCAGGAGCCATAATTCAAGCTTTCAGCTTCTCAGACTATCCAGGAGGGCAGGCAGAGCTCAGGGACAATCACAAGGACAGTGGACTTACAGAGGCAGCAGCAGGAACCCAACTACAGAGCTGCCCAAAGCTCAGCAGATTATGCAAGTGGATTTCTGTCATATCCTACACTTCTGGTGAAGGGTTTACACGGGAAGTCTATGAGGAGCAGCTGAAGTTACTTTCTCTGTTTGACACGGAAAAGAAGAAACTGAAGGGAGACCTCATCAAAGTCTGCAGCTTCCTCACAATGGGAGAAGGAGAAGCAGGCACTGAGCTCTTCTCTCTGGTGACCAATGACAGGTCCCAAGGCAATGGCAGGAAGATGTGCCGGGGAGGTTTAGGTGGGACATTAGGAAAAGGTTCTTCACCCAGAGGGTCATGGAGCACTGGAATAGCTCCCAGGGAAGCAGTCATGGTGCTGAGCCTGACAATATTCCAGAAGTATTTGGCCAACACCCTCAGCCCCATGGTGTGAATGTTGGGGGTGTCCTGTGCAGGGAAAGGGGTTGGACTCAATGATCCTTGTGGGTCTCTTCCAACTCAGGACATTCTATGATCCTATGATTCTGTGAATCTCCACTTGGATCAACTCTCTCCTAAAACCACAAAGGTAGCACCAATAACCGTTTCCTCAGAAGTGTCAGAGTATCAGATGCAAGTCTCAAGTTACCACAAATATTGGAATATAATTCATTAAAATAAGGGACAGAATACAATAATGGAATCGTTCAGGTTGGAAAAGGTCTCCAAGATCATCAAGTCCAACCCTCAACTAAGCGCTGCCAACTATACCACTAAACCATCCCCCTGAGCACCACATCTCCATGTCTTTTAAACCCCTCCAGGGATAGGGACTCCACCGCTTCCCTGGGGAACCTTTGACAATACTTGACAATCTTTTCCATGAAGAAATTTTTCCTAATATTCAATATAAACCTCCCCTGCCACAACTTAAGGCCAATTCCTCTCATCCTATCACTTGTTACCAGGGAGGAGAGACCAGCACCCACCTCACCACAACCTCCTTTCAAAGCTCTGTGAAGTGCACTAGCGTAACAAACTCAGGTATGGGATATTCAAGGAATAAAATCACTTCAAACCACTGACTTCATAAATATAACAGTCGCTGAGATTCATTTTTTTAATCAGAGATGTCAAGCCCTTTCCTCTGCCTCACAGGATACTGAGATGAGCAATGCCTGGGTGCTTTCCAAACTTGAGACCACGTCCTACCACTTCAGCCTCCTCCACCCACAGCCAAGCAGACTGCCAAACACCAAACAGCTTTTGCACCCATTTCAGTTTTGCTCCTCCCCATGGCACCTCTCACCCTGCTGCTCTCTGATAATCAGGCGCTCCTTGCAACGACGGCATCACGCCCTTACTGGAGCTTTTTAAAGCCAGTGCCAGAGCGCAGCCTCCCTCTTCCCAGCTACCGTGGAGATAAGACCCACTTTCAGTGAACAAATGGTACATTCAGAAACACTTTAGTAAAAGCAGACACTCAAATGAGAGAGGAACGTGTCCTATCAGAGCATCAGTAAGATGGATCCAACAGGAGAAATGCAAATATTTGCTCTCCTCTCCCCCGTCCTCCCTGTGTTATATTTGCAAAACGGGGTCACTTCCAGATGCAAAGCTAAAGGATGTGCCTGGCATGGGCTGCACCACACTGGAAAGCCACAAGCCAAGCAGCCCTGTAGAACAAAACCAGCCTGTCTCAATGCCCAAGGGATCTGCTGGTCACCTCCTGTCAATTGTCCGTGAAGCTTTTGACCATTCCCCTACAGGGGTGGTGCAGAAGTCCTGGTATTTCCATGTTCCCTCCTTCGATGGCATTTCCAACCCCGGGAATGTGGATTTGGGCTCCAGGCTCATGCATTCTGCAGAAACCACCTCAATGGAAACACACCACTGTCCAAGTCATTGCAAGGGCTGCAAAGAGCGCACCAATGGGCATGGAAATGCAGGAGCAGGGAACAACGTGGCTGTCACCAGTGGGTACAGCACAGCCACGAACAGAGCTTGTTTTGGCTGCCAGAGCTGATGTCCCAGTAAAAAACCCCAAGGGACTGTTTTTCACAAGAGCCCTTTTCATTAGAAAGCAGTTTAACCTGTTTAAAAGGTATTTTTCCTTGTTCTCAGAAGAAGATTTCCCACTGTCGAGCACAGTCAAAAGGCTGGGCTTTGTTTGAAAGGAAATCAGCAAACACCTGCATCCCCACTGACTGCTTCCAGACAGAAACGCAGGCTGGGAAAGCTCCTGAGCTGGGATTTCCCTGCTCCTCTGGTGCTTCTGAACTCCCTTCAGGATTTGCATGCACAGGAGAAAGCCCACATCTTGTTTTCCACTGACACGGAGGAAAATAACTTGCAAATCTCTCCGTATCAGGAAATAAAAGGACCGGGGCTGCTCCAGCAGCCAGACAGACTGTCACAGTTAAATTCTATTACCACTCCTCATATGTGTGTTATCACTACAGTAAATTTATACCCAGAGTCATATACACATCTGTGGAAACCAAATGCAAGCAATATCCCCCGCAACTGTTTAAGTCCCCCAAAGTGGGATGTTTTGTGAGCATGTGGAAGTGAGGTGCAACATGAAGTAAAGATGAGCTCAGGGTTCAAATCCGGGAGGCTCGCAGCATCCTCATGGACAACAGAAGCCCTCCGCAAGGCTCCTGACTCACGGGAAGGGCACCTGGCAGGCAGCTGCAGGACATCACCACCAGCATCAGAAACACCTGGTAACTGAAGGAATACATCAAGATTTCACTTGTTACTCCCACAAACATCCAAAGCTGGCTGAGCATCTAAAACACATGGATCTGTTAGAGTGAATCCAGAGCAGGGCCACAAAGATGATCCAGGGGCTGGAGAACCTCCCATACGAGGACAAGCTGAGAGAGTTGGAGTCGTGCAGCCTGGAGAAGAGAAGGCTGTGGGGAGACCTTAGAGCAGCTTCCAGTGAAAGGGGCTCCAGAAAAGCTGGGGAGGGACTCTTCATCAGGGAAGGCAGGGACAAGACAAGGGGGAACGGTTTTCAGCTGCAAGAGGGGAGATTGAGATGAGATCTTGGGAAGAAATGTTCTCCTGTGAGGGTGGTGAGGCCCTGGCCCAGGTTGCCCAGAGCAGTGGTGGCTGCCCCATCCCTGGAGGTGTCCAAGGCCAGGTTGGATGGGGATCAGAGCCCCTGATCCAGTGGGAGGTGTCCCTGCCCATGGCAGGGGGTGGGACTGGATGGGCTTTAAGGTCCCTTCCACCCCAACCATTCTGTGATTCTGTAATTCTATATTTTCACATCTGCCTTGGCCGCTCACATTCAGTGAACGTAAAGTGCTTATGAGATGAAGGAGACCCCATCCACCTGCTCACTAAAGGCTTATTACCTTTGCATAAGATCTACAAATGCTTCTCTGGTGGCTTCCGCTTTTCTTAAGCTCTGCCTGGAAATTAAGGATCAAAAAAAGCCAAGTCTCCATTTTTAACTGGCCTGCTTCCATAGTACAACTTAAATATCCTTTATACATCCCAACTCAACCATCTAATATGAATCTGTTGGATGGGTGTTGTGACTCCCAAGAGACTCCCCCAAGCCCGAATGACGGGCACTGGACAACTGTGTCAACACAGCAGCCAACTTCTAAAGCAGACATAAATTACGCGCAAAACTTTTGCATAAGAGACACAGCTCAGTGCCCTTTATGGGCTTAAGGCAGTGGAGGCAAATGCAGCCAGGGCCTCTTCTATTTCTCAAGGTGTTTCAAAAGCTATTCAACTTCCAAATTATGAGCTGTGGTTCAGATCTGCACCTGTCTCCAGCACGTCCAGCTGCCGGGCTCACTCTTTCAGGTCTTGGCCAGTGCATTTCGCTCTGTCCTGGCTTGCTAAATTACATACATCTGGTGTGAGCAAGACAAGTGGAACCAAGTCCTTCCAAACCAGCTTTTTTCCCTCCCAGACAAATTAACTGTATTGACGTTTAGCCTGACTGGAGGACAGGTTTGTCCAGATCCCGGATATATTTTAGCTCTTCCCAACTTTCCAGCTGCTTCCCAGGCACGTGAGAGGGAGCAGGCAGGCATCAGCATCACCAATGCATACAGAAGCAGCCCCACCCTCACAGGAGAACATTTCTTCCTAAGATCTCACCTCAACCTCCCCTCTTTCAGCTTGAAATCATCCTTCCTTGTCCTCTCCCTTTGCTCCCTGATCAAGTGCCCCTCCCCAGCTTTCCTGGGGCCCTTTTTAGGACTGGAAGGGGTGTTTACTAACGGAGATGCACCCAAAGCAGTCGGTCTACTGGTATCAATGCTTGAAGGCAAAAGCAGCATGACTTTAACCTGGGGAAAATGTTAACCTCCACAGCAAAGACACTTGAAGATTATAACATGGCTTCAAGTAGTCAGGGAACTACTTAGAATAAAGAGCTTTGAGGGTTTCTTCCCTCTGTGGAAAACACAGAAATTAAGTCCACGGCTGCAGGTAAAAGCAGAACACCGAAAAACACCTAGAGCTGAATGATCACTCAAGAGGTTGTTTTCAAAAACAACAATAAAAAGTTGAAAACTTGGACCCCCTTCCAGAAATCAACAGTCATTCCAGCACACTGCTAGGATGGTGTTTTTCCCCTAATACACTGCCCATGCAGCACACGCCACCTTCACATTTTAAGGTGGGCTCTGACATCGCTCCATCAAGCTGGACAGTCACATCAGCACAGCAAATCGCAAGATACGGAGCTTAGTTTCAACACGAAATGAAGAGAGAAGTTTTGTTGCTATACTCTGGAAGGATTACAAAGCTATTTTTAATAAAGGGTTATGAGAAATTTTAAGGAGACTAAGTCGGTTTTGCTCAGCTCATATGGCTTCAAAGATAAAACCTCGCACAAAGAAAACGGACACAATAAGTTACTTGACAGAACTTGCAGCACTGGAAATTATGCAGTGACTACTCGAAGAACACTGTCTTTTGTTGTCTTTGAAGAAAAGGCTTATATACTAGAAATTCAAGCATCAGGTTTGGCTTTCTCACAGTTTTGCAACATCATACTGCCACTCCTCTGCAATTTCAGTTGCCGTTTTGGCCAGAAACCACAAACAACACTGGAGCAAGGATAAAACTGCATATAAGGTTTGTAGCACAAAGCAAACACAGAAAGTTGGCTTTATGGATTAATGTTCTTCTGTCCTTATGTAGTACGCAAGACTCATTTCATCAGGTGGACACTTTCCTGAGCAGGGAAACTCCAGGCAGACTCCTACACAGCGCACTGGGTTCCTCATCCATCCTCAGCCAAGACTGGGCATCAATAGCTGGACCACAGCTCCCCAACACCTTGTCGGTCACCCCAGGGGCGTCACCCCATGACCGAGGGAGCATCCCAAAGGTGGTGAGCAATCGGGGTGATGGGTATCCAGGGAGCATAGCAAAGGTGATGGGCATCCTACAGCCCAGAGATGGTCATCTCCAGACAACACAGACTTGTTGAAAACCAGTTAACGCCTAGGGGAATAGGAATTAGTAGAATGAGATGCATGGGTATATACACACCTTTTTCTATTTTCTTGGGTATTTAAGCCTGCTCTTCAGGTATCCCAGCACATAGTGGGGAAACAGAGAATCGTAGAATGGGTTGGGTTGGAAAGGTTCTTAAAGCCCATCCAGTTCCAACACCCTGCAATAGGGGAGGGAGACACCTCCCACTGGATCAGTGGCTCCAAGCCCCTCCCAACCTGGCCTGGAACACCTCCAGGGATGGGGCTTCCATAAACTTCCCTGGGCAACCTGGGCCAGGGCCTCCCCACGGAGAATTTCTTCCCAATGTCTGATGTAAATCTTCTCCCTTCCAATGTAAAGCCATTCCCCCTTGTCCTATCAGTGCACTCCCTGATCAAGAGACCCTCTCAGCACTGGAAGCTGCTCTAAGGTCTCCCCGCAGCCTTCTCTTCCCCAGGCTGAACAACCCCAACTCTCTCAGCCTGTCAAAAACAAACAAACAAACAAGCAAAAAAAAAACCAGAAAAAGAAAGAAAACCCATATTGAACCCTTGGAAAGGGTCAGCACATCAAAATAAGATTTGAAAGTTTAAATAATTATTTCTACTGTGCGAATATTTCTCCCTCCCCCACCACAGAGCTCAATCTCTATTGTCTGAAAAGCGTTTATCTGAAAGTGGGTCATGTCTCCTGGCATTACTAAATCTTCCCAAATTTCCCCTGATTAGTCAAACGCGATATCCTCTCTGACATCTGAGTGACTGAGGTAGTGCGTAATGCCATTTTTCCCCTGAACGAGCCACATCAAAGAGGGTTATAAGCCGAAAGATGGCACGCCGGATAGAGCAGCCACCAGCAGATAGACCCCAAAATACAATTGAGGAAAATCACATTGTTTCCTGGAAGGTTTTCCTTTAGAAACGTACAGTGTTTAATACTGAATGCAGAGAGACAAGAAACTGCCTTCAGAGTTGCTAAAAGGGTGAAACCTCACTAACTTATGAACTGCACGGTCTGATAGTTAAGAACACTTCTGCACACTCAGGTCCTGGGGATTTTCTATTAGCCACAACATCCAGTCTGCTTTTCACACGGGGACACAAAAAACCACCGTGCTGAAGACCAGTGGCAACCTAATTTGGGGTAATAAATCTTCAATGATTCAATATTAAAGAAAAGTCATTCCAGACTAAAAACAAGGGGAAAAATAAACATTAAGGCAGCTACACAGAAAGGAAAATACTGTTTAAACTTGGGATACAACAGCAAGTAACAGCTCAGATGTGATTTCATAGAATCATAGAATGGTTTGGGTTGGAAGGGACCTCAAAGCCCATCCAGTCCCACCCCCTGCCACAGGCAGGGACACCTCCCACTGGATCAGGGGCTCCAAGCCCCATCCAACCTGGCCTGGAACACCTCCAGGGATGGGGCAGCCACCACTGCTCTGGGCAACCTGGGCCAGGGCCTCCCACCCTCATTTCATAGAATTTCTTTTTCATGTCTGATGTAAATCTTCCCCTTCCAATTTCAAGCTATTCCCCCTCATCCCATCACTCTGGGCTCTTGGAAACAGCCCCTCCCCAGCTTTCCTGCAGCCCCTTTCAGCACTGGAAGCTGCTCTAAGGTCTCCCCGGAGCCTTCTCTTCTCCAGGCTGAACAACCCCAACTCTCAGCCCCTCCTCAGAGCAGAGGTGCTCAGGCCCTCGCATCATCTCCATGGCCTCCTCTGGACCTATTCCAACAGTTCCATGTCCTTCTTCTGTTGGGAATTCCAGCACTGGACACAGGACTCCAGGTGGGGTCTCCCCAGGGCGGAGCTGAGGGGCAGAATCCTTTCCCTTGCTCTGCTGGCCACGCGGCTTTGGATGTGGCCTGGGATACAGTTGTCTTTCTTGGCTCTGAAAATACCATCCTTTGGAGCAAAAGGATGCCGGGATCCTGGGAGGGATGCTCGGTGGGATGAGTACTATGGTGGAGACCGGAGTTGAGGCTGAGCTCCCTCCTCACCAGAGTCAGAGTCCCTAAGTTCTTACCAGGTCAGTGCTTAGATGAAATCTGGGCAAAGTTTAGCAAATCAGCAGAGTTTGCATTCCGCTGATTTACTTCACGTGACATTCCAGTGCTGAAACTTTGCACCACAGAAAAGACTGCCAGGAGACAGCAACGCTTTCAGAAAAAAAAAAAAGGAAAAAATATTATTATTATTAATAATAATAAAAGAAAACAGTGAAAGTTTGGAGACCATACAGACTTTGGCATTGCCAAACAAAATATCCTATTTCTAAGAATATTCTTTTTAAAAAAAAAAAAAAAAATTTGGATTTCTGCATCACTCCATCCCTTGGAGAAAAAGAGGGGCTCTAGGGAAGCTGCATTTGGGTGAGATCAGTGGTTTTTCTGCCTGACGCTAGACTCTGGGATGCAAACACCAGCGCAGCAGCACTTGAGGAGGAAAAGCCTGCGGCTTGCCTTTTGGATACTGTGAGGAGCTGCATAGCTTGAAGGAGCCTCAGCCATTCCAACCTCTCCAAAGTGGAGTGCCAGGTGCTAAAAGGTAGATTCAGGCAAGTGTTGTTCCTAGAGATGATTTAGACCCACCTCAAGGAAATGGATATTTTGGGTTTCTCAAGGCTGGGCAGCGTTGCTTGTGTCCATCTGGATGATCCCCACGCTGCCAAACCAGAGAGGGACTTCCCTAAAACACAGTGGGTGTGAGCACAGCTGTCACTCACGGAAACAGCAGCCGGGAAAGCAAAGAAGGATGAAGATGAGCTCTGACAGCTTTGACTCTGAGTTTATTTTGGCATGGTGAGAGCTCACAAGGCTTCACAGCAGCTCCCAGCAAGCAGTGGCCAGGCAGCAGCAATCATCCCAGGGCGGCAGCACGGCCAGGTTGGATCCCACCGCCCGCCCTGCCACCAGCTGCGCCCAGAGCAGCAGCCCTTCCTCTCACCTTCTGCACCAATAGCTTCTGGAATTCAGATTTGCACGCTTAAGGCACCCAGGTTACAACACAACCATGGAACGGTTTCAGTTGGAAGAGACCTTAAAGCCCATCCAGTACAGCCCCCTGCCATGGGCAGGGACACCTCCCACTGGATCAGGGGCTCCAAGCCCCATCCAACCTGGCCTGGAACCCCTCCAGGGATGGGGCAGCCACCACTGCTCTGGGCAACCTGGGCCAGGGCCTCCCCACCCTCACAGCAAAACATTTCTGCCTAAGATCTCATCTCAACCTCCCCTCTTGCAGCTTAAGTCCATTCTCCCTCATCCTCTCTGTGCACTCCTGATCCAGAGCCCCTCCCCAGCTTTCCTGCAGCCCCTTTCAGCACTGGAAGCTGCTCTAAGGTCTCCCCATAGGCTTCTCTTCTCCAGGCTGAACAACCCCAACACTCCCAGCCTGTCCTCAGAGCAGATGTGCTCCAGTCCATCTCCATGGGCTCATCTCCATGGCCTCCTCCGGATTCACTCCAGCAAATCCCTGTCCTTTCTGTGCTAAAAGCTCCAGAGCTGGATGTAGGACTCCAGATAAGATCTTACCAGAGAACCATCGGAGAAGTAATTTCTTACAATGACAGGTGGAGACAGGAGAGCAAGAGGACAGTGTGATGACATGAGACACCGATCAAGCACTGGATGAGTGGCATTTGGTCTTTTCCTTTCCTTTGTTATTTTATTTCTGGTTGCTGAACACAGTAGTTTAAGGCAGGCATTGGCCAGGCAAGAAACAGGCACTCCAGAACCATGGGAAAGGCTGGGAAAAGCCACATCGGCATTCACACATCCACCTCCCATTGAGGTCTATGTGGGTCTAGTGCTGGACCCTCCTCTGTGCAACCTCTACCTCGTCCCCAAAACAGGACACGTGGTCCTACCTGGGACAAATCCAAGACCACAGCAGTCCAGTGCAGCCATGTGAAAACCACCTCTACCTCTTCACCTTCACCCTACCCAGAGAGTGAAGTCCTTGGCTGAGAATCTTTCTGTCCCCAAAGCACTTGGTGAGTTCTGCTCCTCTGTCTGTACATCACACTCACCGCTCAAAAACCAGTGACACCCGCAGCGCACATGTTATCAGAGCTCAAAGTAATTAAGAAGCATAAATCCACTAAGGAGTTACTCAGCTTAATTAGATTGAAAATTATAGCTTCCATCACCTCAGTATCTCTGCATCCACTCGCTGCCTTGAGATACGCTTACACCGACTTTCTGCTCAGTTGGGGCATAGCAACAAGGACAAACTTTGTGAAGGCACAGCAATCAGCTTTCTTTTTTAATTTGGGGTGGGGTTTTTTGTGTTTTTTTTTTTTGTTTTAAACAGTTTTCAACCCTTATTTGCTAAGACACCTGTCAGCACGAGCTGTCTGCTCACGTCCAGCCAGCTCGGGTATTTGGCAGCTAGAGGTTTGCCTGAGCCACCTGTAGGACTTTCACAACAAACAGGACACTTTCATCACCACCCTCTGTGATTTTTAAATGCCATCTTTAAGTGTATTAGGGGTCTTTTTTTTTTTCCTCTGTTTGAAGAGCAGTGACTCGCCAGGACGCGATGGAACGTGTCATTTTGGTAAGCAGTGGCTGTGACTCATCCACAACACATCCTGCTCCCAACAGCCCTGTAAATGGTGGTTAGCCCATCCTACCGGCATCTCGCACTTCAGCAGGACTATCATAAGGCAGCTTGGACGATGAGTCACAGGAAGGGTGAAGGTATGAATTAGCTGGGTCTAAGCACTGGCTTTGTGCCTCAGTGGATTCTCTGAGGGAAACCTGTCCCTCCGTGGAGCCCACGAGGCTCAGGGGCTGCTCGTGGTTCAGCAGGATGGGAAACGGTCATGAGCCAAAAGGCTTGGTCAACCTCAAGCGTGGAGATAACTTGTTATCAGGAAATATCTAAGCCAGAGGCACCTGGTAAGTTGAGAAGGCAGAAGGATGGATTAGAGCCAACGGGAGCATCCCAAAGGCAGGATTGACAGGTGGACATAGCACACAGAGCCTCTTGAGGAGCTAAGAAATATCAGCACAAAACACACCAAGCACACAGAGCACACCAACATCAAGCACCTGGACAACATAAAAACACCTCACTGGCAGGACAAGAGGGAATGGTTTTAAGCCGAAAGAGGGGAGATTGAGACGAGATCTTTGGAAGAAATGTTTTCCTGGGAGAGTGGGGAGGCCCTGGCCCAGGTTGCCCCATCCCTGGAGGGGTTCAAGGCCAGGTTGGATGGGGCTTAGAGCAATCTGATGCAGTGGAGGTGGAAGTGGATGGACTTTGAGGTCCCTTCCAACAATAAACATTGCATGATTCTGTGATACCACTAAAAAAATGCCCATTTGGGAACAGAAAAGGTGGACTGAAGGAGGCAGAGATGGCCCATGCACTAAGAAGGAGACGGCCATGGTATCCTGCCGTGCACCATAAACAAAATGAACAGGGCAGCAGGACACGTTACACAGCATTTTTGGTGATCTTCTGTAATTGCCAGAGTGGGGGTTGAACGTCCTAATAGCACCACTGCTTCATACAGAGCAGCACAGGGAACTAAAACCCAGTAATAAAAAAAAAAACCAAACAAAAAAGGCCCATGGAGGTTAATATAAATCAATAAAATTCAAAAAAATCAAATGGGGTTTGGTTAAAAGGGGCAAAGGGCAGTGGCAAGGCAGGTTGGGAGCACACACTGGATGAGCTGCACCATCATCCCACCTCTTCACACCAAGCCACTGGTTTGGGGGGCATATCCTGCAACTAAAGGCTTACATTCCTCATAGTAAAAGTTTTTAAACCTATATCGCTCGTAGTCCTCGTAGTCCTTCCTTTAAGGCGTTTAACCCATTCCCATGAGTCACAGGTTCCTGTAAGCTGGAGAACACTTACAGCATGTACAAATGAGGACAAAAGGAGTGTGCCGCTGGAGAAAAGGTCACATTTTCAGCCTGCAGGCTCTTCCTTGTAGGGATGTGCCTTTCTAAACCCTCTGGATACTGCCAGAAAGGTAAAGAGCAGAACTACCAAATCCTTAATAGTAAAACTGATGAATTTACCATGACCTGGACATCACATTAAAGAACATTCAAGCAAGGAAGACCCCATGAAGACCTTCACCCGTCCTGCCCAGCCCTGTCACCATTTCTGGATAGGTCTCTGTTCATTTCTGGAGGACCAGGCTCAGCCTAACGCAACCCCTTGAGATGTGTCTTGCAGCAGGCTAGAGGCATACGAGGGCCAACCAACCAACCTGAGACACAGACAGCTCACAGGGAATTTTTTTCTGTTTTGCTAAAGAGAAAATTACAATAGAATCATAGAATCGTTTGAGTTGGAAGGGACCTTAAAGATCACTCAGTTCCACCCCCTGCCATGGGCAGGGTCACCTCCCACTGGATCAGGGGCTCCAAGCCCCATCCAACCTGGCCTGGAACACCTCCAGGGATGGGGCAACCACCACTGCTCTGGGCAACCTGGGCCAGGGCCTCACCATCCTCAGCGTGAAGAGTCTTCTACTTATGTCCAGTCTAAATCTGCCCCACTCCAGTTTATAGCCATTACTCCTCACTAGAACGTAATTTGAGGTGTCTGCCAGGGACTGCAGAGCTTGCTGCAATAAAAGCAGTCATTTTCCCGACCTGAACTGTAGTTTGTGCTGTTGTTTCTTTAGCTGCCATGAAATGCCTTTGTTTGCAGAACGGGTCAAAGAGCAGATACAAAAAACCCCACACAGGGCTTCACCTACGCTACCTGCTATTCATTACACCACCAACTAACTCAGCAGGTCCAAAGTCCACCTTCACACTAAAGTTAGGCTGCTGCTGTGGTTTCCTCCCCAGGCAACTATCGCAGTAAGGACACAATACTCCTTTTTTTGGCCAGAACAGACTAAAAGACACGTCCAAAGTGCCTGGAACTGCACTGCACTCCAGCAGCCCGAGATCAGCTTCAAACACAGAACCACAGAAGTGTTTGGGTTGGAAGGAACCTTTAAGCCTACCCAGTTCCAACCCCCCTGCCATAGGCAGGGACACCTCCCAATGGATCGGGGTGCTCATAACCTCATATGTATAGGTGTATATATACATAAATACAGATAGAAACATACATAGCCTTCTCTTTTGGTCATCAGGAGGCATGCACGCATTCACATTCAGGGTCATTATTTTCTGCACCTGGTTATCGGCAGCAGAGAAGAATAATGAAGCAAAAATCCTCACTTGTAAATACATTCCTCAACTGCGGCCAAGCTCCCTGTGACAAACACTCTCTGTTAGACTCCTTCCTCAGGAAAGGAAAGGTTAGGACAGACTCATCCCATTCCATCCCATCCCAAGAACAAGTCACGTGTTGCCTTGGGCTCCGGACCCACTGCCACCCACCCAGGTTTCCATTCTGCACCCTGGAGCTCAGTAGGCAAAGAGCTGCAGACTTGGCCTTGTATGCATCTCAGTATTCCTTAAAACTGTATTAGGGCAGGAATTCATACAAATAACCCTTAAAAAAGGCAAGTTAACTTAATCCCAACCAGCACAAGGGCATAAAGCAGGAATCCAGCTAATGAAGCCCTGCCGGAGTCATTCCCAGGGCTGCGCTCCAACACCTGCACAGAGTTCCGTGTTCCTTATCTCGGTGGCTCTCCTCTAACCCCGGCACCGACACTGTTAAATGCACAGCTGAGACGAACAATTGCATAAACAGCAATGAAAACAGTGTTATTTTTGCAGCACAAAGCCCCTGGCAAGGCGTGCCCTGCAGCGGGACGTCCAGCCGCAAAGCTCCAGCAGAGCATGGGGTGAACTCCGGCCACCTCCTGCCCATCAAGGGAGGGAAACGTCCACAAAAGCCACCAGCACCCATCTCTCACCACCCCTGCACCTACTCGGGGCCACATAACCGGTGGGATGCATGGTATTTAAACCCCTAAGTTTGGCTTTGCTTTTCTCTCCTCCGCGCTGTCCCGGGGAAGCCGAAGAGGTCCCCGAGCCACTGTGGAGGTGGCCGTGCCCTTGGCACGGTCCCCAGCTGCAGAGAGTGGGCCAGAGCAGTCATATTTTACACTTGAATGGTTTTTCTCTCTGCGACTGCAGCTAATAATGAGGCAGGGTTGGGAGGAGACTGGGAATGGTGATGGATCCAGCTCCTTCAGCAAGACGGCCCTGTATCCAAACTGAAATCCCACTGTGGCCTCCAAGCTGTCCCTGCGCTTTGTGGCATGACCCAGCCACATCCTCACAATCTGAAAAAAAAAAGAAAAAATAGAAACCCAAAACCTTCAAGTATAACCTGATTTTCCTGACAGCAGCTGCAAACAGCAGAGGCAGGAGTTCAGGAATTCCCTATCCCCAAGAGCTTTATAGAGGTCCCGTGGAAGCCCCAGAACTGAATCCCATCACTTTCCCTGTCTCCCACAGACAATTTTCCTACACAATACACATAAAACCTCTATTCCTTCCCAGCTGCTTCTCACCCCTGAACAAACACACAAGCACTCGCTAAGGATAAATCCTCCCTGAGCCTTGAAGGATAAATCATTTTCAGAAAGGTTTTATGCCAGAAGGTTTATGCCAATTCATTGACTCAATCGGCGTGTGATCACACTGGCAATAGTCGCTTTTGAAAAGTCTCTCCCCAGGGTCAGGAACCACCAATCCATTCCAGCTACTTTATTTAATACCACAACCATAAGTGAAAACCAGAGAGTTCTCTCTACCCAGCGCTAGCCATTAGAAGAGGATTTTTTTAATGCATTAAGTTCTATCATCTATTAAAGAGTACTTGGCAAATAACAGTCACGGTGCACAATGGCAAGATGGGAAAAAAAAAGAGAAAAAAAAAAAAAAAGAGATATAAATACCCCGGTTTCTTACTCATACAGAGCTGCAAACCTTCTGAGGAGCGTGTCTCAAGCTGCACAGCAGCTCAGGAGCAGACAGGCACAGCTTATTCCCTAGCCTGGCAGAAGCACTATTTAGCATCAGGTTCAGAGGCTACGCTTAAATTAACAATTAACATATTTTAAAAAGTACTTTTAAGAGAGCAGAACATCAGAAGCAAAAGCAATTATATTTGTTTTAGTAATAGGAAGAGCTTCACCTCACAATAACGAAGGCCAGCCATGCAAACAAGTCTGAACTCCAGTTTAACGCTGGAGAGGGCATCTCCCAGAGCGCTGTCCTTCCTCCAACCTGCCCAGCACCCAGCTCAGAGGAGCAGAGCGTCCCCGTTATCTGATTACGGAGCAACGCTGGCATCTGCACGAGCTTATGGGGATTGGGCTGCAGTTACCTCGGCTGTGGTTTAGCTGCATCAGCAACAGGTTTCTTCGGAGGGCTCTGGCTGGACAGGAAGGAAAGGGAGCTGCCTTCACCTCCTGCTTCAGCTAAACAGGACTTGAGAAGGTTCAGCTTTGGCTGAGCAGCATAATCAACACAGATATCCCACCACTGCCCTGCTCCAGCAGGAGCCCTGAGGACACGGCAGGAGCAGGACCGGCCCTAGGCAGCCTTAGGAAGACGTTTGCATGGAGTAACTGGGACATACACAGCTTAGACAAAGCCCCACCAGCTCGCTCTCTGTCTGGAACCGTTTTTTTTGCAAGCAAAAGTCCTCAATGCTAAAACCCTCCCTCCTTCTCTTGCACGCACTGGTGCCAGGGGCTCCAAGACCAGCTCCACACCCCTTACCAGACAGCTCCTCTTCTGCTCAGATGTGTGTGACACTAAACTCACGCTTGTTTCTGCAACAAAACAAAACCCACAGCCAGACAGTCCTGAAGTCCCCAGGTACCACGTCGGGAGAAGAAAAATATTATAATGGTCTCTCCGTAACTGTTTACCCAAGTGGAGTCCTACGTGCTTGGAAGCTGATGCAGTTTTGGAGCTACTCACACACTCATAATTAGGCACAGCTGTTAATTATCTGGTTTGGTGGGGGCTATTAAGCACCAGTCATCCCTGCTCAGACATCACATGGAGAGGACCTGCATCACCAACACACAGTCACTGGTGTTTCCAGGAGGGGTTTCTCTCCAACTTAAGTGCTCCTCGGGGCAGTGCTGAATTTAACGCAGCAGAGTCGTCAGCATGGCTTAACAAGCATGAACGTAAGCACCAAGAAAATGGTACATGTCACACAAGGTCACAGGAGATCTTCCGCAAGCATCAACTGGAAGTTAAGAGCTCTCTATACAACACAGAGCAACTGCCATTACAACCCAGCAAGAAGGAGAGGTGGGAGGACCTCAGAAAGTCTCACACGGCTGCTCTAAAGCGGCTCCCCAGCAGTTCCTCTCATCCTGGTTCAACCAGGAGGAGGAAGGACTTCGAGACAGGTACTGTTGTGGTTGTGCTAATGCAACACCGTGCATCGGATCGATAAGCTTTTATCAAGACAGCTGTATTGATTCCAGGGAGCTGGATCGTCTGCCTTCCCTCCCTCTGCATCCTCCTTCAAACAGCCTGATCCCCACACTGCTGACGGTGTGATTTAGGAGGCCCCACTGCTGTGCTTGGAAAGTCATCTCCTGTACCATAACACCCCATAGAAGCTCTTCCCCACTGCTTTCCTCAGCTCATCCCATGCACTCCATAAAAGCATCTTCTGGCAGCCGTGCACAGAGGGTGCACCAACGCCCCCCTGCTCAGGGCAGGGCAGCCAGCAGGTTGTCTTCTCCCCACACACTCTCGGAGGTTTCCACCATATATGAGCTATAAGTGCCCAGCGGAGCTACAGGGACCAAACACCCACATCCACACACAGGTGACGTAGAAGTGAGCATTGGGACCCTCCTTATTGTCTTCCAAGAGGAGGTTAGTAGGCCATCTACTTCATTTTGGGGTCCTCCATTAGCAAGTGGCACCACCAGGTGCAGCATCTTAAGGCTGTTGGGTTGGTTGTGGGTTTTAGAATCATAGAATCATAGTATAGTTTGGGTTGGAAGGGACCTTAAAGATCATCCTGTTCCACACGCTGCCATGGGCAGGGACATCCCACTGGCTCAGGCTGCCCAAGGCCCATCCAACCTGGCCTTAAACACCTCCAGGGATGGGGCAGCCACAGCTTCCCTGGGCAACCTGGGCCAGTGTCTCACCACTCTCACGGTGAAGAAATTCTTCCTAATGTCCAGTCTAAATCTCCTTTGCTCTTTTCTTATGTACTCAAAGTCACGGGAAGCATATTCCTCCTTCTTCAAAGCCCAGAGCCAGCACAGAGGCCCTATGGAAAACAAGACCCAGGAGGACAGTCCTAAATTTCACGACAACACCAGTGCTCAACCCCACAGATGACACACGTGGATTCACAGCACCATCCACAACCCCACCACCTGCATCCCTGAAATGTCCTACGAGACAGGTGGATGCCAGCAGAGGGGCCAGCGCTGAAACACCAGATCTCATCAAGAATCTTCGTTGTTGCCAAAAATAAGCTAAAAATTAATGACATGCGTAGATTAGCATCAAATCCCCACCACTTCCCAGGTGCCTCATCCAAGAGCTTCCAAAAAACAACAGGATCACAAGCGATGCCTAAGCAGGCATCTTACGCTCATTCCGTACACAAACAGGAGTACAAGCCTGACCAAGTTAGCATGAAAGCACGACACAGGTTAATTACCTCATCATCAAGAATCAATTAACCTGGTTGTTATAACCAGCCCATAGAACGGATAACACAGCACTTGGAGCCAGCCTCCTCCTTCCCCAGGGATGCTTGCCATCGCATCCAGGCATCCAATGAGAAGCTGCGGACAGGACGCTCAAGCAGTTCAGCCACAGCGTCCCTTGCACTCCCCTCGAGATTTTCCAAGGCGGGAGAGTGGGAAAAAAAAAAGGGTTTCCAAACCTGAGACTCTGCTTTTGAAGTGCTCACGAGAAGGACAGAGGTCAGCCTGCTCACGGGCAGCCTCACTCAATCCAGCGGAGCTTCTTAAAACTCCTGCAGGTTCAAAGGAGGAGCCGCCAGATTCACTTTTCATTCTGCATCCGTTTGACTTCAATGGCCAAAAAAACTAAGCGGCAGCTCCCCATATTACACAAAAACTGTCCGCAAAAGCAGAAACCTGCCCGGGGGACTGGCACAGAGACAAAATGCGGTTCCTTGAGAGGGCTGGTGCCAGCCTGGTAACATCTCCGTGCTGATCATGGTCACAGGAAGAACTTAAAACACTAAAATTCTCATTATTACAGCAGAGGATGCCGGCGCTTTACAGCCTTTCCGCAAAACCTGTGCTGAAGCCAAGCGCTTTTCTCGATGAGCCCCTTCCTAGCATTATTGATGACTTTTACTAAGCACATTCCCCGGATCCCAGCTGCACACAGCACTCACGGGTAGCCTTGGGAAGACGCGGACCACAGGGAGAGAGCTCTCTCCGTACCGGTTATCAATCCATAGCCGGCAGATCTCCGGCTGCATGCGAGGAGCTCTTTCATTGGGCAAAGTCAATCAGCAAAGATGTCTCTGGATACAAACCTCTTGCTGGGAAGGGGGCAGAAAGCCATAAACTGCATGGAGCGCATCTCCAGCCCGCTTTTGCCAAGGAATGGGAATACCGTGCGCCCTGCCCGAGTACCCCACAGCCAAATAGATGGGGGGGGGGAAGGAAAAGGAAGCAAAATCTTCTCTAGACCCCAGGCTCTGCTTGAAAATCAGCACCTGAACTTTCTATGGTCCGAACGGCCACTTTTTAGGAGCAAATCTGTTTTTCTTTCTGGGAAGCAATGGGGAGGGTGCCCGGCTGGCACGCTGGATGCCGTCCGGCGGTGTGTGGCGCCCGGCGAGGCCATCAGCCATGTTACCTTCCCGCCTGCCAAGAGGAAGCGGGTGCGCTCGGTCGCACCCTGTCCAAGGCATTTATTCGGGAGTGGAGAAACAGAAAGAAAACTGGGAGCTGGGCACCTTTTTTCACCTGTTTCCACTTCCTTCAGGAGCATTCCTGTGAGTTACGGCACTTGTAAGGACTTTTTTTTCCCCTCTCTCTCCACCCAGGTGTTTTAGGAATAGGAAGGAAAACACGATCCAACAAGGATTTTGAGAAGCCAAGCGTGTTTTAGCTCAGCATTCCTCCTCTCTCCGCTACCGGACCCCACGAAGGACAAAACTAACGCTGCCACAACCTTCACACGGAGACGAAAGTTCACCTTTCCCTACTCAAATCCGGCTTCCTCGTTCTCCCAGGGGGTTTGGAATCCCAGAGGGACTGTTCCCACCGTGGAAACCCATGGTGGTACCCGCGGAGGCACGGACGCTCGGGGTGGGATGCTCGGGGAGGGATGCCCGGGGAGGGGTGCCCGGGGAGGGATGCCCGGGGAGGGATGCCCGGGGAGGGGTGCCCGGGGAGGGGTGCTCGGGGAGGGGTGCTCGGGGAGGGGTGCTCGGGGAGGGGTGCCCGGGGAGGGATGCCCAGGGTGGGGTGCCCGGGGTGGGGTGCCCGGGGTGGGGTGCCCGGGGAGGGGTGCCCGGGGAGGGATGCCCGGGGAGGGATGCCCGGGGTGGGATGCTCGGGGTGGGATGCCCGGGGAGGGATGCCCGGGGAGGGATGCCCGGGGAGGGATGCCCGGGGTGGGATGCTCAGGGAGGGATGCTCGGGGTGGGATGCCTGGGGTGGGATGCCCGGGGAGGGATGCCCGGGGTGGGATGCCCGGGGAGGGATGCCCGGGGTGGGATGCTCGGGGAGGGATGCCCGGGGTGGGATGCCCGGGGACGGGGTCACCGTCCCGAAGATATAGGGAAAGTTGCAGGTCTCTTCCACGCTTGGGAAGCGATTCCTCCTGGAATCCAAGGAAGATCCCCCTCCCCGCCCCGCTCACCTTGGTGTAGAGCTGCGCGGTGGACATTGCTGGGGCGCTACAGGCGGGGCATGGGGCCGGCGGGCGGACAGACCGACCGGCGGGGAGACACACCGACCTTTACACCCTCCGCCGCCGGTCGGGGCGCCGGGAACGGGGGGAGGAGGCGGAGGAGGAGGAGGAGGCGGAGGAGGAGGAGGCGGAGGCATTGCCGCTCCGCCCCCGGCGCGCCCCGCTCAGGTATGGATGGGGCGGGCGGGGACGCTCCGTCCGCTCGGATCGATTCGGATCCGCTCCGCTCCATTCGGGTCCACTCGGCAAAATTCGGTTCCATTTGGTTCCGTTCAGCTTGGTTCATTTCCGTTCGGTTCCATTCAGCTCAGTTCGGTTCTCTTCGGTTCCATTCGTCTCACTTTGGTTCTGTTCGGTTCCATTCGTCTCAGTTCGGTTCTGTTCGGTTCCATTTGTCTCGGTTCAGTTCCATTCGGTTCCATTCGGCTCAGTTCGGTTCCATTTGATTGGGTTCGGTTCTGTTCAGTTCCATTCGTGTTGGTTCAGTTCCATTCAGCTCAATTCGGTTCCATTCGGCTCAGTTTGGTTCCATTCGATTGAGTTCGGTTCTGTTCAGTTGCATTCGTGTTGGTTTGGTTCCATTCATCTCAGTTCGGTTCCATTCAGCTCAGTTCGGTTTCATTCAGCTCTGTTCGGTTCCATTCAGCTGGGTTTGGTTCTGTTCGGTTCCATTCATCTGAGTTTGGTTTCATTCAGCTGGCTTCAGTTGCATTCGGTTCCATTCGGCTCAGTTTTGTTCCATTCAGCTCAGTTCGGTTCCATTCGGTTCCATTCGTCTCAGTTCAATTCCATTCAGCTGGTTCAGTTCTGTTTAGCTGAGTTCAGTTCCATTGGGTTCCATTCAGCTCAGTTCGGTTCCATTCAGTTCCATTCAGCTCAGTTCGGTTCCATTTGGTTCCATTCAGCTCAGTTCAGTTCCATTCAGCTCAGTTCGGTTCCATTCGGCTCAGTTCAATTCCATTCAGCTGGTTCAGTTCTGTTCAGTTCATTCGTCTTGGTTCAGTTCCATTCATCTCAGTTTGGTTCTATTCAGCTCAGTTCAGTTCTATTCAGCCCAGTTCAGTTCTGTTAGGTTCCATTCGTCTTGGTTCAGTTCTGTTCAGCTCAGTTCCATTCGGTTCCATTCAGCTGGGTTCAGTTCTGTTCGTGTCAGTTTGGTTCCATTCAGTCCCATTCAGCTCAGTTCATTTCCATTCAGCTGGCTTCAGTTCCATTCGGTTCCATTCAGCTCAATTCGCTTCCATTCGCCTGGGTTCAGTTCTGCCTGGTTCCATTTGTCTCAGTTCGGTTCCATTCAGCTCTGTTCGGTTCCATTCAGCTCTGTTCGGTTCCATTCAGCTCAGTTCGGTTCCATTCGGCTCAGTTCCATTCGGCTGGGTTTGGTTCTGTTCGGCTCCATTCATCTCGGTTTGGTTCTATTCAGCTGGGTTCAGTTCCCTTCGGTTCCGTTTAGCTCGGTTCAGTTCCATTCAGCTGTACACAGCTCAGTTAGGCTGAGTTCAGCTCTGTTCAGCTCCATTAAGCTCAGTTTGGTTCCGTTCAGCTATGCATGACTCAGTTCAACTGGGTTTGATTCCATTCGGTTCCATTTGGCTCTGTTCGGTGTCCAGAGGAGAGCAACGAAGCTGGTGAGGGGCTGGAGAACGTCTGACGAGGAGCGGCTGAGAGAGCTGGGGGTGTTCAGCCTGGAGAAGAGGAGGCTGAGGGGAGACCTTATTGCTCTCTACAACTGCCTGAAAGGAGGTTGTGGAGAGGAGGGAGCTGGGCTCTTCTCCCAAGTGACAGGGGACAGGACAAGGGGGAATGGCCTGAAGCTCCACCAGGGGAGGTTCAGCTGGACATCAGGAAAAAATTTTTCATGGAAAGTGTCATTGTGCACTGGAACAGCTGCCCAGGGAGGGGGTCGAGTCCCCTTCCCTGGATGTGTTTAAGGAACGGGTGGATGAAGTGCTGAGGGACATGGTTTAAGGGAGTGTTAGGAATGCTTGGACTCGATGATCCAGTGCGTCCTTTCCGACCTGGTGATTCTGTGATTCTATGGTTCAGCTGGGCTCAGTTCTATTCGATTCCAATTGGCTGCACACAACTCAGTTCAGCTGCATTCAGCTCCGCTCGCCCCCATTCAGCTCAGTTTGGTTCAACTGGGTTCGGTTCCATTCAGTTCTGTTCGGCTCTGTTCGGCTGGGTTCAGTTCCATTCGGTTCCATTCGGCTCGGTTCAGTTCCATTCGGCTGTGCGTGACTCAGTTTAGCTGGGTTCAGCTCTGCTCAGCTCTATTAAGCTCTGTTTGGTTCCATTCGGTTCCGTTCGGCTCTGCTTGCCTGGGTTTGGCACTGTTCAGCTCAGTTCAGTTCTGTTCAGTTCTGCTCCGCTCAGCTGAGTTTGGCTTCCTTTGGTGCCGTTCAGCTTGGTCAGGCTTGTCTCCCCTCGGCTCCATCCAGCTCTGCTTGGCTCCGCTGCTGTTGGCTGGGCTCAGTTTGGCTGGGTCCCATTCCGTTCAGCTGAGCTTAGTTGGGCTTGGCTTTGTTCAGCTTGACTCGGCTGGGCTCAGCTCAGCTGGGCAAGGCTCGACTGGCCTGGGTCTGGTTTGGTTCAGCTCAGCTCGGCTGGGCTCAGCTCTCTTTGACTGCATTTGGCTACGTTTGGTTGGGCTCAGCTCAGTTTGGCTTGGCTCGACTCAGCTCAGCTGGGTTCAGCTCAGCTGGGTCCAGTTCAACCCAGCTCGTCTGACCTCAGCTCCATTCAGCCAGGTACAGCACAGGGTCCGGTTCTGTTTGATTCGGCTCAGCTTGGCTCAGTTTGGCTTGACTCAGCTTGGTTTGGCTTGATTCAACTCAGTTCAGCTCAAGTCAGCTCAGCTGGCTTTGGCTCGGCTCGCCCGCTCCTCGCCCTGTCCTTCTCCCCTCCAGGCTCAGCCAGGGGAGCAGTGCTTTCCCTCACTGCCTCTCTCACCTTGTATTGAGTTGTTTTATTTTAAAAGCCCTTTTTAACACCTATTTTTCCCTCCCTCTCCATAGTCTTGGCCAGGGGTCCCCGGGCAGGGTCCTCCCAAAACCAGTGGCCCAAAACCACTGCAGTTGTCTTGGGTTTGGGGTTTTTCCCCTTCTACATTTAGTTTGCAGATGACACCAAGCTGAGGTGAGGTTGACACGCTGGAAGGGTGGGATGTCATCCAGAGGCACCTGGACAGGCTGGAGAGGTGGGGCTGTGGGAACCTCATGGCGTTCAACAAGGCCAAGAGCAAGGTCCTACATCTGGGTCAGGGCAATCCGTAGTTTCAGTACATGATGGGGGATGATGTGATTGAGAGCAGCCCAGAGGAGAAGGACTTGGGGTGCTGGGGGTGAGAAGCTCGATATGAGCTGACAACGTGCACTCACAGCCCAGAAACCAACCGTGTCCTGGGCTGCATCCAAAGCAGTGTGGCCAGCAGGGAGGGAGGGGATTCTGCCCCTCTGCTCTGCTCTGGGGAGACCCCACCTGGAGTCCTCAACAGAAGAAGGACATGGAGCTGTTGGAATGGGTCCAGAGGAGGCCACAGAGATGATCTGAGGGCTGGAGCAGCTCTGCTCTGAGCACAGGCTGAGTTGGGGTTGTTCAGCCTGGAGAAGAGAAGGCTCCAAGGAAGCCTTAGAGCAGCTTCCAGTGCTGAAAGGGGGCTTGTAAGAAAGATGAAGAAAAACTTCTTAGCAGCGGCTGTAGCAATAGGACAAGGGGTGATGGTTTTAAACTAAGGAGAGGTTTATGCTAGATATTAGGAAGAAATTTTTTATGCTGAGTGTCATCAAACTGCCCAGGGAAGTGGTGGATTTCCCACCCTTGGAAACATTCAAGGTCAGGCTGGATGCAGCTCTGAGCAACCTGATGTGGTTGAAGAGGTCCCTGGTCACTACAGAGGGATTGAACTGGATGATCTTCATGATCCTCTCCAATCCAAACCATTCTGATTCTTCCATTTGTCCTTCTTTTCCCATGGAAGAAGAGGTCCATGCCCTTCAGTGATGGTAGGCTCTGCAACCCCCACCAGCCCCTGGGGATCCCCTGTAGATCAGGGTGCAAGGAACAGCTTCAACTGGGTGGCCTTTGCCAAGGCATGTGTCTGGGAAAACCGGCCTTGACCACATAAACCCACTGGAAGTGCACCCAAGGAACATGCCAAGAATGGGGTTTTGTCGGTCTTCTGTCTGGAGGTTGGTTTGGATTTCCACCATCAGTGCTGGAGATGGGCTTGGGTTCCCACCACCAGCACCAGAGGGTGGGTTTGGGTTCCCACTGCCAGTGCCGGAGGTGGGCTTCGGTTCCTCCCACTGATGCCGGAGATGGGTTTGGGTTTCCACTGCCAACGCCCGAGGTGGGTTTGGTTTCCCACAGCCGGTGCTGAAGGTGGCTTTGGGTTCCCACTGCCAATGCTGGCCGTGGTCCCAGGCACCGTTTGTGTGTCACTCTGTCCTACATCTGTGTCAGCAGTTGTTTCTTTGGCAGAAACAGCCCCAAACCATCCCCAGCCTATCAGTCCATCACCACGCTGTGTCCTTCCATCCTGTGGGAGCACCGCACCATGTGCTTCAATTCATGCTTAGAAGGTGCTTTTTGAGCCTGAGAAGGATGATGCAAAGGCAAAGAGTTCCTAATTGCTATTCATTATCATCCGAGGTATTTTGCGTATTAACTAAGCAGGCAGAAAATGTGCTCGTTCTCTGCCACAGCTGTTGACTCTGTAAGCGGGAATCCCTCCTCCCATGGTTTCAGGCTGTGCCACTCACAAAGCACACACAGCCTTTCTTTAAAGTGATGCTGGTGACATCTCAGCCTCTGCTCCTCCTGCCTTGAGGGGTGAAACTACTCCCCCGTTAGCATGTTTTTCCCCTCTATCTCCCTGGACCCTGGCAAGGAGCAGCACTGATTTGGTGGGAGGACAGCCAGCATCACCGGGATCTCTCTTTCCCAGCTCTGGTGTCCTTAATATTCCAAATAAATTGTTGGTGGCAAGTTTGGGAGGGGGCAAAGAAGGGGATAAGAAGCTGCGCCCTGTCTAGAAATTGCCCTGGGTAACACATTTGACATCGTAATCTCTGCAAAACCCTCAAGATAGCTTTGTCGGGTAAACAAAACTTGCTGCTCTCCTTTTATTAAACCCGCTGTGGAAACAAAATGTGAATTTTTCACAGGCTGAGAGAGTTGGGGTTGTTCAGCCTGGAGGAGAGAAGGCTCTGGGGAGACCTTAGAGCAGCTTCCAGCGCTGAAAGGGGCTCCAGGAAAGCTGGGAGGGGCTGTTTGCAAGGGTATATTCTCCCAGGTTCTCACAGGTCCCAGCCTTGTCACAACACACCTGGAGACCCTAGGGAGGGAGGGAAGGAGGGATGGATGGGTGGATGGATGGATGGATGGATGGATGGATGGATGGATGATGGCATAGAGCAGTGAGGAGCTCTGGAGGGCTTGGGGAGGTGGGCAGGGTGCTGGGACTGGTACTGGAAGTGAGGAGTGGAGTCACCTATCATTCCACGGCACCTTGGGGTTCTGTTTTAGGTAGGGGACTGTAGTTCCTTCATATCGGAGGAGTGGTAGAGGAGTGTGTTCTCCCATATCGGAGCAAAGGTGGGTTTGCCGTTGAAATCAGGCAGGTAGGAGAAACCAGCATTTCTGCAGTGAAATCCCCTGACCCCCAAATTACGGTCACAGCATTGAATTTCAATGCATATGCAGTACGTTAACACCAGTAAAGCCATCCTTAAAGCCTCTGTGGAAGTACTTTAGAGCAGGATCACACGACCCCCTAATTTCAGAATGACCCAAATAATGGAAATTAGGGGTTCGTAACAGATCTGCCACTAAGAGCGGAGGTGGCCAGGGGTAAAAGAAGAGCTGAATCATGCTTTTCCTCAAAATTAGGGGCAAAATCTGCAGAGTTCAAAGCACTTTTAAACTCTCTGCGTGTGATTTGTGATTTGCAGGGAAAGGTCTGTGCTGCCTGTGCAATGCGAAACCACAGAGCATCAGCTCTGACAACTCCAAATGTTGTCAGGACGGAGGTGACTGTTGCTAAAAACAAAACCTGATCTTGAATTTTTACAGGCAGAGTTGTCCCAAAGACCTCAAAGCTGGACTTTGCTTCCTCCAGAAGCCGCCACGCACTACGGCCGAGCACGATCCTCGGGTCTATGGTGTCACCGTAGGGCATGGTTGCACTGTCAGTTTCTGCAGCAAGTGTTCCTACCTGCGTGAGTGGATAATTAATCAACACGTTGAAGTAATCGAAAATTAACTAAGAAGGTTTTTGCTGCAAATAAACCGATTCTGTTCAAAGCTGAATATAGCTTTGCAGCAAGCCTCCAAGTCCTGAAGGTGATCCCACAGCCCTGGGAGCCTGCAGGGAACAGCCCACAGCCCCAGGGAGCGGGAACCAAGCCGGCACAGCGCCGCAGGGCACCAGGAACCACTTCCCAGCTCAAAGCCTGAAAGCATCACTGTGGGAAAACCTGGGGTCACTGTTAAAGCCCCCATCAGCCAAGGGGTGCGTGCAGGAAAGTCTTTAAGCCTTGGCAAATGACAGGGATTCAAAGCTTGGGATTGGTGGGGGAAGATGTGTTGGGGTCAGCCATTGCCAACAAGTCATCAGCACGGCTGCTTTTCCTCCATCAACATGGTAATAAAATATACCAGAAAGCGTATTTTGCAAAGTTCTCTATAAATGAAGGGGCTGTAACTGCCTCGTTTTTAGATGCCAGTGGTTTCATCTTTGTGCTGCTCCCACCCCTGGTACAGGGAGAGGTCACCCAGCGATGGAACAGGCTGCTAAGCAGTGCTGCTGCTCACCGGTTGAACAGATGGTTTGGCTCCAGGATTCCTCAAACACTCAGGAAAAACAGCACAATTGAGGAAACTCCTCAGTCTTGCCACAGATTCTGCCCCTCTGCTCCACTCTTCTGAGACCTCACCTGGAGCCCTGTGTCCAGTTCTGGACTCCCCAGCAGAAAAAGGAGATGGAACTGTTTGAACGGGTCCAGAGGAGGCTATGAAGGTGATCTGAGGGCTGGAGCACCTCTGCTCTGAGCACAGGCTGAGAGAGTTGGCGTTGTTCAGCCTGGAGAAGAGAAGGCTCCAAGGAGACTTTAGAGCAGCTTCCAGTGCTGAAAGGGGCTCCAGGAAAGCTGGGGAGGGGCTTTTTACAAGGGCCTGGAGTGACAGGATGAGGGCGAATGGCTTTAAATTGGAAGGGGGAAGACTTAAATTGGAGACCAGGATGAAATTCTTCACATGTGAGGCCCTGGCCCAGGTTGCCCAGAGCAGCGGTGGCTGCCCCATCCCTGGAGGGGTTCCAGGCCAGGTTGGATGGAGTTTGGAGCCCCTGATCCAGTGGGAGGTGTCCCTGCCCATGGCAGTGGGTGGAACTGGATGGGCTTTGAGTCCCTTCCAATCCAACCCATTCTATGATTGTATGATTCTATGATTCTTACTTAGGAGCATGGGTAGGATTTCTCTAAAGGAGTCTGCACCCACCCAGCCACTTGGCAGCCTGGTGGGAGCCTTGTGCCGCCTTCTAGTCCCACTTGAAACCTACAAAGAACTCAGGAGCAATGGCCATTCATGGACAACAAGTTTTCTCTTGGATGAGTTTGGTTGCCCATTATCCCATGGGAATTCATTCCCGCTGAAGGCAAACCTGTTCCAGCCTGATCTTTTATTCTTGCACAGACTTCACGTTCATTGCAGAGGAATTTTGCCTCCAGGAGCAGAAGCTCAGACGCTTTATATATGCGTGATCGCTCTGACCACCTCTTCTGAGTTCTTATTTTATTAAAAAAGATTTAATGTGGTTCTGGATGGCTCAAATTCATGGAGCTCACCAGTGCGGTATTTTTTTGTCTGTCCCTTTAATAACACACTTTAATTAATCCTGGAATTGTGAATGTGCTATTATGTTCATTTTTCAAAGAGGGGTCACAGTTGTAAAGAAAAATCTACATTTTTTTGTGCAGGGCCACACCGGGAATATGTGAGAGATCAGGAAATTAATCTCTTAATCATTCTGCCAGTCTCACCCAGGGGTGAGAGCAGAGACCTACCTGAACTCTCTGAACTGATTAAACCATTTCCATTATCTGGGATGGCCTTTCCCTCCTGCAAAGTGGGTGGAGCAGCTCTGAAGTCCTCAGGTAGCTGCTGAAAAGCATCGTATGAGGGCTCTTCATCCCGACTAACAACCTACCTCTCCTGGTTTGCTGTGTTTGCCCATTTAAGAACGTTTCCTTTCTTGACAGACCCTGTTTGGATACCAGTGATTCAAGAATTGAAGCATGGAGAGGCTCTGCTATGTCTGGATGGCGTGAGCTCGTCCCTCTTCCACCCACTATCTCAGGAAACAGCTCTTAGAGAAACTGTCCATAAGCAAGGATAAAGCCCCACTGCACTCGGTGCTGCGCCCTTCAGTGAGGCAGCAGCTTAGGGCCTGGTTCTCCCATCCATGTGCATCCACAATGATCTGGGTTGCTTCACTAAGATCTTTGACACTTCTCCCAAGCAGTAAGTGATAGGACAGGAGGAAACAGCCTCAGGTTGCACTAGGGAAAGTTTAGACTGGATATTAGGAAAAAATTCTTTATCTTTAGTGCTGAAGCACTGGCAAAGGCAGTGATGGAGTCTCCATCCCTGGAGGGGTTAAAAAACCTGTAGCTGTGGCACTTTGGGACATGGTTTAGTAGGCACAGTGGGGTTGGGCTGACAGTTGGACTGGATGGGCTTAGAGGTCTTCTCCAACCTTAATGATTCTATGACTCTGTGTTTCAGATCAATATTTCTCTACGTGGCCTTTGCAAACAGCTGTGTGGCTTTCTCCACAGACAAAAACCGTTCGTCAACGTGGTGTCTGCTTTTAACCAAGAAGATGAGGCAACTGTGCCAGCAGTTTATTCCTGATTCATTCCAAGAGGTCTGGGAGATGGGACTCCGGTCCCAGCCATTCATCAGCTTCTCTGCATCCATTCACGCTCCCACACAACAAAAGCATAAGAGTCCTGGTACTTGCCAACAGGGAGCGAAGCTGAAAAGGGGAGATAGGGAAGAGGAAGAAGGCAGCAAAGCGCTTAGTGAGAGATGGAAGTTGGAGAAGAAAAGGGTTGGAAAGCAGGGGCTGGAGGAGAGATGGTAGGAGCTGAAAAGCTGAAGAAGGAGAAACATCTGCAGATGAGCAGCAGCAAAGGTTCAAGTGGAAAAATATGAGAAAGAAGATAAAACATTTCTGAATGCCACGAAATCTGTAAGCAAGAAAGGATGTGAGATCATACATGCATTCTGTACTCTCAAAAGCACAGGGGGAAAACTAATGGAATACACACCAGGAAGCAGGTAGAGGGCAGTGCTGTGGGGATTGGGCGATTGCTCCTACCTCTTCTCCTTGTGTCACTAACTGCTCCTCCTGCCTAAAGGGACATCCAGCCATTAAAGGAGGAGCTGAGAGGCCAGTGAGGCCGCATCCCTTCTCTCTGCTGAACCCTTTCCAAGACATTCCTGCTGACATCCAGCCATGAGCTGTGTTGCTCTGTCTTCCAGTGTTGTTGGTGCTCTACCTTCCCACTCTGTGCATTCAGACTATGGCGTTGGTGGTAATCCAAGGCATAGTTGCCATCAAAATTATTAATAATCACCCTTTTTGCAAGAAAAGGATGACTTCAGTCCTCCACCATTAATTCTGTCCAAGCAGTTGTCTCGTGGATGAGCTTTGGGACTCTAGTTCTCCACAGATCGTTCAACAGCTGTGAGAACGTACATACAGCAATATCAGCTCTGAACTGTCCAGCCCACAGTAAAATAGATTCATAGTCCTACACTTAACAAGGGAAATGAAGATGAATCACCAAGTACTTTTTGTCTAAATATAAAAAAAAAGGTTTTGCAAATATGTGCAGTCTGAAAGATGTTTTAATAGCAGTTTGCTGAAACACTTCTACAAAGTTTTCTTTATGCAGATTTTAAAGGACTGCTTGCACTTCGTTCATGCCATAAGGACACATTGGTGTACAGCAGAGAACACATAGTCTCCTTGTATTTAAAATGTCAAACATTTAGATTTGGATCAGTCATTTTGTCAAAGAAAATCCAATACAAGAAAAAAAATAACCTTTAAAATACCACGTTTCTTGTATTTGCCAGGAGAGGAGTCTGCTAACTCAAGTTAGTTACAAGCATCCTTAGAAAATGTTTTTTAAGGCAACCAAATGAGCTAAAAAAATCATTGTAAATGATCTTGAAAGTTACACATTAGTTTTCTTCTCAAAGGATGCGTCTTTGCTAATTTTTCACAAGGCCTTGATAGCATGTCCCGTACCCTCTCTTGGTATGCTCTCTCTTCTGCTAGACGTGATTCATGTTCTTGCTGCTTCTCTTCTTCCTCAGCCTCGCGGGCCTGCTGTCGATCAGCAATTTGAGCCCTGAGTTGCTCTTGGTATTCTCTTCCTTCCTTTGCTTTTCTGGAAATGAAGTGTGGGTAAAAAATAAACCATTATTATTATTATTATTATTATTATTATTATTTAATCTGAGACTAAAGAACCATTCAAAACTCTTATTAGGTACTAAGAATAACTACCACTCTATTAACAAAATGCAGCATTATAAGCTTTCATTCCTCAGAGAATGAATTGCACCCCGTTGGATCCTATAAAGCAGATTGCAAAATCAGTCCTCAACAAATAAACCAGCCGGGGAACAACCCCTTGTGATCTGCATGCCTTCCCTGCCCCTCAGGGCAGTGGTGAGAGGACAGAGCGTTGGTCTTCATCCTTTCTGAGCAGCAAAGGGCCTTGCATTCTGTCTCTGCTTCCTCGTTCTGACGGTACCAACAGTGACTGCCAGCAGAAAAGGCAAGGTGCAGGCTCCTGCTGTGGCTTTTTACTGGTCTTCTCACATGCGTTTGTCAGAAGAAATAATTTTCCATTCTACCTCGAGACCCATGTATTTTCACTGCCCTCTGGAGCAGCAGTGAAGTTTGCCTCTGTGTTCAGGCACTTCTGGATCAAGAGCCACAACAGCTCACACAGGGATGTACAATGCCAACAATCCAGTCAAGACCTAGAATCATAGAATTGTATAGTTGGAGAAGACCTTTGAGATCATTGAGTCCAACTGTACCTGTCCACTAGGAAACCAGATCCCTGAGCACCTCATCTACTCATCTTTGAAATTCCTCCAGGGATGATGACCCTCCCACCTCTCTGGGCAGCCTCTGCCAGTGCCTGAGAAGTGAAGGAATTTTTCCTAATATCCAGTCTAAACCTCCCCTGGTGCAACTTGAGGCCATTCATCTCATCCTATTGCCTGTCACTTGGGAGAAGAGACCACTACCCACCTTACTAAAACCGCCTTTCAGGCAGTTGTAGATGGTGATAAGGTCTCCCCTCAGCCTCCTTTTCTTGAGGCTAAACAACCTTAGGTCCCTCAGGTGCCTGTCATTGGGTTTGTTCTTCAGACCCTTCCCCAGCTCCATTGCTCTCCTCTGGATGTCCTCCAGTACCTCCATGTTCTTGTAGTGAGGGGCCCAAAACTGAACAAAGGATTCGAGATGCAGGCTAACGCAGCAGAGTTGAACCAACCAGAACTTCAGAGGATACCAAATGCCGCCTTTAGTGAAGCATATGCATAACCAAGCCCAGCATGTTTCCTTCAGAAGGGTGAGATCTGTGCCTCAGCCAGGAGGTTCGTACCAATCAAAGCCATCAGAGAACACAACAGATACTCGCTGTGGAAGGAGCTACTCGGTTAGCTCGCACAGGCAGGGGTGGAGAAAGGGCAGAAATACAAAAGGGAAACAAGAAGTGAAATTAGGCCCTTTGCCCCAGGCTTTGCATGACACCCAGAGGAACATTTCAGGTACTGCGTTTAACTACCTGCTCACCCTGAGGGACTGCAAGGCATGGAGAACCCGTGCAGCTGGGGTTACGTGCAGCAGCCTGGTATTCCGGCGGCTGATGGAGTGATTGCTTAAGGGATGTGTGTGGGTGGAGTTCAACAATAAGCCTGAACACACTCGTTCTCCCAGGTAAGGAACAAACTAACCTTTCATTAACCCTCCTCCCCAAACCTCTGCAACTCCTAGTAACAGCTCACAGTATGAGTGGGTGTGTTTAATAAACGCAATGGATGCAAGTCACATGATGGTCCAAAAAGATGAAAACAAAGTCTTTCATTAACAAAACACAACTATTTGTATCATGAGATCAGAATTAGTGATTTGGTACCAATTCCAATATAGCAGGGCTCCTATTGACCAGTTTGGGGCAAAGTCTCTCTGAACAGAAGAAAGCCCACCCAGTGCTCTTAGAGTTATCTGAAAATGAGGATTACCCTGCTCCCAGCTGTTGTGGTTTGAGCTAAAGCAGAATCAGTTTGTGACTTCAGCTCAGTCTCGTCTGAGTAGCTGCATTTTCTGAGAGTTAATGCCTGTGTTCCAGACAGGCTCCTCTCCAGCAGCGACCACACGGGCACTGGGATGCAGAAAGGCCCGGGCTTGTGCTCATCCCTACACAAACCAAGGCTGTCCTGGACCAGGAGGAGCCGTAAGGGAAAGGGGGGAAAAGGGTCACACCTGCAGGGAGAGGCGGGCAGGAGAGGTGACCCCAACCTGACCAACAGAGGATTCCAGCCCATACACCTCATACTCGGGATGAAAACAAGGGATCACGAGGGTCTCTCTCTCTTCTTCGATGGCTGATATCCAGTGAGGACCTCGTCTGTCTGTTTGCCCCTGATCCCAGATCCGTGTGTTCCTGGATCCAGTTCTGAGCTCAGCTCCCTGCTCACCTCAGACCCTATCCCTCGTGTCTGCTCTGCAGCATCTGCGGTGGTGCACAGTCGTGATTGGGGGCTTCCATATATTTTATATATTTTATTACTTCCTTATTATTTTCATAATAATAATTATTATTATTTAATTAAAACTATAATTTTATTTTCCAACCTGCAGGTCTGTTCCTCTCATTTCCTTTTTCTCAGGGGTGGGAGGAAGGCAGGGAATTGGGAGCCCAGCTGCTCAATTTTAGCTGCCAAAATGGGCTGGGCTGGGGCTAAACCGTGACACCAAGTTTAAAACATTGATCTGCAATGAAATGAACCAATGACATAGCAGAAAAATACCTTGCAGATCTCTCTTCTTCCACAAGTTCTAATTCTGTGGCTGCCTCCTCTAATAACTTCCTCTCTTGAGCGAGTTCTTCCTGCTCCTTTGCATTTCTCTTCACTGCAAAACCAAAACAAAAACGCATTTTGAAGGTAACGGCACTGCTAAGCTTGAATAGACAGTGAGGCTGTACTCAAGCCAAGTAGCCTAAATAGCAAGCCTGAGTTTTGTTGCTTCTGAAGAGGCACATGAACAATAGTGAGTGTATTCTCAGCTTATTTGTTTTTCATCCACTCAGAACACAAAAGATTTCACATTCAGAACTTCATAATAATAATAAAATAATTAATAATAACAATATAATTAATAATGAGTGCTTGCTTATGCAATCCATACATTACCAGGCTTTGCCCTGGTGACAGCAAAGGGAAATTAGCGTAAGGAATGCCTGTAGGAGTAAAGTTTCAGAAGTGGATTCAGGGACAGCAGCATTGTTCTCCACTCAACCATACACCCTGTGTGTGCTGGACCAGATCGTCTTCCCAAAGGCAGCAGGTTGTTCTCCCTCTGCCTTTGCCAAGTCTTGCACTCATGCAGTAGGTTTGGTGCAGAAAGCGAGCTGTTCTTACTTACACTTCTCCTCAATCTGCATTTGTCTTGTAGTCAGGACATCTTTCATTAGAAGCCTTCTGCCCTCCTCTTCTAATCGCATTTGCTCAGCCTTCTTGGCCCAAACCTTCTCAATGTCTTCACTGAAGACCTTGTCCACTTCTTTTTCTCGCTGTTTCTCCTCCTCCAGCTGCTGTGCCAGGTATGCCAGGTAAGTCTGTTGTTCCTTCATCAGCTCTTGCTGCAAACACATGGACATTTGGAAATCTGAGTAAATTAGTTCAAAAAAAACATTTAAAATATGAAGAGAAGTGGTTGTTTGCAGACGATGTGAGAACTGGGAGCCTAGAGCTCAATCCCAAGTGCTGTTATGGGGAAAAGCTGTGCAGAATCTTCTTCCAGCACAGGGAGGACGTGGATCTTTTGGAGCTTCTAAATACTTTGAGCCGAGTAATGAATGCAGCTCCTTGCTCTTTCTTATTACCTTGAGATCCATTTTAACCCTGAAGTTGGACAATCTATTTGTTTTAAATTCAGGAAGTGACAGATACATCCATTGTTTCATGGCACCTCCAATATATTTAACGTGAGCTTTTGCATCTATATGAGCATCTATTAAAGATTTAAAGCCGTTTCTTAGTATTAATGAGTTAGAATAAGTTAAATATTTACTTTCCTCCGCAGTTACAAATATTTAATAGCTCAGGTCCATGAAATATAAAACATTTTTCTAACCTCCATTACGTCCTTGCAGTATAAAGATGAAAAAGCTCAGGTGATTTATACAGTGAAATCAGCACAGAGGGACAAGATCCCAGGATTTCCTGAGAGCCCCCTTCTTTTGTCTAGCCTGGTGGCCTTGCTGATTGCAAAGCATACTTTAAAGGACTCACTGTGGTTTTAACAGATAATGGGCTTCTTCAGAGAAGCTGAGCACTGGCAAGAGCAGAATCAACAAACTGTGCAAGAAAAGAATCAACTTGTTCAGAGAAAAGGGCTTGTGTCTGATCCCATTTACACTGTGCAGTTCACTGAGGGCCACAAAATTAGTCTAGATGTTGCCTCACAACTTCACAACGATCACCTTTAGCCCTTACTTTTCTTTTTGTTTTCTCCTTGGTGCATTCCTGGGGTTCCTGAAGGCATTTTTCTAATATCTTCATCTCCAGGGCAAGTTCACCTTGTTTTTCTTCATTAAGACGCTTCTGTTTTTCCTGTGCTGCACTAAGCAACGTATCCCTACATTCCTTCTGCTTCTGTCGTTTCTCCATCTTAAGTTGTTCATGTTCCAGCTTAAGCAGTTGCTTCTGTTCTTCCTACAATGGTAAAAAATACCCAGGTTGTAAAATCATTACACGACTTCAAACCAAGTGGTGGCAAGAATTAGTTTAATTGGAACACTGAAGAGTGAAGATAAATATTTAAAGCCTTTCTTTCTGACATTAGAGAATTAGTGTAATCCTTTAGACTCATTAAAGCATAAACATTTTAGCATATCATGCATGAGAATTCAGGATTTTCTCTTTAATTATTACGTGCACTTCAATACCAAAACACTGGAATGCCTCATGTACTCCAAATGTTTCAAGCAGTGGACAGAATCGTCTCTTTAGAGACGATCTTTAGATACCATTGCAGCACATATGATCTACATCCAAGTCTTCACGTGCAGCCACAACCACTAACCAATGACAAAGCCATGTGTTCCTCTTGTTTCTGCATGTAATATCTGTCCTGTGTCTGTGCTGGATGTTCAGAGCACTGTATCCCTGGTTGGACATAAGGGTGCACAAAGTAAACAATTGGATCCTTATATTCTGATAGGCAGTTATTGAATCTCCATGTCCTCAAAGCAGTCCACTTTATATTGGAAAGAATGGAAAAATGGGCAGTAAAGATCAGTTCTTAAGAAAGAAACAATCAAAAAGGTTGTGCAAGGTTCTGCACCAGGGTCAAGGCATTCCGCTGTTTCAATACATGGTGGAAGATGACGTGATTGGGAGCAGCCCTGAAGGGAAGGACTTGGGGTGCTGGGGGTGAGAAACTCCACATAAGCCAGCAACGTGCACTCACAGTCCAGAAACCAACCGTATCCTGAGCTGCATCCAAAGCAGTGTGGCCAGCAGGGAGGGAGGGGATTCTGGCCCTCTACTCCACTCTGGGGAGACCCCACCTGGAGTCCTGTGTCCAGTTCTGAAATCCCCAGCAGAAAAAGGAGATGGAACTGTTGGAATGGGTCCAGAGGAGGCTATGAAGGTGATCTGAGGGTTGGAGCACCTCTTCTAAGAGGACAGGCTGAGAGAGTTGGGATTGTTCAGCCTGGAGAAAAAAAGGCTTTGGGGATACCTTAGAGCTGCTTCCAGTACTGAATGGGGCTCCAGGAAAGCTGGGGAGGGGCTTTCTCCAAGCACCTGAAATGATAGGATGAGGGGGGATGGCTTTAAATTGGAAGGGGGAAGATTTAGATTAGATCTTAGGAAGAAATTCTTCATGCTGAGGGTGGGGAGGCCCTGGCCCAGGTTGCCCAGAGCAGTGGTGGCTGCCCCATCCCTGGAGGAGCTGGATGGGGCTTGGAGCCCCTGATCCAGTGGGAGGTGTCCCTGCCCATTGCAGGGGGTTAGAACTGGATGGACTTTAAGGTCACTCCCAACTCAAACTATTCCATGATTCTATGATTCGAGCCACAGAACAAGTAATCAAAAAAAACTTCAGCAGGAAACACAGAAGAAAGTAGAAATATTAACAGTTAGCAGTTGACTGGGCAAGCTGGCACATGTCTTAGGCTGAGTTTTGATGTGAGTGAGGTTGTGTGAGAGTAGCCAAGGATAGGATCCATGGTGCTTATTCTATGGAAGTTTATACAATGGAGTAACAAAACATTGCAAATGTACAAAGAACTTGTTACCAACAATCCATCTGCAAAGCAGGACCGAAGTGTGACAACAGAAACTCATCTGGCACGTGAGAGACTATATCTAGAATAACTTCATTTCATCACCTTCTCAAGAAATCACAACTCTTTAAGGGAGAGAAAAGAAAGGGGGGGGGGGGGAAGGCAGCTCATGTAGGTAATGCAAACTGCTATTTCTGTTTTGTCATCCAGCCTGAGACATCCTGATTCACACATACAGTCTATTGTGGCACAGGTACAAAAGTTTTGCTTCACTAAATAAACTATTTCCATTGCAACAACCACAATAAACCATTATACACAGAGACAACTAGCTGTCCATAGCGTGTCCTTCACCCAGATGGAACCCCTGATCATTAGAGGCTACCAACTCTGTGCTGAGAAACTTGTAATGAGGCCATCTGCCACATCCCTTTTCTGCTGAAAAAGGATTACATCCTGTTTTCAACACAGCAAACTCTCCTTTATGGACCCTTTGAAGAAAGCTTTTTTCCAGAGGCTAAACCACTTCACCAGAAATTTATCTCCTTGACAGAGCCCAAGGCAGCTGTCCTCGAGGGAAGCTACAAAGTCTTCTACTCCAATAGCATTTTTCTGAAAGGGCCTGTTAAATAGAAGTGTTCTTTGCCTGGGAGGTTTGGCAGCACCTTAAAGGTTGTTGAAAGAACATAATTTTATTCTGCATGTTTTTACATAACTGAAATATTACAGCCTAGCTAGGAATAAGGGCTCCACTCTTTTACAGTCAGCATTTTCACAGCTTTAGATTTATTATTATCATTATTTTCAAAAAGTAGTAGAGTGTATGTCTTGCCAACGCCAGTTTCCAGTGCCTAAGAGTACCCTGAGTGATCATTAAATAGTGGCAAAATGAGAATCAAATCTGAACAAACAGTCTCCCATAACTCAGTGAACATTAACAGCTAGTGTTGTGGTTTGAGCTAAAGCAGAATCAGTTTGTGACTTCAGCTCAGTCTTGTCTGAGTAGCTGCATTTTCTGAGAGTTAATGCCTGTGTTCCAGACAGGCTCCTCTCCAGCAGCGACCACACGGGCACTGGGATGCAGAAAGGCCCGGGCTTGTGCTCATCCCTACACAAACCAAGGCCGTCCTGGACCAGGAGGAGCCGTAAGGGAAAGGGGGGAAAAAGGTCACACCAGCAGGGAGGGGCAGACGGGAGAGGTGACCCCAACCTGACCAACAGAGGATTCCAGCCCATACACCTCATACTTGGGATGAAACTGCGAGATCATGAGGGTCTTGCTCTCTCTTCTTCGACAGCCAGTGTCCAGTGAGGACCTTGTCTGTCTGTTTGCCTTTGATCCCGGATCTGTGCGTTCCTGGATCCAGTTCTGAGCTCAGCTCCCTGCTCACCTCGGGCCCTTTCCCTCATGTCTGCTCTGCAGCATCTGTGGTGGTGCACAGTCATGGAGGGCTGGGGACACGACTCCATATATTTGTACATATTTGATTATCTTCTTATCATTTTATTATTATTACTATTTCATTAAAGCCACAGTTTTAGTTTCCAACCTGCAAGTCTTTTCCTCTAATTTCCCTTTCCTTTTTCTCTGGGAATGGGGAAAGGAATTGGGAGCCCAACTGCTCGGTTTTAGCTGCTGAAACTGGCCAGGCCAGGGCTAAACTGTGACAGCTAGCAAGATCCGTTAAAGACAGCACAACTACAGCAAGTCTACACCAGTCAAGGACAGAGGAAAAAAAGAGAGTTGGTGGCCAGAAGCGCTGCGCCAAGGTATCCAAATGCCTCCCATGATGTGACACCCAGCGGCTGCCAGCACTATTAGATGGGAGCATTTAGGCACTGTTTGCTAGTTTGTTCAAAAAAAGCATGTAGATTCTGAAATTCCCGCAGTTGTGGCATAAGCAGTTGGAAATTTTCACATAAACACGTCTCTTCTCATATGTGTCAGGGACCTGAGTGCAACAACAGGCTCTGCAACCTCTCCCCCAGGGGCCTGGCTGCTTGTGCTCACAGGCAGCTCCGACATGAGCCTTGGATCAGAGAGCTGGGAAAGAGTGGTGCAAGAAAGGGCTGAGAGGAGTCACTTGGGAGCTGTAGTTAGGCTGATTCTCACCCTGGGTGCCTACGTGAGCTACACTGCAGGTAAGCCTGCACCTGAGGTTGTTTCTGACCCAGACCTGCTGACCTGGCTTCCTGGCTTCATCCTGGACTTCATGGAATCACAGAATCAAGGAATGGTTTGGGTTGGAAGGGACCTTAAAGATCACCCAGTTCCAAACCCCTGCCATGAGCAGGGACACCACCCACTGGATCAGGTTGCTCAAGGACCCATCACTACAGACCTGCCTGAACTGTTAGAAGATCTCAGTTACTGTCAACAGTCTTGCTTTGCTCCATTCCTTTGGAAATGTGGGTCTCCTGTTGGGAGAGATAACACACCAACCCTGCTGTCACCTCCAGCTCCTGGCTTGCCTACCCCTCTGGGCTCGGTGCTTCCTCCCAGGGCACCTTCCATGCTGGTTAAACAGTAAGTGACATCTTGTGATGGTTAAGCAGCTATCATGGCCTGGGATCTGGTGTTCCGCTTTACAGCTGGGAAGCAAGACTCTCTATCTATCACAGAGGAAACTCGGAATCAGAAAGTTGCAAAGATGTCTGAGAAAAGCTTAAAAACATTTCCATTTCCCACAAAGACTCTGAGAGGCTTTGAATGCCCAGATCCTTTACAATGCTAAGTTTCAAAAGATGCATTTCCCTCTGTAAACATGAATGCATTTGCCACTGCTCTGGAAAAGAGGCTTAGCATAATAGGACAGTCTCGGATACTAATGGAATCAGTGAAGATACAAAAAAAGGCATGGATTAATCTAAATGTCTAGTAAGCCTATCATTAGGAGGGCCTTACAGAATATGCTGAATGGAGAATGATATGTAAATTACCAACAATCGAGCCTCTTCCTCCTTCAAGCGCTTTGCCTCTTCTTTGTGAACATTCAGCATCGCTACCTGAGAACTGAGTGTATTCAGGATTTCCCGGTTCTGTTCTGTGAATTTCTGCATGGCTGCCACCTCCCGCTTTTCCTTTGCCAGCCTATCCTCTTTCCAGAGCTCTGCAAACATCTGCTCCTCCTTCTTCTGTTGCTTTTTCAGTTCCTCCTTCAGAGCTAGCTGGGCCAGCCGATCTTCACACAATTCCATCTGATGCTGTTTCATCAACTGTATACGAAGCTCCTCGCATTGTTCCCTTAAAGGCAACAAAGAAGTTAAGAAAACAGTTTCAAACTAAAGGTCTGGAGGTGCATGATAGATGGAGACTCCCAGCTCATAACTACTCAGAGGACTGCACCTCAGGATGACAAGTTCATAGAATCACAGAATGTTTTGGATTGGAAGGGACCTCAAAGCCCATCCAGTTCCTCTGCCATGGGCAGGGACACCTCCCACTAGATCAGGGGCTCCAAGCCCCATCCAACTGGTGTTAAACACCTCCAGGGAAGGGGCAGCCACAACTTTACTGGGCAGCCTGGGCCAGGGCCTCTCCACCCTCAGCATGAAGAATTTCTTCCTAATGTCTGATCTAATTTATCCCCCTTCCAACTTAAAGCCATTCCCCCTTGTCCTATCACGCCGTGCCCCTGTAAGTCCCTTCCCAGTTTTCCCGGAGCCCCTTTGAGTACTGGAAACTACTCTAAGGTCTTCCCAGAGCCTTCTCCAGGCTGAACAACTCCAACTCTCTGAAATCTAGGCTGCACAGCTGAACAGGAAACACTAGAAATTTATTATTTTGTTTAACGAAGTTTAGTAGGATAATTTGGAGAAGATAAAAAGTCAAACAGGTAGCACAGCTTTCAATACTCATTTACTCACTGCACTTCAGTAAGCAGATATTTATCTTCAGTTGAAGAACATGCCGCTATTTAGAAAGTCTCCTTTTACTTTTACAAAGCACTACTGAGATCAACACGTGCTAGCAAACTGTTTAATTTAAGCAATATACAAACATTTAAATCCTGTTCTATAAGGATGTAGACTTTCACAAAATCAAGATGTGGAATGAGCAGACAACAATGAAGATCTACAAGTGTAAAGATCAAAAAGCTCTAAAGAAGCTTTTTGTGACAAACACAAAAAAATGGAACCATCTTCTCCACGTTATTGCAATGCTATTTAGGAGTTCGTAGCTGATATGAGAAGATGATAAAATGATCATAAAAGAATGGCAATGCAGCTGGTGAAGAGGCTGGATAACAAGTCTTATGAGAGGTGGCTGAGGGACCTGGGGTTGTTTAGCCTGTTTAGCTGAGTGGAGACCTTCTCACTGTCTACAACTGTCTGAAAGGAGGTTTTAGTGAGGTGAGTGTTAGTCTCTTCTCTCAAACGACAGGTGATGGGACGAGAGGAAATGGCCTCAAGCTGCACCAAGGCAGGTTCAGATTAGATATCAGGAAAAATTTCTTCACCAAGAAGGTTCTCAGGCACTGGCAGAGGCTGCCCAGGAGGTGGTGGAGTCTTCATCCTGGACTGTTTTAAAAGATGGGTAGATGAACTGCTCAGGGATCTGGTTCAGTAGTGGACAGATACAGTTGGGCTCAATGATTTCAAAGCTCTTTTTCAACTAAGCAGTTCTACGATTCCATGATATCACTGACTGAATCTTGAAACTTGGCACAGCAGCAGTACTTACCATACAATGTGAAATACAATTACTTTGTACAACACTGGCAATCCTGTGTAACAAAAATATTACATTTTCATCAAGCATCTACCTCATAGCACTATCAGACTCCACATCAGGATTTCATTTTCGTAACTACAGCAATGAAACAAGATACGAATTAATTCCATTGCCTAGGATTTGAGGTTTTTTATTTAAAAGCAAAATTAAGTTTGCCAACTGTAAAAGTATATATTTGGTGGTTTGCTCTTTCATGTTCTGTGTCTCTGCTAAGGATCTGTCTTCACTTTTCGAAATCATTCCTAAGTCCAATAGCTGCTCTGTCCATCTAAGCCCACCTCTGCAAAGTCCAGCAAAATCCCCCACTAACTCTGGCTTGGGAACCAAAAGTGGGAGGGGAAAGACAGAAAGATGGTTATAGAACATGTTCTGACCTGTAACAGTGAAACAAGACTCAGCTCGATTGCTTCACTCAGTATGAGTGGACACGTGTTAAACTAGAGACATTTCCTAACCCTGGGTCAGAAAATGTCACTGTGCAAAAGTGAACAGCGAGTGAACATCACTTTTCTTGTGAAACTGAAGAAACCCCAATGAAAACTTCTAATTATTGACTGAGGCTGATAGTGAAGAGATCCTAAAGATCCAGTCTGTGCTGAAAGGAACCTGCCTGTTGTCAGTAGAAGAAGTGAAAGAAAAAATTACAGAGATCCTCAACAGCTATTCAGAAAGTGATCTGTGGAATTGCTTCGGACATTGGCAGCACTGGATGCAATCGTTTGTCAGCTCAGAAGGGAACTGTTCTGAAGGTGATCGCATTTTCTTAATTTGTTGGCTTTAAATTGGAAAGGGAAGATTTAGATCAGGCATTACAAAAAAATTCTTCGCGATGAGGGTAGGGAGGCCCTGGCCCAGGTTGCCCAGAGCAGTGGTTGCTGCCCCATCCCTGGAGGGGTTCAGGGCCAGGTTGGATGGGGCTTGGAGCCCCTGATCCAGTGGGAGGTGTCCCTGCCCATGGCAGGGGGTGGAACTGGATGGGCTTTGAGGTCCCTTCCAACCCAAACCATTCTGTAATTCTATGAAATAAAAAGAGTTGCAGGCACAGTCTCAGTATTTTGTGTCACACGTCATATATTCCCCGATCTGGGTTTCAGGTACAGAATTAACAGGAGTGTTATTTTCCATCAGGGGCCACAGGTTCTCAGCTCCATGCAGGCTACAGAAATGATGCAAATTTAGCCTCTCCCTGAGGTCAGTAGCTATATAAACTGGCAATGATGCAAACAGGGAAAGAGTTAATCAACACAGGATGCGATGGGTGGTCTGTAACTCATTTCTGCCCTAAAACTAGCAAGATTATGCTATAGAATAATTGCTTCTTTACCTGACACTGCTCCCTCACCACCTCCTGCCCATCTCCTCCCAACAAGCACCACATGAGTGCAGCTACTGGTATCATTAATATGTGATTGAGGCAATTACCAGTGTGTAATAATTATGTGTAGGCTTATAAGATCTTCCAAAGCTTTACCAACAGAACTCCATGCTAAGCCAGCCTGATAAATATTACTTAGGGCTTATAAAACTGCAAAGACCATTTCCTGGAATAGCTCTCCTCCAGCTCAGAACCGGCTGAACAAGCTGCTGACAGACAGAAGAAGTGACAGTGCCGAAAGCCAGCCTGACCCTGTTCTCAGTGCTGCAGTGAGAGCCACCCAACCAGTCGAACTTACAGCAAAGCAGTGGAAAATTGGAGCTGTGGCTGCAGAGGGGAAGGATTGCTACACCTTGCTCTCCCTTGGTGCTGCAGGAGCGAGGCACAGCCAAAGGACACAATGCTTGACCTGTAATTTCATGCAGAAGCAGAGGCCTTGCCAGACTGTCTCCCTGTTTGCTGCCTCACATTGCAGCTGTACACTTCAGGGGCCAAAAGCATCTCTCTCCTCATCCTCTACTCATGAAACACCTAATGCTATGGAGGCTGTAGTGAAAGGTGCCACACACTATACACAAACAATAAAAGGGAAAGCAGTGCCAGTAAAAAAGAAAGTCTCATTCTACTCGATATCCAGAAGGCATTTCTCACCTCTTAACTGTTCCTGACTGAGGAGAAACAACAGTAACCTGTTAGACCCCTTTCATCAACACCAAGTCACATAGAATGGTTTAGGTTGAAAAAGACCTTAAAGATCATCGAGTCCAACCGTCGATCCAGCCCTGCCAAGCCCGCCACCAGACCATGTCCTCAAGTACAACATCTACTCATCTTTTAAACACTTCCAGGGATGGAGACACCACCATCTCACTGGCCAGCCTCTTACAGTGCTTCACCACTCTTTCAGCAAAGACATTTTTCCTAATATCCAACCTAAATTAACTTCCTTGTATGAGACTGGAACCTCCACTGGTTGTCCCAACAATGAAAGCAGAATACAGCATAGCAGCATATGTGTCGTGAGCCAGAGCATGCTCCACGAGGTGCTCCTGCCCTCAAGCAGGTGAACAAACACACTACATCATTACTCATTTTCTACATTTTAACACTGGGATCTACCTTCCAACTTCTGCCAGTTGTGATTACAGACTACAGTGCTAATTAGTATTCATGATAGAGGTATTTTTAGATGGTCTGAGGGACGTATGCCTTCTTCAGTTGTTTCTACTCTGAGGTTGGGATGGATCTTTGAGTGGATCCATGGAGATGTACACTGGGGAACAGGCTTTGGGGCATGGTGACCAGGTTCAAAGTCAGGTTGGATAGGGCTCTGAGCAACATGATCAAGTTGAAGGTGTCCCTACTCACTGCAGGGCAGGCGCAGACTGGATGACCTTCATGGTCCCTTCCAATCCAAATCATTCTGTGAAATATGCCTTTATTAAGATTTGACATCTTACACCACTAGAAATAACTGTATTCCCTTAACACAACAGGTTCAAAGTTCTCTCAACAGTGAAGGAATAAAGAATTACTTATTCTTTTTCATGATTATAAACTAATCTGAATTTAATTGAATTCTCAGAGGGGCAGAGAAGTTAAATAAAATTTCAGCATGGTTAGAATTTTAATAGAAAATAACCCTGTAATTGCTTGATTTCATCAAAATAATTCCTTCAAAGCAGCTTTCACAGCAACCTATAAACATCTGCTCCCCCAGATGGCTGTTTTTCTTCCTTGCTTTGCTATCCTAAGCCTCTTAACACTAAAATTGTGCCTGCGCGTAGCCACTTCCCAGAGACAGAAACTGCATTTATCCCCCTCTCCCAGTTATTTATTCATTTTGCAGCCACAGTACAAAGTTGCTGTGAAAACAACATTCTCTGTGTGGATGCTTCTGATGTTATCCCAAGAAAGAGGATATAATGTGCTTTATGCAAATGGTAAGACATTGCCATTTTCTTTAAAGACACCAATGATGAACAGGCCCTCGGGCTGAAGACAGCTAAGTAACTTTTCATATTAGTTGTAGCCCTTCATGAAAATTAATTCCAAAGGGACTCTGGTGGTCCAAGGACTGCACCCTCTGTCACCTTCCAACAAAGGACTCTCCCTGGCTAACATCACTACTGAGAAGCTATTAAACCCAAACCCTCAGGCTACACCTCCAAGTCCAGCCCACACGGCTGGTAACAGAGCTGCATTTAGTACCCTGGAGTAATGTACGGGAGCACTGTACACTACTTGCGCTTCTATAAATCTGGGGAGGGGCTCTTGGTCAGGGAGTGCAGGGATAGGATGAGCGGAGAAAGGTTTTCAGCTGAAAGATGGGAAATTGAGATGAGAACTTAGGAAGAAATATTCTCCTGTGAGGGTGGGGAGGCCCTGGCCCAGGTTGCCCAGAGCAGTGGTGGCTGCCCCATCCCTGGAGGAGTTCAAGGCCAGGTTGGATGGGGCTTGGAGACCAAGCCACTCCATGATTCTGTACCTCAGGGTTGAGAAACTGTACCCGCAAAAATGTTTAGCATTTTGCCTAAAGTTGAGAGAAATTAAACAAGTCTTTACTAGGTTTCAGAAAGACATTCACAATAGTTGTAAACTTATAGCAAAGAGAAATAGAAAACCACATGTCTATCCACTTGTTCCTGAAACAACCTCCCAGGGATGTAGCATTGTGCCCCAGAGCAACTGCCTCCAAAGGGGGGTGTGCAAGTATCATAATCATAAAATCACAGATTCACAATGTTGTTTGGTTTGGAAGGGACCTGAAAGCCCATCCAGTTCCACCCCCCCTGCCATGGGCAGGGTCACCTCCCACTGGATCCGGTTGCTCAAAGCCCCATCCAACCTGGCCCTGAACATCTTCACTCCTCTGGGCAACCTGGGCCAGGGCCTTCCCACCCCCAGCATGAAGAATTTCTTCCTGATGTCTGATCTAAATCTTCACCCTTCCAATTTAAAGCCATTACCCACTGCCACATCACTTCATGCCCTCATAAAAAATCCCTTCTCAGCTTTCTTGTCGGCCACCTTCAGGTACTGGAAGACAATGCACTGGGATGCAGGAAGGAAATTTGGATTCTACCATTAATAAATAACACATAAAATAAAAACTGTGCTTATTTCGTCTTTACCTCACCTTCTTTGAACTTCTGTTTTTGCATACGTTTTATAGTGGACATAATATAATGCTAAGTTAGCATAGGTATTTAATTTATAAATAAGTAAACATCTTGAGAGCGAGTGTTAAACTTTTTTTTACTGATAGGAGTGCACAATCAAAGCGTTTTGGAGACCAGTGCCCTAGAGGGGAGGTTGTGACATAGTCACAGGTTTCTGGTTGTGGATCTTAAATTAAGTGTTGGTCTCCTGAGCAGCAAAGCCTGCTCTCAGATCTCTGCATAGACCAGGATGGTTTAAGAGGATGAACAACAGCTAATAGCAGGCAAAAAACGATTTGGGTCTACTTAAACAGAGAAATATGTTCAGATCCAGATCCAGAAGTTACTAATCTAATCATAATCAATCACAACAGTGCAGACTTCCTTTCTCACTGGAGAAACACAGATAATAAAAGGCATTAAAATATTATTAAGCATAAACATGAAGTAAGCTACCTGGTTTTTGAAGGGGAGATCAACAGACAGCTGAACTGTTGTCAGCTGGTGCTATAAAGTTGTTTAGTTTTAATAGGGCCCTTAATTTAAAAGTAGAAAGAGGCAGAGCTAGAGGAACAGAGTGAGGAACTGACTACAGTAACATATTTCCATCACAACAGGACAGGCACAGAGAAGGACTCTGCACTGTACGATGAAGATTCATTTGCAAAGGTACTCAGAGGTTGCCACTCACAACAGCTGTGAAGAAAGATGATTTCACTGCCTCTAAATCCTCTGACATACTGTAGCCAGCAGACTATCACCTAGTAAAGCTCCAGCAATGCTTTTTAATGGGACAACACTTTTTAATCTAAGAGCAGAATGGGAAAAGTAGAAGCATGATGAGAGAGGTCCTGTGAGAGTGAGTGAACCACAAATCAACAGAGCTGTACAGGAAAGAAAAAGGACCTCAGACATTAAGGCAGGCAGCTGCAAGCATGGTAGTCCATGTATATATCACCAGATAAGGTTCACTGGTGGGATTCATTTTGCCATTAAATATCTAAATTCCAACAGGAACCTCATCAATGTGGTCAGTGGAGGCTGGGGAGCAGTTCAGCTGCAGACCAGTACATGCCTCCTTTACGGTGCCATTAGGTGCCTTTAACTGTCCTGATCTCCATGAAGATCATCCAAGTAGAACAGGATTTCAGATCCTCAGTGTATATAAAGATACCAAAACTTAGAAACCCACCATTAGGTGTCTAAATCACAAGCTGAATCTCTTCTCCTTGGCAAGTTAGACAAGTTACAAGTACAAAACAAAAGGCACTGCAGCAGCATCTTCTCTGAACAATGATAAAAGTGAATTTTAACCACTTCATGTGATGAGTAGAGGACAAACTAGGAACTCTGAGTTGTGAGCATTGATTTTAAAGCCAGCCTGTGAAATTAGAAGCACGTATACTGCCTTAATGCCTGCCTTAGTCCACAAACCCCACAACCCCACATTTGATAAACCAATATTTATCTGTGAAATCAGTTAATTAGAGTTCATGCACAAGTGAAAACAAGTGTTTATTTTTATCTCCACCTTCTGTGCACTGAGAAGCAGGTGCTGTGGATTTCCGGAGCACTGTGGAAAGAGATAATTCAAATGGTTACAATTAAATTACGTTAGTATTATTTTGATCCCTTCCTCAGAAAACCAGATTTCCAAGAACTGAACAAGTCTGATTTCATGCCAAGGCCTCAGGGCTTGATAAGCACCTGCAAATCTTCATGACTTCAAAAGACACTGTCAAGCTCCGTATCCAGGAAGACTTAGCACAGAACTTCAGGTTGGAGTAAAACCATAGCTGTGGCTGGTACTCTTGAAAAAGATGGTGTTGGTTGACAGTGGCTGAACATGATCCAGCAGCGGCCCAGGTGGCCAAGGCGGCCAACAGCATCCTGGTCTGGATCAGGAACAGTGCGACCAGGAGGAGCAGGGAGGGGATTGCACCTCTGGACTTGGCACTGGTGCGGCCACACCTCAAATCCTGGGTTCAGTTTTGGGCCCCTCACTGCTATAAAGACATTGAGGAGGTGTAGCACTTCCAGAGAAAGGGAACGAAGCTGGTGGAGGGGCTGGAGAACACAGGTTATGAGAGGAGGCTGAGAGAGCTCGGGCTGTTTAGCCTGGAGAAAAGGAGGCTGAGGAGAGACCTCATCACTGCCTACAACTACCTGAAAGCAGATTGCAGTGAGGTAGGTGTTGGTCTCTTCTCTCAAGCAACAAGAGGTAGGATAAGAGGAAATGGCCTCAAGTTGCACCCAGGCACATAAAGGTTGGATTTTTCACTGAAAAGGTTCTCAGGCACTCACAGAGGCTGCCCAGGGAGGTGGTGGAGTCCCCATCCTTCGAGGTGTTTAAAAGACAGGCAGATGAGGTGCTCAGGGATCTGGTTTAGTATTGGACAGGTACAGTTGGGCTTGATGATTTCAAAGGTCTTTTCCAACCAAGCAATTATGATTCTACGAGAACTACATAATAAATAAAAACATTGTCTTTTTTTATACAATCTTAACTGTGCCAGGATCTTCAATGCAGGTTAATAAGCATGATTCAGGCCAAATTAACCTTCCATGAGTCCTTTTCACTACAGTAACAGAAAGCTGAAACAGAACTATATGCCATAGGGGTGCTCACCCAGGACAAGGAGTTTCACACTACGGTTGGGAGAACATTTTCATGCTATATTAACACTTAAATCAAACAATAGAGACAGTACAGTTCTCTGTATCTGTTGACTTCATCTCTAGTAATGAAAATTATTCTCATCCTCTTTTCTGAGCACTACAGTGTTGGAGATTCAGATCCCTGGTCTTAAAAGGCTGCACCCTTCATCAAAGCTCAGAAAGAGCCCGTTCTCTGATCCACTGCACCACAATATAGCTGAGGCCTTTCAGCTTCTGGCAAAGCTCACACCCCTCTATCCAAACCCCCTTCATTTGTTTTGTTCTATCATTTCAATCACACTCATCTTTCCTTCCTCAGTTTATTTTTGTCACCTTCCTGTTAAATTGCCTCTTTGTACTTACTTAACCCAAGTTCTATTTTAAAAGATACCTGAATTGCTGCTCTCGTTTCTCAGCTGCCAGTTGTTGTCTTTCCCTTTCTCTCTTCTCTTTCAGCAGTTTCGCTCGTATCCTCATCTTCTCTTGTTTCTCCAGCACTGTTTCTTCAAGTGATGCCATCTCAGTGAAGTACCTACTCTCCTCAGCCTCCAGAAGCTCACGGAGCCTGTAATGAAAACATTTAAATAAAAGCTTCTGTTGAGTGATAAAGTTAATATGAGCTCAAAATGCGTATTTGGCTCCTTTCAATGCTTCTTGCAAATGTCAAAGAAAGGAATATCCAAGGGAATATTAAATTTTAACTCAGGGACCTCTTCTGGTGTGCCCACTCTCATGGTGAAGCAATTCTTCCTAATATCCAGCCTAAATCTGCCCCTCTCCAGTTCATACCCATTCCCCCTGGTCCTATCCCCACAAGCCTTAACGAATAGTCCCTCTCCAGCCCTCCTGTAGGCCCCCTTCAGGTACTGGCATGTCATTCTAAGATCTCCTCTGAGCCTTCTCTTCTCCAGGCTGAACAGGCCCAACTCTCTCTCAGCGTGTCCTCATAGGGAAGGTGCTCCAGCCCTCCAATCATCTTTGTGGCCTCCTCTGGACCCTTTCCAACAGATCCATAGCCTTCTTACGTTGAGGATTCCAGAACCGGACACAGGACTCCAGATGAGGTCCCACAAGACAGGAATAGAGGGGCAGAATCCACTCCCTCACCCTGCTGGCCACACTGCTTTTGATGCAGCCCAGGACACGGTTGGCCTTCTGGGCTGCCAGCACACACTGCTGGCTCATGTCGAGCTTCTCATTGACCAGCACCTCTGGTCTGCAGGGCTGCTCTCAATCACATCATCCCCCATCGTGTACTGAAAACGGGGATTGCCCCAATCCAGGTGCAGGACCGTGCACTTGGCCTTGTTGAACCTCATGAGGTTCTCACAGCTCCACTTCTCCAGCCTGTCCAGTTCCCTCTGGATGACATCCCGTCCTTTTGGTGTGGCAACTACACCACTCAGCTTGGTGTCATCCGCAAACTTGCTGAGAGTGCACTCAATCTCACTGTCAATATCATTGATAAAGATATTAAACAGCACTGATCACAGCACGGACCCCTGAGGAACACCACTCATCATGGATCTCCATCTGGACTCTGAGCCATTGACCACTACTCTTTGAATACGACCATCCAACCAGTTTCTCATCCACCTTACCGTCCACCCAGCAAATCCATATCTCTCCAGCAGCCTGGGCTGCAGTTGTGGTGATAAGGTCTCCCCTAAGCCTTCTCCTCTCAGGGCTGAACAAATCCAGTTCTCTCAGCCTCACCTCGTATGGAAGGTTCCCAGGTCCTCCGATCACCCTTGTGGCCCTTCTCTGGACCCTCTCCAGCCTGCCCCCACCTTTTTTTGTATTGAGGAGACCAAAACTGGATGCAGAACTCCAGGTGTAGCCTGCCAAGAACTAAGTGGAGTGGGATGACGACTTCTTTATCTCTGCTGGTGATGCCCTTATTGATGCTCCCCAGCATCCTGTTGGCCACCCTTGCTGCTGCAGTGCACTCTTCACTCATGTTGAGCCTGTGTCCACCAAGACCCTCAGGTCCTTTTCCACAGAGCTGCTCTCCAGCCAAGTGGAACCCAGTCTGAGCTGCACTCCAGGGTTGTGCATTCCTGGGTGCAAGACCTCACATTTTATCTCCATTGAACTTCAAAAGGTTCCTGCTAGCCCACTCTTCCAGCCTGTCCAGGTCTTGGAGGGTAGCTCTTCCCTCTAGAGTGTCAACGTCCCCACTCAACTTGCTGTCACCTGCAAAATTCATCATGGCGCTCTTGATCCCAATAGCCAAGTCACTTATGAAGATATTAAATGGTGTTGTGCCCAATATTGATCCGTGGGGGACCCCGCTTGTGTCTGGTTGCCAGTCTGAGAAAGGACTATTTACCACCACCCTCTGGGTATGACCTGTCAGCCACTTCCTCGCCCACTGCACAGACTACTTCTCTGGGCCATAGCGCATCAGTTTCTCTAGGAGGAGGCTGAGAGGAACCATGTGAAAAGCCTTGGCAAAGTCCAGATAGACAATATCTACTGCTCATCCCACATCAACCAACTGGGTTGTAGAAGACAATCAGCTTTATCAAGCATGATCCGCCCCTAGTGAATCCATGCCAGCTTTTCCCAGTCACATGCTTCAATCCCTCATTAAACAAATTCTTCTAATTTCCACACTACATTTGTCACCAGGTGATATTAATTCAATCTTGTAGTACTGTTATTCTTCAGGGTAATTCCACCCTGGCATTTACCACTCTTCTCTACACATCTACAACTATATCTTCTCTCAAACTACCTTTTGTTACTTCAGCATCACTCCGTAAATCACTTCAACCTGAAAACTGGCTGGATGGCTGGTCCCAAAGAGAGGTGGTGAATGGAGTTAAATCCAGTTTGAGAGCAGACACAAGCGGTGTTCCCGGGGCTCAGTGCTGGGTCCGCTCAATGTCTTTATCCATGATCTGGATCAGAGGATTGAGTGCTCCCTCAGTCAGTTTGCAGATGACACCAGGTTGGGCAGGAGTGCTGATCTGCTCGAGGGCTGGGAGGCTCTGCAGAGGGACCTGGACAGGCTGCGTCCATGGGCTGAGACCAATGGCGTGGGCTTCAGCAAGGCCAAGTGCCATGTCCTTGGGACACAACAACCCCCATCAACACTCAAGGCCTGGGGAAGAGTGGCTGGAAAGCTGCTTGGCAGAGGAGGACCTGTGGGAGTTGGTTGACAGAGGCTGAATATGAGCCAGCAGTGGCCCAGGTGGCCAAGAAAGCCAACGGCATCCTGGCCTGATTCAGAAACAGTGTGGCCAGCAGAGCAGGGAGGTGACTGTGTCCCTGGACTCAGTACTGGTGAGGCTGCACCTCGAGTACTGTGTTCAGTTCTGGGCCCTTCACTACAAGGATATTGAGGGGCTGGAGCGCACCCATAGAAGGGGAACAGATCTGGGGAAGGGTCTGAAGAACGAGGGTTACGGGGAGGCTGAGGGAGCAGGGGCTGTTTAGCCTCCAGGAAAGGAAGTTGAGGGGAGACCTTATCACTGTCTACAACTGCCTGAAAGGAGGTTATAGTGAGGTGGGTGCTGGTTTTTTCTCTCAAGTGACAGGCAATGGGACGAGAGGGAATGGCCTCAAATTGTGCCAGGGGAAGTTCAAACTGAGTATTAGGAAAAATTTCTTCACTGTAAGTGTTCTCAAGCACTGGCAGAGGCTGCCCAGGGAGCTGGTGGCGTCCACATCCCTGGAAGTGTTTAAAAGACAGGCAGACGAGGTGCTCAGAGATCTGGTTCAGTAGTAGGCAGGTATGGTTGGACTTGATGATCTTAAAGGTCTTTTCCAACCAAGTGATTCTAGGATTCTGTGATCTTTGATGAGGAAATAATGTCAAATTGGCAATTTTTGAACACACCACCATTTACCTCTCTATTAATCCCCGTAGTAAGAAACATGAGGCTAAGAAATCCAGAAACTCATTAATTCCATTCGGAATGCCACAGTGGCCTCTGGGAAACTACTCTCACTTTTATGGAAAGCTATGCCCAGACATTGCATGAGCAGTAATGTGATGGACCTGCACCAGCACTGCTGGTGGGAGTCACAGCAGCAAAGCCAAACACCTAATTCTGGAAACAGAATTGCACTCACATCACCACGCTCTGAGCTAAGCCTCCCTGCAAAGACAGCAGGAGAATCTTCAGCAGCTGAATAAGAACAAACCACAGGAAATTCCACAAAGATCCTGCACGTGGGGAGGAATAAGCCCATGCATTGGTAAGGGGGGCAGATAGCATGGGAAGTGGCTCTGCAGAAAAGGACCTGAGGGTGCTGGCAGAGAATGATCAGAACACGATCCAGCAATGCACCCTCGTGGCAAAGGAGGCCAACAGCACCTCGGGCTGCACCAGGAAAAGCACTGACAGCGGTCAAAGCAGATCCTTCCCCTCAGCACAGATCAGACCTCATCCGGGGGTGCTGGGACCAGTTCTGGGCTCCCCAGTACGAAAAAGACACAGACATAGCGGAGCAAGCCCAGTGAAGGGCCACCAAGGTGATAAAAGTACTGCAGTGCCTCTCCCGGAAGAAGATTCTCTCCTAGATATGTCTCTATAGTGAGATCTGGGACAGTTAAGCCTGGAGAAAAGAAGATTTGGAGGGGCTTTTATCAATGTACATAAATATCTGCAGGGAGGGAATGCAGTAAAGAGAGGCAGCTTCTCCTGAGCAGTGTCCAGTGACACATCAAAAGGCAACGGGCACAAATTAAAACATGCGACATTCCACCCAAACACAGAAAAATGCTTCTTTTTTCACTGTGAGGGTGGTCACATACTGGAATGTGCTTCCCACACAGCTGGCAGAATCTCTCTGTGTGGGGATAAGCAAAACCCAAATGGACACAGTCCTGGGCAGCCTGGTCTAGGTGACTGTAGGGGTTCCGGCTACGTGACCCCCAGAGATCCCTTCCAGCCTCAGTGATCCTGTGCAACTGGTGTACAATTCCTGTCCTGTGAAGACATCAGATTTGGATACCAAACCAGTGGCCTTTGCAGCTCCAAAGTCACTTAACATGAAGGCGCAACTGAGAAATTAAACCCTTATTACTTGTCATGCCTAAATATTAACTTGATTAAATCCTCAGTTATGGCAACAATCAGAGCTTCTGGTACTTTTGTCAAAGCACTCTTTAAAAATCAAGCAAAGAAAGCGCTATAATACTACTTTTACCTTGTGTTTGGCAGACAAGGCTCTAAACAATATCAAACCATACTGGAGACCATCTCTAGTGACTCATGAGTACTAGTAACGAGACCCCAAATGCTGCTGTTTGCTCTACATGGCTGCTTCACCACCAATTAAGCATGCCCATGCCTTCTTTTACGATGAATAACAAATGCCTGGCAGAGACGGATCTGGGGGTGCTAGCTGACAGCAGCTCAACGTGAGCCAGCAGTGGCTCATGTGGCCAACGGCATCTTGGCCTGTATCAGAAACAGCGTGGCCAGCAGGAGCAGGGAGGTGATTGTGCCCCTGGACTCGGCACTGGTGAGGCCACACCTCAAACTCTGGGTTCAGTTTTGGGTCCCTCACTCCAAGGACACTGAGGGGCTGGAGCGCATCCAGAGGAGGGAATGGAGCTGGTAAAAGGGCTGGAGAACAAGGGTTATAAGGATCAGCTGAGGGAGCTAAGGTTGTTTAGCCTAGAGAAAAGGAGGCTGAGGGGAGACCATATTGCTGCCTATAACTGCCTCAAATGAGGTTGTGGTGAGGTGGGGGTTGGTCTTTTCTCCCAAGTGACAGTGATAGGATGAGAGGAAATGGCCTTAAGTTGTGCCAGGGGAGGTTCAGATTGGACATGAGGAAATATTCCTTCACCAAAAGGGTTCTCAGGCACTGGCAGAGGCTGCTCAGGGAGGTGGTGGAGTCCCCATCCCTCGAGGTGTTTAAAAGACAGGCAGACGAGGTGTTCAGGGATCTGGTTTAGTAGTGGACAGGTACAGTTGGACTGGATGATGTCAAAGGTCTTTTCCAACCAAGAAGTTCTATGATTCTATGAAAACCATGCCACAATGCAGAGTGTAACACATAGAGCTGCACTCAAGACAAGTGTTTTTCCCATAATCATTCCCTTAAGCACATAGTTAAGCTGCAAACAGTAGGGTAGACATTGGTATCAGCCTCTTGTTCGCTACCTTTTTCGTCTCTCATCAGTCCCTGCCAAGAGTTCCTGCATTGTTGCATCCACCCTTCGCTGTGCCGTGTTGTGCAGCCATTTCTGATCACTGCGATGCTGCCACTCATGGACGCTGTGATAGTGGCTGTAGAGCTTTAGGAAATCAGTGTATTTTTGAAGTTCGTCGGCTTTCTGTCTGCTGGCCAAGAGAGACCTCTCAAGCCCTTGTCCTTTAGACAGATTGGTTCTCTGTAAAAGAAATCATGGATCAGTGGTGAAAATATAACCAGCTATTCTGTGTGGTTTTTCAGTTGAATTCATGATCATATCAGTGATACAGGAAAAATCTTGCCAGCACTCACACACCACACAGAGTCACACTCAGCAGAGACTTCATCTTCCAAGACCAAGGTCCAGATGCAGCAAGTCGCTCCAGTGAACCAACAGGTACCCCTTTTGACTCTCTTTTCCACATACTCAGCCTCTCATGTTTTGCTCCATAATGAAGATTTCAGACCTTGACTTCTGCCACAGAGCAGGTTTATTTCAGCTCCAGATGTCTCAAACCTTTCCCTGTCCACACAACAGGGTGTTCATGTCCCCTGTTGTGTGTTCACACCCACCGAACACATGTTCGCGCACACGTAACCTCTCCGTCCATGCCCTGTGCACCTCCTCACACATCCAAAAGGAGCAACCTTGGCCGCAGAGGCACAGATGGGGTCTAAGGGTACTGGGCTCCCTCAGCACCCTGCAAGTGGTTCTGCCAGGTCCCTAAGGGCACCAGAAACATAACTTGTCTTCCAGAACCCTCAGAACATCAGGAACCCCGCAACACGTCTTGATGGGGCTCTTAGGGCACCGGGAATCCTGCAACCAGTCACTTGCAGGGTATCAGGAATCCCCAGGAACCATCCAACTGCTTCTTCCAGGGCCCTCAGGGCACCAGAAACCCCACAACCGACACTCCGAGGCCCTCGGAGCCCAAGAAACTGGTCCCTCCGGGGCACGAGGAACCCCAGGGAGAACCACAACCTGTCCCCACAAGGGCCCTTGTGTGAAGGCAGTGTGAGCTCCTGGGAACCCCGCAAACGGTGCCCTGAGGGCTGTGGGAGCCCCGAACCCGGCACTCAGGGCCCTCGGGGCTGTGGGAGCCCCGAACCCCACGCACGGTGTCCCCGCGGCTCTCAGGGCAGCGGGAGCTCCGGCCCCGGCCCCGGCCCCGGCCCCGGCCCCGGCCCTGCCCCGCACAGCCCCACTCTCCACGGCCTCGGGGCGGGACGGTCCCGCTCACCTCGCGGCCGCGACGCCGAGAAGCCATTGCCGCGGCACCCGTTGCCATGGCGCCCGGGACGCGCCGGAAATGGTCGAGGCGGAAGTGGTGCCTCCGCCGGAAGTGCATGCCAAGCAGGTCAAATGGCGGCGGCATCTGTTGCCATGGTGGCGGGAGTGTGCCGGAAGTGGGGGTGTGAGGGCGGCCCGGGGCGGCCTTGGGAGCAGAGAAACTGACAGTGCGAGTTACTTAGGCTGTCATAGTCATGGAATGGTTTGGGTTGGAAGGGACCTTAAAGCCCACCCAGTCTCACCCCCTGCCATGGGCAGGAACACCTCCCACTGGATCAGGGGCTCCAAGCCCCATCCAACCTGGCCTGGAACCCCTCCAGGGATGGGGCAGCCACCACTGCTCTGGGCAACCTGGGCCAGGGCCTCCCCACCCTCAGCGTGAAGAAATTCCTCCTCATGTGTGGTCTAAACCCCTGCCCCTGTCCAATTTTAACCACTGTCCCTATCACCATGAGCCTTTGTGAACAGCCTCCCCCGGCTTTTTTGTAGCCCCTTGCAGGTACTGGAAGGTCACTATAAGGTCTCTCTGGAGCCTTCTCCAGGCTGAACAACCCAAACTCTCTCAGCCTGTCCTCATAGCAAAGCTGCTCCAGCTCTCAGATCACCTCCGTGGCCTCCTCTGGACCTGTTCCAACAGTTCCATATCATTCTTATGTTGAGGATTCCAGAACTGGGCACAGGACTCCGCCGAGCAGAGCAGAGGGGCAGAATCCCCTCCCTCCCTGCTGGCCACGCTGCTTTGGATGCAGCCCAGGACACGGTTGGTTTTTGGGCTGTGAGTGCATATCGCCGGCTCATGTTGAGCTTCTTATCCCCTCAGATCCCAAGTCCTTCTCCTCAGGGCTGCTCCAAATCACATCATCCCCCATCCCATATTGAAATAGTGAATTGCCCAGACCCAGGTGCAGGACCTTGCTCTTGGCCTTGTTGAACCTCATGAGGTTCTCACAGCCCCACCTATCCAGCTTGTCCAGGTCCCTCTGGATGCCATCCTGTCCGTCCAGTGTGACACCTGCACCACTCAGCCTAGTGTCATCTGCCAGTCTGTCCCAGTCACAGTACCAGTCCCTGTCTGAGTCACAGTACCAGTTCCTGTCCCTGTCCCTGTCCCAGCCCCACTTCCAGTCACAGTACTTGTCCCACTCTCAGTCCCAGTCTCACTCCCAGTTGCAGTCCCTGTCCCAGCCCCACTTAAGCCCCAGTCCCAGTCCATGTCCCAGCCCCAGTCCCTGCCCCACTCCCACTCCCAGACCTTGTCCCAGTCCTGTCTGATTCTCATTCCCACTTGCAGTCCCTGTCACAGTCCCTGTCACAGTCCCAGTTCCGGCCTCAGTCCAAGTCCCTGTCCCGATACCAAAAACACCAGCATATCACCTCTCTCTGACTCGTTTTGGAGTCTTAGAAATGCAGCCCCATTTATCAGGGCTGGGCAACACGAGGGCATCATCTCCATCGATCCTGTCCAGCCAGACACGAGCTGGGGACAGGGTGGGATTCCCACTTACAGGCATGTGTATAAATTCTCCCAGAAACCTTATGCATTTCTATTACTTTTCACGGACTCATTTTAATGTTATGATGAACTTCACAGTGGTCAAAACTCTCACCGATTTGGAGCTTTGGAGCCAGCTCTGCCTGACCTCGAGTTTGAGACAGGGAGAAAACTCCAAACAGAGGCGATTACAGGAGGAGACGCCTCTGCTCAGCATAGATCACACCGAACACGAGGAGGCAGCACGCCACCGTTTTAAAAGAAAACACGCTCTCAGAGGGACATTCTGTCTAACTTTCAAAAAATACAATTAATTACACAAAACTGAACTCTAGCTTAAATAAGAAGTATTTAACTTTTTGTAGTAGTAAGTAGTAACTGCTTCTTGCATCAGTCCCAATCTCAGTCCCAGTCCCAATCCCAGTAACAGTCCCTGTCTCAGTCAGATTCCCAATCCCAGTCCCTGTCCCAGTCTCACTCCCTGTCTCAGTCTTAATCCCAGTGCCAGTCTTTGTCTTGGTCCCAGTTTCTGTCCAAGTCACAGTGCCTGTCCCTGTCCCAGTCCCAGCCCCTGTCCCTGTCTCTGTCCCTCTCCTTATCCTCGTTCCAGTCCCTGTCCCTGTTACAGTGTCTGTTCCTGTCTCACTCCCAGCCCCTGTCCCAGACTCTATCTCAGTCCCAATCCCACTATGAGTACCAATCCCTGTCTCAGTGCCACTCCCTGTCCCTATACTGGTCCCTTTCCCTCTCCTAGTACCAGTACCAGTCCTTGTCCCAGTCTCAGTCCTTGTAGCAGTCCCTGTCCCAGTCCCTGTCCCAGTTAGATTCCCAGTCCTAGTCCCAGTCCCAGTCTCACTCCCTGTCCCAGTCACAGTATTAGTCTTGGTCTTAGTCCTAGTGCCAGTCCCTATCCCAATCCCTGACCCTGTCCCTCACTCTCCTGGGCTGCAGCCGGGCAGGCGTGGGGCTGTGGGGTCTCAGGGTCCCTGAAGGTGACAGAGCACCCACAGCCCCATCCCCACTGCACGACAGCCGTGCACCCACAGAGCCCGGTTCCTATGCTCCCATGGAGAAGAGAAGGCTCTGGGGAGACCTTAGAGCAGCTTCCTGTACCTAGAGGGGCTCCAGGAAAGCTGGGGAGGAATTTTTTACAAGGGTGTGGAGTGACAGGATGAGGGAGAGTGGCTTTAAACTGGCAAGAGGAATATTTAGATTAGATGTTATGATGAGATTCTTCACGCTGAGGGTGGTGAGGCAACAGCACAGGTTGCCCAGAGCAGTGGTGGCTGCCCAATCCCTGGAGGGGTTCCAGGCCAGGTTGGATGGGGCTTGGAGCCCCTGATCCAGTGGGAAGTGTCCCTGCCCATGGCAGGGGATTGGAACTGGATGGGCTTTGAAGTCCCTTCCAACCCAAACCATTCTATGATTATATGATTTAAGTATTTGGAGGGCTTAATGTTTTCATATGTTATAGTTTTGCTAAATTTTATAGGTTATTTAGTGGGAAATGTTGCCTAACTCTTACTATTTAAGCAAAACCAATTTTATATATAATGAATAAATATAGACAGTAGCCAAATGGGCAGCACCTCCATCTGCTTGAAATCTTAAAAATATAAGGATGTGTGGACCCTCTGATCCCTCTGTAATGCTTGTTGTAAAGTTCCTCCACCAGCTTTGATAATATTTGCTGCTGAAAAAGCTAATTTTAGTCCAAAGGCATGAGGGGTGTCTTGTGACTTTGAGCTTATTTTACATCTGCGTTCGACGAAAGAACAGATTCTTCTTAACTTACATACTGAAGAATATCCTGGTCGCTGCATTGTTGGAGAGGTGAGGCTGTGCAAATCTCATGAGGTTCAACAAGGCCAAGGGGAAGGTCCTACACTTGGGTTGAGGCAATCTGCGGTTTCAATGCAGGAGGAAGGATGACGTGATTGGGAGCAGCCCTGAGGAGAAGGACTTGGGGTGAGGAGAAGGACTTGGGGAGCTCAACATGAGCCAACAATCTGCACTCACAGCCCAGAAACCAACCGTGTCCTGGGCTGCATCCAAAGCCGCGTGGCCAGCAGGGAGGGAGGGGATTCTGCCCTTCTGCTCCACTCTGGGGAGACCCCACCTGGAGTCCTGTGTCCAGTTCTGGAATCCTCAATTTAAGAATGATATGGAGCTGTTGGAATGGGTCCAGAGGAGGCTACAAGGATCATCAGAGGGCTGAAGCAGCTCTGCTCTGAGGACAGGCTGAGAGAGTTGGGGTTGTTCAGCCTGGAGAAGTCTTCAGGGAGACCTTATAGGGATCTTCCAGTACCTGAAGGGAGACACAAGAACACTGAGGAGGGAGTCTTTACAAAGGCTTGTAGTGATAGGATAAGGGGGAGTGGGTATAACCTGGAGAGGCGCAGATTCAGACTGGACATAGGGAGGAATTTCATCACCATGAGAGTGGGGTGGCCCTGGCCCAGGTTGCCCAGAGCAGTGGTGGCTGCCCCATCTCTGGAGGTGTTCAGGGCCAGGTTGGACGGCGCCTTGGGCAGCCTGATCCAGTGGGAGGTGTCCCTGCCTATGACAGTGGCGTTGGAACTGGATGGGCTTTAAGGACCCTTCCAACTCAAATTATAATATGATTGTATGATTGTTGTCCAGGGTTTCCTCACTGGGGGGATACTTATAGGACAGATGTAGCAGATGGTTTGCCTGGCTTGAATTCTCCTTCCTGAAACCTCTTTCTAAGGAACAGCCTAGAAACTTTGCAGGAAGAACCCCCATTTGATGCTCAGGTGTGCACAACAGCACAACAGTCAGAGCTCCAGTTAGGGGCTCAGCTTTCGAACTGCTGTAAACAAGAGCACAGCCGGCCACAAGAAGGGTTGGAGTCATCTCTCCTTGCTCTTCCTGTTCGGACAGATTGGCACAAAGATGCAGCTCGTGTGGCTAAACCCTAACAACAGGATGACGTGGGTCATTGGGCTTGATCTGTCTTAGCTGCAGGAATGGGAACATCAGCATAAGGGAAGTGCTAGGGATGAGTGGTGGAAAGGATAGTACTATGTGATGAGTTGGAGCCACTTGGCAAACCAGGGCCATTTCAAAGAGCAAAACTTGTGGTGGGAAAGTCTGGCAAGGACAGTGGGGCCGTTCCGCTCCTCAGGGAAGTATAAGGAGTTGGATAGTATCAACTGATGAACAATTCCCCCTTTTCTTTCTACAAAAGAAACATTTTACTTCTTTCAGGAGAAAAATTAACTGACTTTGAGGAACCACAATCACCCCCACTCCTCATAAAAGATAAAATTTCTACAGCAGCTGCCTGTTGGAATTTTGGTGGCTACCTGAGCCAGTGCTTGGACATACCAAGTCCCTTCCTTCCCCATGACCAAAAGTCCTTCTCACCCTGCAGATGCCCTAGTCTTCCCAGGCTAGGGCTCCGAGAAGCTACCAGTTCCTCTCTGTTTCTGAAGTCCGCCAAGGTTTCCTCACTGGTCACACTTTAGTCCACACTTTAGACCTTCTCAGGTTCCTCTGGTCACGCTGCCTTCTAATCCTTCCTCCCAGTGCCTCCAGGCAATCTTCAAAATACTTGCTTAGGGAAATCATGACTGCTGTTATTCATGTATTTTGGGTACTTTTTTTGGTTTTTGAAGGATTTGCTGTTTGCTCTGATCCACATGACTGTCTAAGTCAGGAACAGGGATAGAAGAGTCACGCAGTCATAGCTCCAACAATAGGCTGCACATGAGTAGTGGAGCTCAGAACTTACACTGACGAGTGTTAAAAAAAAAAAATAAGTTAAAGATGAAGCCTTTCTGCCAGCCGTGTGTCACAGCTGGTGCCTGCCGGCTGGCACAACTGGTCTTGGTGCCAGCTGTAGCAGGAATGTGCTGGTTCCACAAGAAAGCAGCCTCACGTTTTGTCTCTTACCTCTCACCTTTGAAATTAATTTGAATTTGTGCTGGTGGTGAGTTCTGCAGCCTGAGTTCCCCAGATGTTTCCTTGCACGGCTGTAAGCAGTGCTGACTATCAGCATTCTTCAGGATTTTCTGTAATAAAGCACACATTTCTGTTGCAGCCTTGTGTCTCCTCATGGAATTGCATGGCAGCAAGATACAAGATTCTAGTGTGGGCGCATTGTTTGGAGATGAGTAATTCTTAATGTTTCAGCAACTCTGAGCTTCTTATGAGGACTGAGAAATACAGAGTAGGAGCCCACGAGTAGCCAGTCATACTTACAATCATTGAATCACAGAATCATTAAGGCTGGAAAATACCTCTAAGCTCATCCAGTCCAACCATCAGCCCAACACCACTATGCCTACTAAACTTTGTCCCCAAGTGCCACATCTCCATGTTTTTTTAACCCCTCCAGAGATGGAGAATCCACCACTGCCCTGGGCAGCCTCTGCCATTGCTTCACCACTGTTTCAAATATTAGGAGCTGAGAGGATATTGGTGAACTTTCTGAGTGAATAAAAGATGGCAGCTGATGAGACAGGTCTCCATTTGACCTTGGTCAGTGCTATCAGCTGCATGCATGGGTCATGCTTGGTCGCTGTGGTTTAAATGTAAAAGTGCAAAGTTCAGAGTCATTCCCTGAGCACGTCTGGGCCAGGCGCCATCTGACAAAGGCTCTCTTTCACCCCTGGCCCACAGAGCAGAAGGCAGTGGGAGAGAAAATCGGCTGCTCTCCTGTCTCCACACCCACAAGTGAGTAGAGAAGATGTTATTCTCCTTTCTTTTTCTCAACCTTGAAAGAGCGAAGAGTAACCACAAAAAGGGAACACAGCTTAAAGGAAGGGTGAATAATCCCAGCATGAGAAGATCATCATGAACATGAATGACCTATCTTAGGGCTGCTGAGCCATCAGATTTGTGCAGTTTGATGGATTCAGTCATTAAAACTGCACTTATGTCTGAAAAACTGTTGTGGACCTTTCCTGCCTCCCGGCCACAGGAGCTGTTCTGCCAGTGCTCCCCTTAGCAAACTTCTCCTTCCTCTCCCTGTACCCTGTAGGTTTTACCAGGAAGACTCCATCCTCCTACCTGATCTTGTTGGTACCCAGTGCTGTCAGCATTCCTGTCCCTCTCGAGCTACTGGTTTAAGTCCTGTGCTGGACACAGCCCCAGGAGCCTCAATCTGGTTTTAGGCACCAATGTTTCTCCACAAAAACATAGAACCATAGAACGGTTTGGGTTGGAAGGAACCTTAAAGATCATCCATTTCCAATCTCTTGCCATGGGCAGGGACACCTCCCACTGGATCAGGGGCTCCAAGCTCCATCCAACCTGGCCTTGAACCCCTCCAGGGATGGGGCAGCCACCACTGCTCTGGGCAGCCTGGGCCAGGGCCTCACCACTCTTACAGGAAAACATTTCTTCCTAAGGTCTCATCTCAATCTCCCCTCTTTCAGCTTCAAACCATTCTCCCTCATCCTACCCCTGCACTCAGTGACAAAGAGCCCCTCCCCAGTTTTCCTGGAGCCCCTTTCAGTCCTGGAAGCTGCTCTAAGTTCTCCCCAGAGCCTTCTCTTTTCCAGGCTGAACAATCCCAACTCTCTCAGCCTGGCCTCATATGGGAGGTTCTCCAGCCATCGAATCATCTTCAGGGCCTCCTCTGGACCGACTCCAACAGCTCCATCTCCTTCCTGTGCTGAGGACTGCAGAACTGGATGCAGGACTCCAAGTGAGGTCACACAAGAGCGGAGTAGAAGAGCAAAGTCCCCTCCCTTACCCTGCTGGTTACAGTTCCTTGGATGCATCCCCGGATACGGTTGGCTTTGTGGGCTTCAAGCACATATTGCCGGCTCATGTCCAGCTCCTTATCCATTGGTATTTTCAAGTTAGTTTAGCTGTACCTTGTAACCACAATCAAACATCACAGAAAAGGTAACCAGGAATCTCTTAGGGTTTCATTGCCTACATCATTGGCCACTGGGTCAGCAAGTGGGGCCAGACCCATGGTGTGGTCAATATTCCCCTCCCAGTAAATCAGGGTCAATGGAGCAGAGCAGAGCATGAGGCTTGAAACCACTGCAGACCCGGCACTGGTGTCAGTGCTGCATTATCAATAGTATCTGCTTACCTGAGCACTGAAGGGTGGTAGAAATCAACACTTTATGGCAACATCTGATGTGCCAAAGACCACTCGCATGTGACTTCTTCAGTGAATACAGCTGCCATGGTGGGCTCTCTGCTGGTGTGAGATGAGGAGCCATGGAGACACCTTGACTTCCTCATTAAGCTCAGCGAGGGAACAATTTTCTTACTCTAGAAATGAGAAAATGGGAATATTTGTGGCTGGGAAGCAATTTTTTTTTTCATGACTGGTGTAAGAACAAAGTGGGTAACCCAGCTGGAGTATTTGAAGAGGAACTGAAAGTATTTGAGTTCTGAGTTTTTCAGATGTCACAATTTGCTAATTTTCTGATCTCTATAAAAGTTTGTTTTAATATTTTTAGTTAAAAAGCTACCTCTGCTGACTGTAAAGTTTTCTTCCTGTTATTTTTACATCAGTCTTTTCAAGAGATCCAAACAAGTCTGAAGACTAAGATCATGTACCATGAACATTGCTTCTGCGTCATCCTCACATGCCAACCACAGGAGACTGATTTTCCATCCCTGTTGCACCACCAGTCACTAAAATGCCCGGCACAATCGGCAGCCAGCACAGCAGAAAGCAGGGATAAAGGGTTAGCATCGGTGGTAAAATGAGGAAAGGATAGGTTACACCGAGGTTTTATAAACTGTTGGTTCACAAATGAACTCTGTGTGATGAATTTCATCCTAGAGGACTTCAAAAGTGTTTCCAGCCATCTCAGAGCTGTTTGCAGTGGCGGTTTGGGTGGGAGGTGAGGTGCTGACAGGCTGAGAAAAGGGGAATATAAGCTCCATCAAAGAAAAAAAACGGAAAGGCTTGGAAATTACAAGACAATTAACTTCAGTTCCTGAAAAAAATAAATCAAAGAGACCATGGAGTAAGTAATAAGGCAAGTAAGCAACTAAGAAGAAAATACAGAGAAGAGTATCAGCCAACATAGGTTTATCAAGAAAGAATGGTTTCACTTGGATCTAATTTCCTTCTGTGATGAGTACCAGGCCTGGTGGGGGAAAGAAGCAATAAATATCATATGATAAGTCTTTTGACACCTCCCCACAATCCACAGCAGCTTCATCCCTGCTGCCCGTTGGGAGCGACTCCTAGCTTGGACACAGTCACTCATGATTTCCTGTCACCTGGGCTGCTGCATGAACCCCTTGTGAGGTTTGATTTCAGTAATAACACAGAGGAGAGCATGGAGAATTTTAATCTGGACCATGTGGAGGTGACATGGACTAGAACTGGGGCAGGGACAGAGTCTCCAAACCACCCTGAGGGTCTGGAGGAAAGGGCTGAAAAATCAGACATGGCACAGAAAGGACAAGGATTTTCCCAGCAGAAATTATTGGGAAAATCAGATGGGGAATGGCTAGCTTTGGCAGAAACAGATATGGAGCAATAGATGATCACAAGCTGGAAGTGATTCTGTAACGTCATGGCCCGGAAGAAGAAACCAGAGGGCTCCAGCATTCCGTGTGGCACAGCTAAACCCTCAGGGAATGTGCTCCCTATTTTTAGCCACTTAAAAAAACAGGCTTCAATGGGACAGAACCGGTTCCAGAAAACACCAGAGCTAACAAGCTGTTAAATCTAGCAGGAAGAAATCTAAAAGAAATGTTTTCAGATACATGGTCTGGTGCGCAGAAGGGGACTTCCGTCTGGTCAATGCCTGGTGGATAAGGCAAAAAGTAAATTTCCTTCTCGTGCCAAATGGTGAGCCTACACGTTGCAAAATTTGGAAAAAATAGATCAGTGTGAAACCTGTTGTTTTCCCAACAAGTTTCTTAAACCATTTTAGGAAATGTCCTGAAGTCCAGAGGAGGCCATGGAGGTGACCTGAGGGCTGGAGCACCTCTGCTGTGAGGACAGGCTGAGAGAGTTGGGGTTGTTCAGCCTGGAGAAGAGAAGGCTGTGGGGAGACCTTAGAGCAGCTTCCAGTACTGAAAGGGACTCCAGGAAATCTGGGAAGGGACTCTTTACAAGGACCTGGAGTGTTAGGATGAGGGGGAATGGCTTTAAATTGAAAGGGGGAAGACAGATTGGCCATTAGGAAGAAATTCTTCACACTGAGGGTGGGGAGGCACTGACACAAGTTGCCTGGAGAAATGGTGGCTGCCCCATCCCTGGAGGTGTTCCAGGCCAGGTTGGATGGGGCTTGGAGCCCCTGATCCAATGGGAGGCATCCCTGCCTGTGGCAGAGGGTTGGAACTGGATGATCTTTAAGGTTCTTTTACCCAAAACCATTCCATGGTTCTGTGATTCTATGATTTTTGGACTTAAACCAAACAAACTCAATGCATTCATCCAAGGCAAAAGTTCCCAAGGCAGAAAGCAGCTCTGGAAACCAATCCTCCTTTCTCTTACCATGGTAGATACTTCTAATTTCCATTTTTTCCCATTCCTTTCCAAAGTTGATGGTAAAATTTTGAGCTTACTGTTGTTTGAAAATCCCATGTTCAACAGCAATCTCTTGATTTTAAGACCAATTTGGTGGAGAACGGTGTGGAATATCATAACTGGGGGTGTCTGAGATGGTTGGGATACATCTCTAAGGACTCATCCCTGTTCTGGCCAGTTACTTGCTAGGTAATTAATTAAAAAGCCATTGTTGGTGCTGCAATGAAAAGAGAAAATGCTGATATTTTTAATAAACAAAGTATACGCCACAATTATCCGCTCTGTTAATATTTGTCAGTGTGATCGACGTTGTCACAGCATAGGCAGGATTGCTGGCAGGAGGAGCTCCGTCAGCACTGCCATCGAGGCCTGGCTTTGCACTGATCTTAACTCTTAAAGGAATTTAATTTTGGAGATCAGCTTCACTCCACTTTCTGCGTGAGGATTTCTATGATTCTGGCAGCTGGCACAGGTTCTTCTGCTGTCCTTCACATCTGCTGTGACTTAAATCCATGGGCTGAGGGCAGAGAATGTCCATGATTTCCCTTTCCACAATATCCTGCTGGAGACCTACTTCAGCACAACCCCTTCAAAACCGTTATCTCCCAAAGGAAGCTGGATGACATCTGGTTTTGCTGGGAAAGGGAAAAGACAGGAAAATCTGCATCCTGCAGCCAAGCAGAGAGTTGGGTTCAGCTCAGTTCAGGCTTGTTTTTAAAAGCATGAGGTTCAGCTGATGGAAATAAAGCAATGTTTTCAGCCCTCTGCAGTCAACAAATGCAAATCCCTCTCCCTGCGGCTGCTCAGCCTCACATTTCATTGGCTGCAACACTCTGTCACGTATCCAGACCCGCGTTGTGGCTCTATTCCCACTATCCACAGTGTGTGGGACTGCAAAGATGGGCATAGAATCACAGAATGGTTTGGGTTGGAAAGAACTTTAAAGCTCACCCAGTTCCAACTCCCACTGGATCAGGGGCTCCAAACCCCATCCAAGCTGGCCTTGAACCCCTCCAGGGATGGGGCAGCCACCACTGCTCTGGGCAACCTGGGCCAGGGCCTCACAAACCCTCACAGGAGAACATTCTTCCTAAGATCTTCTTTAAATCTCTGCTCTTTTAGGCTGAAAACTGTCCCGCCTCATCCCATCCCTGCACTCCCTGGTCAAGAGCCCCTCCCCATCTTTCCGGTAGCCCCTTTCAGTCCTGGAAGCTGCTCTAAGGTCTCCCTGGAGTCTTCTCTTCTCCAGGCTGATCAACCCCAACTCTCTCACCCTGGAGGTGCTCCAGATCTCTGATCACCTCCAGGGCCTCCTCTGGACCCCTTCCAACAGCTCCATCTCCTTCCTGTGCCGAGGACTCCCACAGGACATGACGCTGGACCAAAAATGCTGAGAAGCACTGAACGAAGGGAGATGCTACCATACAGAGCAAGGCTGAGAGAACGGGGTTTGCTCAGCCTCGAAGGCTTGGGGGAGACTTTATCACCACATACAGGTACATAAAGGTTGTCTGGAAAGAGTTTGGAGACTCCCTTTTTGCAAGGAATCACAAGGAAAAGTCAAGGGGTAATGGGTAGAAGTTGCTCCTGGGGAGATTCCAGTTGGATTCCATAAGAAAATGTTTTACTGCGAGTACAGTGAGACATTGGAATTGTCTTTCCAGGGCAGCCGTGGATTCCTCTGCACTGGGTACTTTTAAGGCTCAACTCAACAGGGTGCTGGGCCATCCCATTCAAACTATGGATCAGGTAAAAGGTTGGACCAGATGATCCCTGAGGTCCCTTCCAACCTGGAATTCCATGTTCGGCTGTGGGCGAGCAATCCTGGCACGCAGATTTGATGGAAACACTTTCATCCGCAGTGGCTGAACTTTCACAGCAGCTCACTTTAAAGTTGCAAAAGCAGAGAAAAAAAAAACAACCCAGGTTGAAGCCAACACTGCTTTGCTTTGACGTTTGTTCCCTCCCCGGGAGAGGGCGGTCCCAAGGCTGGACCCACAGCCCGTGCCTGATCCCGCATCCCAGAGCGGCTCCGGGCGCCCCACGGGATGGACTGCGGCGTCATCACCTCCAAAACCGTGTTGCTGCTGCTCAGCCTCGGCTTCTGGGTACCGCCAGGGGAGGGGAGGGAGGGGAGATCCCGCACCGGGATGCGGGGATCTGGGAGAGGATGGGATCCGGACAGGGACCTCCGTGGACCGGGAGGGGATGGGACCCGCACCGGGATGCGGGGATCTGGGAGAGGATGGGATCCGGGCAGGGACTTCCGTGGACCAGGAGAGAGGGGATGAGACCCGCACCGGGATGCGGGGATCTGGGAGAGGATGGGGTCCGGACAGGGACCTCCGTGGACCAGGAGAGAGGGGATGAGACCCGCACCGGGATGCGGGGATCTGGGAGAGGATGGGGTCCGGACAGGGACCTCCGTGGACCAGGAGAGAGGGGATGGGACCCACACCGGGATGCGGGGATCTGGGAGAGGATGGGGTCCGGACAGGGACCCCCGTGGACCGGGAGAGAGGGGATGGGACCCGCACCGAGACCCCGTGGACTGGGAGGGAGGGAAGAACCCTCACCGGGATGCTGGAATCTCGGAGGGATCCCCATGGATCCGGACAAGGATCCCCATGGACCGCGAGGGAGGAGATGGGACCCGCACCGCGATCCCTGTGCAGTGGGAGGAAAGGGGAACCCACAGCGGGATGCTGGGACTGGGAAGGAGGGGGAAACCCTGTCCGGGACCCCCGTGGACGAGGAGGGAGGGAGGAACCCGCACTGGGATGCTGGGATCTGAGAGAGGATGGGATACGCACCAGGACCCCTGTGGCCTGGGAGGGATGGGGGGACCTGGACCCACATCCACCTCTGGACTCGGATCCAGGCGCCCGTGGGTCACGGGGGCAGTGGTCCTTGGTGTGAAGGAAGCAGAAGGGACAGTGCTGTGGGACCTCCAAGAGGTGCTGGGACCAGGGAGGGAATGGGGGATCCACACTGGGACCCTCATGGACCTCTCCCCAGATCTGGATCCAGACCTGGGCCCCTGTGGGATATGGGATGATGTGGTCCCGGATGCGATGGGGACAAAAAGGGACAGTGCCATGAGACATTACCACATTATCCATAACCAGGGATTCCAGAGTTAATCAGGAGTTTAGCTTACCTGTGTTTAGGTGACTCATTCCCATAGGTAACCCTATTTTTCATAATTAATACATATTTTTAAAGAAAGACTTGAGGTTTTAGATTTCTACAAGAAAAAAAATGGAGTTTGGGGTTTTTTTTCAGGGTGTTCTTAACCTAATAGGTTTGTTAGAAGTGTTTTTAAAGGCTCGTTAAAGCAATCTACTAGCTAATTTAGTGACTGGAAACAAGCGGAGGCTGCGGTGCAGTGAGGGTCTTATGGGGGAGCTCATCTCCCAGTTTGGGGTGAGCTGTATTTGGGAGGAGAAAATGGCTGAGAACACCACACTAACTATGTTCTGCTATAATTACACCTTTTCAAATTGCTTCGTCAATCATTACTTAAAAGCAACCCCAAAAATGAGGGTGGAGTTGTGTAGTTTTTAGCCTCGTCCCAGTTGGTTTGGGGTGTTTGGCATTAGGGGCTCTTAGCCTCGTTACAGTGACAGCTGGGCGTCACTGTAAAAGGGGGTGATTATTCCGGTAACGAGTCGCGGGCTTTTCCTCTGCATGTGGAAGTTTGCATAACTGTGCCGTCATCATCCAAGGACTCGCGTACTGCTCTCGGAGCAGGAGCCCTGTTAAACCTTTTGCATACTGGTAGCGTGGTTTAGGCATTCTCACCTGCTCTGTAGCACCTGAGTACTTTCAAAACAGTGTTCTGCAAAGGATGCTTTCAACGTGACGATGGCAGCTTGAGAGCGAGGGCTGTGATCTGTGCAGCTCGGGCTGAGGCTTGGCACAGTGGCACCTTGATGCCCCGCTCTTCCCGCATCACCCCGCTGAGCAGGGCTGAGAGGAAGGCAGAGGACACTTCTAAAGCAAGAAAGAACAATAGAGGAGAACCAGGGGTTTCCCAAAGAGAGAAGCTCTTTGACAAAAAAAAACCCAAACAACCCACAAACAAACAAACAAAACCCAAAAAAACCCCACAAAGCCAAAACAAAACATAAAAAAAATGGAATTACTGCTTGAATTAAACCCTGAGGTCCCGTGGGATCTTGTGCCCAGGGTGTTCTAAATACGGCACTTGTGGCAAGGAGCTTGCTCCCTTCTAGTACTGATCCTCTTTTAGAGGGGCTCAGAACCATTTATTGCTGTGTGTGTTCCAGGTAACTCTTGTATCGCTCACCTGAACAGCACAGGAGGCTGCATTTACTGCTGCGTGCCAAATAATGTGATCTTCTTTTTGTCGTGTGGTGGGGTTTTTTGTAGAATCATAGAATCATGGAATCATTTGAGGTTGGAAGGGAACTTGAAGATCATCTAATTCCAGCCTCCCTGTCCCTTGGCAGGGACACCTCCCACTGGATCAGGCTGCTCCACGCCCAATCCCACCTGTCTTTGGACACCTCCAGGGATGGGGCAGCCACAACATTCCTGGATAACCTCGTCCAGAGCCTCCCCACCCTCACTGTGAAGAATCTCCTCCTAATGTCCAATCTAAATCTGCCTCCTTCCAATTTAAAGCCATCTCCCCCTTGTCCTATCACTCCATGCCCTTGTAAAAAGTCCCTCCCCAGCTTTCTTGTAGCCCCTTCAGGTCCTGGAAGGTCACTATAAGGTCTCCTTGGAACCTTCTCCGGGCTGAAAAATCCCTCCTCTCTCAGGCTGTCCTCAGAGCAGAGGTGCTCCAGCCTGTTGGAGCATCTTACAGTCTGTGTGTTGAAATATCAAGCTTTGGCTCAGATGCACCTCAGATACCATCACTGCTTGGCTTTGGACAATCAAACAGCCTTGTGTCCTCCTACAGGTGTCTCTGGTACCTTTCTTCTGATGTAGGGGAACTCTCTAATCTTGGTTGAAGATATTAGGTCATCTGCGTCCCTGACAATCAGTAATTATCCATCTGCATGTCAATAGCCTCTGGATTTGGGGTGATCCAGACCAGCCCTTTGTTTTTTTACCCTAGGAAGAGCAGCGCAGCTCCAAACCCTGTGGCGTTTAGGCGCTGCCATCACCATTATGTATGGTAATTGCATTCCTGCTGCAGAACTGCAGAACTTGGAATTCAGGTTTTAGGAGGGTGGGGAAGGAGGAACTGACTCTTTTATTCTCTTCCACAGCATTTCTAACAGTTGGGGCTCTATGAGGCTCCAAGATTGCTATCGAAGCATAGTATCTGCAAAGGATATTAGAGCCCTTCTTTAAGTAGTAAGCTGTGCTTGGGCTTTGCATGCTGCAAAACTTGCCCAGCGTGGAAACGGTTATAGTAAATAATTCACCAGCAGGTGAATATGGAAAATACTCAGCAGCCAGTGCAGTTATGGTGCTTTGACAAAGCATATTGCTTAAAATGCCTTAAAAAGGCAACGAATCCTCTTTTGGACCTCTGATGGTTATTGTGCCGGAGTGAAGAAAGATTTTCCAGGATGACAAATAGGGGCTTCCTCAACGAGGTGAAAAGCAGCTTCTCTCTTATGCACCAGGCTCAGTGTGGCATGGAATCACAGAACGGTTTGGGTTGGAAGGGACCTCAAAGCCCATCCAGTCCCACCCCCTGCCATGGGAAGGGACACCTCCAACCTGGCCTTGGACACCTCCAGGGATGGAGTACCCACCACTGCTCTGGGCAACCTGGGCCAGTGTCTCCCCACCCTCAGTGTGAAGAATTTCTTCCTAATGTCTGATCTAAATCTTCCTCTTCCAATTTAAAGCCACTCCCACTCATCCTGTCACTACACCCCCTTCCAAAAAGCCCCTCCTCAGCTTTCCTGGAGCTCTTTCAGCACTGGAAGCTGCTCTAAGGTCTCCCCGGAGCCTTCTCTTCTCCAGGCTGAACAACCCCAACTCTCAGCCTGTCCCCAGAGCAGAGGTGCTCCAGCCCTTGGCAGGTTTTTCTGCCACAGGGATGGGGCTGAAGGGCTGCAGGTGTACATAACCCCACAAACAAGGCATTGATTTAACTACACAGTTTCCAAAGGTGGTGCTTCAAACTGTGGAAGATCTGCCCACCTCCAATTTTGCCTTTTCGCACCTACTAATTAGGCCAAAGTGTGTGCTTATTATGTTAAGTGGGTGTTGGCTTCTAGGAGAAGACGGCGGATGCTGGTTTAACTCAGGTGGCCTAAAAGTGGGAAGGGAAGGGCTGGAGGAGACACCGACATTCTAGGCAATGTCTTGTGATGGGGTTGGGTGGGATGTGATCATGATCCTTGAAGGAGGGAGGTGAAATGCTGAAGTTTGCTTGCTGGTCCAGGGAAAGAAACGGGGAATCTTAAAACTAGACAGAAGTTTCATGCTGTGGTATTTCTGTATAATCCGATTTGAACACTCTCCAAGGTTGCTTTCCTTCTACCCCCCTTTCTTTAATCTCAAAGCCATGCTGCTGCAGTCAGCCATAAGCACCTTCTTCACTTTCTTCTTCAGCTTTATTGTCACTAAACAGACCTCTGCTTCCTGAGAGGGTTTGGCATCCACCCTGACTCCTGGGGGCTTCATCACCAAAAGGACGCCTTACGTGTTGCTGCAGTGAAAATCCTGTTTTCCCATGTTCCCAGTCACTTTTTATCAGAGATGGGCACATCCCCAGCCTTGCTTCCCTTGCCCAGCAGCAGGGAGGAAGGTAAAGATGGGTTGTTTCCCGGGATGGGGTTTAGCAGGACCAGTGGATTTGAGAGAGCAGAATTTGATCTGTTGACAGCAACAGTACCGTCCAAGGAGGCGAAGCCTGAGAGAGTGATCCCAGCACTGTTACCTGGCAGGTTGTGCGCTGCCTCTGAGAGATGAAGCCAGACTTGGATATCCTCAGCTGATCCCTGTCTCTCTCTGTGCCCAAATGCCCTTGGAATGCATTTGAACCCATTACGGAAGCTTTACCTACTCTTAAGAAAAGGCTCTTTGCTAACAAGAGCAATGGGATGGGATTTTTCTCCATATGGTCACAGGAGTTATCCATTGACTGAAGAGAGGAGTTTTGCCTTTCCACTTAGTCTGTGTTGAAAATGTCCCAGCACTGCAAAACCCAGTGGCCTGCTGTCCCCTGTCTCCTGTCTCCACTCTCTCCAGAACCCTGCATCACGTGGGTTTTGTACATATCTTTCGGTTTGTGCCCAGGAGATTCCAAGGAGCACGAATTAAATGTATTTTGATGAATTGAGTTCATTTCTGGAGCCGTCAGCACACAGAGGACATGGAGCTGTTGGAGCAAGTCCAGAGGAGGCCACAAACATGATCTGAGAGCTGGAGCTCCTCTGCTCTGAGGACAGGCTGAGAGAGTTGGAGTTGTTCAGCCTGGAGAAGAGAAGGCTCCAAGGAGACCTTAGAGCAGCTTCCAGTGCTGAAAGGGAACACAGGAAAGCTGGGGAGGGGCTCTGGATCAGGGAGTGCAGGGACAGGACGAGGGGGAATGGTTTTGAGCTCTAAGAGGGAAGATTTAGATGAGATCTTAGGAAGAAATGTTCTCCTGTGAGGGTGGGGAGGCCCTGGCCCAGGGTGCCCAGAGCAGTGGTGGCTGCCCCATCCCTGGAGGTGTTCCAGGCCAGGTTGGATGGGGCTTGGAGCCCCTGACCCAGTGGGAGCTGTTCATGCCCACGGCACGGGGCTGGAACTGGATGGGATGGGTTTTAAGGCCCCTTCCAACTCAAACCATTCCATGATTCTGTTTTGGGGTATTAGTGTCATCTCTGCTTTAAGCAGGTGCTCACACTGGTCTGGGCATCCTGCAGTATTTGTCTTTGATCTGTACTTTACTCATCTCCTTTGCCCTTGGAGCATCCAAGACTAAAAGCTACTTGTTTTCAATCTCTCGGTGGTTCACTGACTGATGAGAGAGGGTGTGCTGAAAGGTCAAGCAATCACAGTATTGCTGTGCTATTATTTGTGAGTCCTTGTGAGGGATAAACTTATCCATAAGAAGTTTTCCTTGCATCTATGGATGATTTGAAATCACTCATGCCAGTGATGGGTGGTTTGGGAACACTTACTCAGAAGCCTCAGTCAGGGGGGAAATGGGATACTTAAAATATAAATGAAAAAAATCCAGTGAAGTGAATAATTTTTAATCCCTTTTAAATTAAAAATGGATTAAAAATGTAGTGAGTAGCAAAGGTTATGTGGTGATTATTGGTGCTAGAAACACATCTGTTTTTAAGGGCAGAGGTATTCTCCAAAGAGTCATTAGAGGTCTGCGTGTCAGCAGCTCCATGACCTGTTTCTCACCTTTCCTCCATCTGTTCCTAGGAAAATCCTTAATCCTGCCTGTAGCTGCATGTTGTGCATGGCAGCAAGGGAGCTCTGACGGGTTTTAGCGCTGTGTATAACACTTGACAGGAAGCTGGAAGAGCTGTGGAAGCTTTCTTCCCTGCTCTGGGCCAAGGGAAATGATGCTGATCGGCCACGGGGTCAGTCTGACTCACAGCAGCATTCGTGGTGGAAAAAAAATCTGCTTAACAGCTTTATTTATTCTTTTTTTTACCACATCCAGCAAGTAGAGCTGTGGTTATTCATCCATTCCTGAAAGGGCTCGGGACAAGCTTCCTCCCTGGGCTCCTTCTTTTTGCCTCTTTGATTCTAGGTGGGGTCCCCTGGGACCGATGGAGCAATGAGCCAGGGAGGACTAGGGCATGTTTAGACCCTGCATGAGGAGCACTGGGTGGGAAGAAGAAAGTGGGTGGTTCATTCCTAGCTTTGTCGTGAGCTTCCTGCTGATCCATGGGGTGAAAAACAGCTACAGCAGACAGAGTCATCACTGGACGGGGCTGATGGTGGCTTGGTATTGGACTTCGGCACTTTGATGTGACAAACTTCAGCGTTCCTTCAAAGGGCAAAGTTCCATCTCATTTTAAATGATACTGCCCAAAAGCAGGAAGCAGGACTTAACTGACTTCCAGGAAAATGTGCTTTGCTGCATGGATAGGGGCCTCCCAGACAGAACTAAAACTAAGATATCTGTGGTGTGGTCAGGAAAGGGGAAGTTTTCAGATGGTGATGCAGACATAGTGTGAGAAACTTTACCCTTTCCTGTGTGCTTCTGCAGAACAGCCTTAGCTTTGCTGTCCCAGTGGTCCCTGAGGCTAGGAAAACGCCTCTTGGATGGCTGGGTTATGGATACAAACCTAAGTGTGCTTTGGTCTCTTCACATGTCTCACAGTTTGCATGTCTCATGTTGTAAAAGTGCCTTGGATAATTGCAGGTGCTCAAGAGGTCCTGTTTTGTAACCCCTCTGCAAGAACTTCATAGCTTGAGAAGACTTTATCCAGGGGGAATGGAAAGCAGCTCTTTCCTGTAGTTGATGTAAGAATTGGGCACTTCCTTCTTTTTTTCCCCAAAAGCATAGCATCACTAACCTGCATTTGCTTCTTCATGGAGCTGGCAGGATCCCTCTGCAGGAGGATTAACTCAATCTGTGCTTTTCTTTACGGAAAGAGGCACATGGTTGCCACATGACCCTGCTCCCACATCCCTTCCCTTTCAGCTGGGTCACAAGCAATATTTCAGGGCAGATTAGAGCCATCTGCCCCATTACCAGCTCTGAGAAGTTTCCCCAGGCTTTAGGATCAGCGCCAGCGTGGTTTAAGTTTGCTTCTCTGGTGTTTGGTTTGTAGCTCGTGAGGTGAAAGTCACAGGATCTGGTGGCCGAGCCAGGAACAGCTTACTAAGAAACTAGGGTGGTTCTAAAGGCAAATATTGAACTAAAGGGTGTTTCATGTATGAATCAGCTGTTCAGATCCAAAACTTCTTGGCAGTGGCTGATAAATCCATGCAGGCTCAGCTGACATTTGCAGCAAGCTCTTGCCCTGCAGTCTGTGTCTGTATTCGGGGGGAGTGAGAGTGAAAAGTGTGGTTCTGCTTTCTCCTAATAGCAGTCCTGCTGTCCTTAGAGGTGCACGATCAGCAGCAGCACATCAGCCCCAAGGCAGGTGTTGAGCAGTAGAAGTTGGAGGATTTGGGACAGGATTCATAGATCATAGAATCACAGAATGGTTTGGGTTGGAAGGAACCTTAAAGCCCATCCAATTTCAACTCCCTGCCATGGGCAAGGACACCTCCTACTGGGTAAGGTTGTTCCAAGCCCCATCCAACCTGGCCTGGAACACCTCCAGGGATGGGACAGCCACAATTTCTCTGGGCAACCTGGGCCAGGGCCTCCCCACCCTCACAGGAAAACATTTCTTCCTAAGATCTCATCTCAATCTCCCCTTCTTCAGCTTGAAATCATTCGCCTTTTCCTATCGCTACACCTCCCGATCAAGAGACCCTCTTCAGCTTTGCTCTGCAAAGCCTTTCCTGGTGTGTGGTGTCTGCATGAGGACATCCCACCACTTATGCTTTGTGGGATAGCTGGCTTTTAGAGAGGGGAAAACCCTGGAGTTAGGATTGGGGAGTGGAAAACATGCTTGGACAACTCCAAGAACATTTATTTAACATAACTTGAAAACATACCAGTTAAAATCAGAATCTCCTCTTGACATCCTGGATCTGCAGCATGTGAAAACTGCAAGTAATGTTTGTTTAGAGGGGTTTTTTTTCCTCCTTTAATGAGCACCATCAGTTTTCAGAGCCTTTTGGCTGCTGCTCATTGTTTGATTTGAGGAAGAAAAGGAAAAATCAAGTGCTTCCCACCATACCTGCCAAACAGCACCACAATCTGTTTTGAGGGCAAGCTGAAACGTGCGTTTTAGTTGTGCGTCACGGCTGAACTTTTAGATATAATGTTTTTTTAAGAGTGTCCCGTGGTGTTGCATAAGTAGGCTCAGTACACTTTTGTCAGCTGTGTCTCACCTCTGTACTTCACATGAGGAGATTGGTGTAGAGCTTTTTAAGTTGTGGCTAACAATTGGCACCAGATCAGCGCTCAAAGTCTCCTGGGGCTGTTGGTGCTGCTGGGAACCAAGGACAACTTGGTAGGGGCTCACAGCTTTAGTGCTTTTTGCTCCAATCCAAAGCCAACTTGCTGACGTCAGTGTTCTTTATTATTTTGCAAATCAATGTTTGCACAACTTGAGGGAGCACAGAAATGTCTGCACTCGGTTTTTTGATTGCTGATTGCTCTTTTGTCCAGCAGAAACAAGTGGAGAAAGATTTGAAGGTATGGGCTCCCAAGGCCTCAGAAGCTGAAGAAGCTGTAGGACAATAAGGAGCAGAGAGCAGAGCAGAGCAGAGCAGTGCATGTCCTGGAAAGCAGCTTGGCGCAAAAGGCCCTGGGAGTCCTGGTGGGCATGAGGCTGACCATGAGCCAGCAATGTGTCATTGCTGCAGGAAGGTGGAGGGTGCACTTGGCTGCATCAGGAGGAGCGTTGGCATCAGGTGGAGGGAGGTGGTCCTTGCTCCGTGCTGAGGAGGCAAAATCTAGAATGCTGGGTCCAGTGTTGTAGAGACACAGGCCTAGTGCAGAGAGGACAATGTGGAGGGTGAAGGGACTGGAGCATTCCTACAGGAAAGCTGGGGGGAGACTCTTTATCAGGGAGTGCAGGGATAGGATGAGGGGGAACAGTTTTCAGCTGCAAGAGGGGAGATTGAGATGAGATCTTAGGGAGAAATGTTTTCCTGTGCAGGTGGGGAGGCCCTGGCCCAGGTTGCCCAGAGCAGTGGTGGCTGCCCCATCCCTGGAGGGGTTCAAGGCCAGGTTGGATGGGGCTTGGATCAATCTGATCCAGTGGGAGGTGTCCCTGCCCTTGGCAGGGGGTGGAACTGGATAAGCTTTACGGCCCCTTCCAACGCAAACCATTCCTTGATTCTTTGTTTGTGAGGGTGACTGAGTCTTGGGATAGGCTGCCCAGAAAGGTGTTGGAATCTCCATCCTTGGAGATACTCAAAAGCTGCTGGATGTGATCCTGGCAACCAGCTCTGTGTGGTCCTGCTTGAGCAGGGGGTTGGACCAGGTGGCCTCCAGAGGTTCTTTCACACCCCTACCCTTCTGTGACCTCTTCCTGCACCAGTGCATGGCCAGGCTGTCCGGTGGTGGCTGTGAGCATGGCCAGGAGCTGCTGTGCATGGTGGGTGCATCACATCCACAGGAGTTGCATGCGCGGCCATCTGACGTGTCATATCCACGACGGAGCTTGCCTGCTGCTCTGTGCTGGCACTGAAGGCTCATGGCCTGTAAGGTGGGTCACACACTGTCCTGGGTGAAGCCAGATCACACAAGTGTGGCAAGAATTGAATTTTTTGGTCTGGGGAATGAATATTGTAAGTGGAGTAGGAAATGGTAGCTGAAGCCAAGAGGTCCCTCCCAGCTGATGGTTTTAAACTCGTAATAGGAAAAGTGAGAGGAATCCATTCAAGGGGAATGGGAAATGGTGAACTAGGGTTGCCTTAACTGTTTGGAGAAAAACAGGTTTGGGCTAAAGGAGATTTTTGGACCTGTGAGGTCCGTGTGGGCTAAGTGGAGTTTTAAACAGGAGTTGTGAAGTCATTAAAGTGAAGATGAAATGAAGAAATCTTTCTTGGAAGTGCTTAGTGCTTTTATTTTCTCCTTAGGTCACTAAGAAAAGCTATAGACTCCATGGGAATGGGGTAACACAGGCGATAGGAAGGACTTGAGTTATAGAATCAGAATTATTTGGTTAGAAAAGACATTTGAGGTCATTGAGTCCCACCATACCTGTCCACTACCAAACCATATGCCTGAGCAAAAAAATCTGATGAGGAAGGGGAAAAATAGAACTTGCAATACAATAAAGCAGCAAGAGAGCCAGAAAGAGCGATTCCCCTTGCTGTGCATGCTGGCTGTTGGGTAATAAAATCAATTATTTATGGAGGAAATGGTATGAAAACCCTTCTGAGCAGAGGATTTACCTATCAAGATAAATCAAACCCCTTCTTACTAGCCAAAAAGACAAAGACAAGGCATATTTTCTGCATTCAGGATGGAGCGTGCAGCTGTAATCGAGATGAGTGTTGCTGGGGCTTGATTCTAGATATGGGCAGCAGAGCCACAACACAGTAGTGGCAAATTCTTGACAAGTAATAATTGAAGATGATATCCTACTCCGCCCTCTCGGAAATGGAAATTGCTGAAAAGGTGCTGACATCCCAATGACTGTAGTTGTGGGATGTGAAGGCAAAACGTCAGCATCAGGTATTGTACTGGGTCAGGTGAGCTGGATTAAATCGCTGCTACACAAAGAAGGTGGTGAAAAAAAGGTGGTTTTCAAGCCTAAAAATTAACTAAAACACTTCTTTGAGCTGATTGTCTAATGAAGAACTAGAACAGGATGGTTCAGAAAGTGTTTGTGCGGATATTGATAGTACTTCCAGTATACATTTGTAGTAGTTTTCTGCAGGAAACAACTGCTACTACTCTTCAAACTGTCTTTCTTTGCCCATAAAAAGTTAATTATATGGGACAAAGTCAAGTAAGTCCAAGTTTTGTGCTGTGGTGCATATCAGCGCTGGTCTGGGAAGGTTCTGCCTGATGAGGCAGCAATGCCTTTAAGTCTTATTTCTCATTGCTTTTTTTACTTCTTCTTGCTGAACACACTTGTTTGGTGAATTTTGCAGCTCACTCTGTCCTTACAAGTTTTCCACTGCTTTCATAGAATCAGAGAATGGTTTTCTTTGGAAAAGACCTTTAAGATCATTGAGTCCAACCATCAATCCAGCCCTGCTAAGTCCACCACCAGACCATGTCCCCAAATGCAACATCTACTCGTCTTTTAAACACCTCCAGGGATGGAGACTCCACCACCTCCCTGGGCAGCCTCTGCCAGGGCCTGAGAAACCTTTCAGTAAAGGTTTCTCAGAAAAAAAAAACCTCTCCCGTCCGCCCCTCCCTGCAGGTGTGACCCTTTTCCCCCCTTTCCCTTACGGCTCCTCCTGGTCCAGGACGGCCTTGGTTTGTGTAGGGATGAGCACAAGCCCGGGCCTTTCTGCATCCCAGTGCCCGTGTGGTCGCTGCTGGAGAGGAGCCTGCCTGGAACACAGGCATTAACTCTCAGAAAATGCAGCTACTCAGACGAGACTGAGCTGAAGTCACAAACTGATTCTGATTTAGCTCAAACAACAACACCACCCTATGACAATCATCCTAGAAGATGATTCCTCCAAATGCTGTAGGTGATGGGATGTAGGATATGGGTGATCTTGAGCAGGCAGCGTGAATTTGCCTTCTGCGAAGGCACTGGGTGTCACGCATGGATAGGCTTCTGTGTTCCAGCTCAGCTGAAGTGCTGAGTAGCAAGTTTCACATGCAGGCATTCTTGTTTTCTAGAACTTCACATACGATTGTCATTAATTCTGTATTTAAAATAATTATGCTGTTACAAAACCGCCCATATTTACTTTCCTGGGCCTTATACTTAACAAATAACTGCTAATAACTTTCTCCATTGCATTTCAGGCAGCAGCAGCAGGTCTCAGCTATGTCGGGGCGTATGTCATTAACACCTACAAGAGCTATGACAACTTTCTGCAGGACAAGTACGCTCTCTTGCCTGCCGTCATCATTATTTGCGTCGCTGTGGTGATGTTCATCATCGGGTTGATAGGCTGCTGTGCCACCTTCCGGGAGTCTCGAGTCGGCCTCGGGCTGGTGAGTGTTGCTTGTTCTTGCATGTCATCTTCTTCACCATGTTGTGTGGTGTGGGAGGTGCTACACCAGACCTTTGCAGGATGCCGAGAACAGAAAGTAAAAGGTTATTCTGAAATACACTGCTGAAGCACGACTCCTCTGAGTGTTAGGTGCTGCTATGAGACTGTGACTGGCTAAATTATTAGATGCCCTGACTTGTAAAGACAAAGAAACCTGCAATCGTGGTCAGTTTCACGGCTCTGCCTCAGCCAGCTTGCTGGAGATGAGTGTGAAAAGCAACATGTTTTGAGAAGCAAGATGGTGGTGAGGAGATGGGAATTTCCAAAGCCAGCTAAACATATTTTTTTTTTTTCCTGCTGACTTTATCCTCTGAACCCTAAAAGTAGTCCTAGAGTTGATGATAAGCTTGACATGAGCTGGCAATGTGTGCTGGCAGCCCAGAAAACAACTATGTCCTGGGTGCATCCAAAGCAGTGAGACCAGCAAGGTGAGGGAGGGGGTTCTGTCCCTCTGCTCTGTTCAAGGGAGACTCCACCTGGAGACCTGTGTCCAATTCTGCAGTCCTCAGCGCAAGAAGTACATTAGCTGTTAAAGCAAGCCCAGAGGAGACCATGAAGATCCAGGGCAGGCTGAGAGAGTTGGGGTTGTTCAGCCTGGAGAAGAGAAGGCTGTGAGGAGATCTTATAGCAGCTTTCAGTAGAGAAAGGAGTTCCAGGAAAGCTGAGGAGGGGCTCTGCATCAGGGAGTGCAGGGATAGGGTGGGAGGGAAAAGTTTAAGCTGAAAGTGGGGAGATTGAGATGAGATCTTAGTAAGAAATGTTTTCCTGTGTAGGTGGAAAGGCCCCGGCCCAGGTTGTCCAGGGAAGCTGTGGTTGCCCCATCCCTGGAGGTGTTCAAGGCCAGGTTGGATGGGGCTTGGAGCCCCTGATCCAGTGGGAGGTGTCCCTGCCCATGGCAGGGGTGGAACTGGGTGGGCTTTGAAGTTGCTTCCAACTCAAACCATTCTGTCCCTCTATGGCTTGTCATATGTAGAGAGTCCTGCGTACATGTAGACAACTTCTACAATGATTTTTTAAAAGCCATAAAGATTCACATTGGGTAACTTCAGGCCCCAGTTCAAGCCTTGAAGGCAACGTGAGCCCAATAAGCCACACCTAACTCTGCTGCTGGTTTGTCTGAGAATTCTCCTGTTCAACAGCACCCTGGAAAGTGTTTTGTAGGCTCTCCATGCAGATCACGTCATGACAGTGTTCAGCAGACTGCCTGCACGGGGCACAGGTCCCGTGGAACTGCAGTCGCAGTCCCAGTCATGCACAGTAATCTGCTCGCAGTTATTTTCTGGGAACTGTTTCCACTGGAGAGGAAGCAACAGATAGTGATTACTTTCCAATATAAATTGGTAAGATGATTGATAATGCAATTGGATTCAAGAGCTGTAGAATTCTTCCTTACAGCCTGTCTCTTTTAATTTCAGTTCTTAGCCATTATCCTGGTTATCTTTATCGCAGAAGTATCCGCTTTTGTCCTGGGATTTGTTTACAGGGAAAAGGTAAGCAAAGAATGAGCATCTCTGTAGTAACCTAAAAGTGAAGAATAGATATTCCATTCTTAAAGCATTCCAATATATCTAGTTTTCTTGCACTTCATCCCCTGTCCTGCAATCTATGGAGGAATGGGGGATTTCACCATCTGGTATGTGGGTCAGTTTGTTTTGGGAAGAGGTTATGCAGAGAAGTTGTAGCTGCCCCATCCCTGGAGGTGTTCGAGGCCAGGTTGGATGGGGCTGGGAGCCCCTGATCCAGTGGGAGGTGTCCCTGCCCATGGCGGGAGGTGGAACTGGATGGGCTTTGAAGTCACTTCCAACCCAAACCATTCTGTGATTCTATATAAATTCTTAGCTCTTGTGTTAAAACAGTATGTATTTGTTTTTCCTCTCTACATAGGTAAAAACTGATGTGCAGGACACAATGCGCTCAGTCTTTGAGAAGTACGATAGCAGTAATCCAGAGTCTACTGTTGTGGATTACTTGCAAGAACAGGTAAGAAAACACTTAAATTGCCCCAAGAATTATTTAGAAAAGAACATTCTGATCCTAAGCAAGGAATTTCATCTGGGAAGGGAAGAGGGCCGGTATGATTGTATGCTGGAACTTGACACTTCAGCAGCGTTTAGCGTCTGATCCTCCAAGGGAACTAATGCAGAGTTGGCATTTTCAGGCTCCTGGTGGGAAATTCATGTAAATGAATGGCCTTGTTGACATGAGTGGCCTTTTGGATCAGACCAAATGAGGACATAGGAGTAACTGCTGCTGGGAATTCTGTACGATAAGATAGAAAGATGACAGAAGGCTCTATCCTGCACCTTGTCACTTTAACGTTAGAGCTTTCACAAAGAATAAACCAATAAGGAGGCAATGACTTAGGAAGTGAGGTTGATCTGTTATATCTACTGCTGTTTTCCTAAAGTACCACTCCTTGTGAATTGTATGCATGCTGAGGGCAGCTCTTCCCACTAAGCCAAAGAGAGGTTTAACTCGATGCTGGCATTCGTGTTCATATATATTCATACATGCCTGTGACTGTCCTGTGCCTGGCAGCTCCATTGTTGTGGGGTGAAGAACTACAGTGACTGGACAACCACGCAGTGGTTTAATTCCACTGGTAACAACAGTGTCCCCTTGAGCTGCTGCAGAGAAGACATGAAGAACTGCACAGGGCGCCTGGATCAGCCAGAGGAGCTCAATAGGCAGGTGAGGATAAAGGGTGCTAGCTCACCATCATTCTCTGAACCAACTAGAAACAATGAGGCAAGCACTGCAGGCAGGGTTTAGGGATAATGTCATCCAATTCTCTTCAGCAGTTTGTCCCTCCAAGTGCTTTTCTCTCCATGGTTTTCCTATAGCTAACTTCCTTCTCATGTTATTCTATAAAAGCTCCTAGATGATGAAGAAAGGGCACCAGACTGGATGTCTAGTCTTGCCTGTCTGCTGGTCACAGTTCTCCATTTTGTGTTGCTACAGCAGCAACATGATGAGGGCAGAGTGCTTGCTAGGGGCAAGCACGCAAGTTGTTCAAACAGATCCAGGGTAGGGGAAGAGGCTTTTCTAGGACTGACTGTGAATCTGGAGAATTCCATACCAGGTCCTTCAGCCTGGGGCACAAGCCCATAAATTGAATTTTATAGATGCCAGTGCTGGTCTTTCTGGCTCTGAGTTCTGGGCACTTCTTGACGTGACCTGAGCCAAGAGAGATTTGGAGAAGCAGCAAATGTCAGTGCCTCTCCGCAAGCAAGAGAGTCTCTTCCAAACCATTGGGTCTGGGAGATGAGAATGGGAGCCCTCAGGTCTGCAGTGTTGTGCAAGGTCTTGTTTCCTTGTAAGGGTCGGTGAGGGGGGAAAAAGAAATGAAAACCCATCCAACTGCATTACATTAGCTGATTTGTTTTCACTTATTTCTTTCATGGCAGGGCTGTGCAGGGGAGCTGGAGTCTGGGCTGCAGAGCGTTATCAGCTATGCTATGCTTGTGATCTTGGGGTTTGCCATTGTAAAGGTAAGTGCTTTGTCTCTTCCCTCATGGAAAACAGTGCTGTTTATCTTTTTTTCCTCTGTGATGTCCTTGTAGCCTACAGCCTTTTCCTGCTCTGAAGCAGACCCAGTCCTCTCTTCCTTGCTTGTTTTCTTCCAACTGTCTCCTTTTCATCTGCATAATGATAAGAGGAGGAATCCAGAAAGCTGGTAGGGGATTTGGGATGGCAAGTGAATGGAGAATCCATCTCGGTTGTCGGATAGGAATTAAAAAAGAGCAGGAAGTGCTAAAAGGCCTAGATCTAGAATTCTTTATTAGAACAAACAGCTTTGCTATGTTTAACTGGGCTTAGAGACCTGGCGTCTGAATGGACTAGGAATGAAACCAGTGGAAATTGCAGATGGCCCCTCCCTGGAAGTGTTCAAGGCCAGGCTAGAAGGGGCTTAGAGCAACCTGGTCCAGTGGAAAGTGTGCCTGTCTATGGGAGGGGGTGGAACTGGATGGGCTTTAAAATCCCTTTCAGCCCAAACCATTCTATGATTCTATGAAGTGCAGAGTTGATGTAGAGTCTTGTCATGATGGGGAATGGTTTTCAACTCAAAGAGAGGAGATTGAGATTAAATCCTCAGAAGAAATGTTCTCCTGTGAGCATGGAGAGGCCCTGGCCCAGGTTGTCCAGAGCAGTGGTGGCTGCCCCATCCCTGGAGGGGTTCAAGGCCAGGTTGGATGGGGCTTGGAGCCCCTGATCCAGTGGGAGGTGTCCCTGCCCATGGCAGGGGGTTGGAACTGGATGAGCGTAAAGGTCCCTTCTGACCGAAACCATTCCACAATTCTATTATTCTATTTATAGACTTCATTTCATTCAGTCTTGTAAATGTGAAAGAGGATCATCTTGTGAGTGAAAATCAGATTTGAAAAGCCCTGATGCAAAACTCCTTGCCATTGGCCCATCACAAAGTTGCACAGGGTGTATCTTCAAAGATTTGACCCATAAATTTTAGCCCAGTGGTTTGTCATTGTTCCCTGTACCTGTTCTCCCAGATAAGAAACTGTCCCTTGCTAAGAGAGATTTGAACCACTTAATAGCAGATAAATGTTTTTTTCTTTGACTGCCTCCTCTCTGTAAAGGAGCGACTCTAAGGTGGAGTCAAGACAGAACACTTGTTGTTTAACATCCCACTCCTGAACTCAGTGCAGAAGCCAAAATCACAGACTCATAAAGGTTGGAAAAGACCTCTCAGCTCATCTAGTCCAACCATCAGCCGGACCCCACCGTGCCTGCTAAACCATGTCCCAAAGTGCCACAGCTACACAGTTTTGGAATCCCTCCAGGGATGGAGACTCCAGCACTGCTCTGGACAGCCTCTGCCAGGGCTTCACCACTCTGTCAGGAAAGACATCTTTCCTGGTATCCAATTTGAACCTCCCGTGGTGCAACTTGAGGCCTTTCCCTCTCGTCCTATCGCCTGTTACCTGAGAGAAGAGACCAATACCCACCTCACCACAACCTCCTTTCAGGGAGTTATACAGAGGGATGAGGTCTCCCCTCAGCCTCCTCTTCTCCAGACTAAACAACTCCAGGTCCCTCAGCTGCTCATCTTGGGACTGCAGCTTGGCTTAGCTAAACTTTCCCTTTCTTAATTTTGGCCCTGGCAAAGAGGTGATTGTTTGCATTGGAATCTTATAGACTTAAATGGCTTGGCGAATTCATTTCCATGATTTCCCTTCCCTCTCTAAAAGTGATCAGTTCAATCAGTACACATCCCATTACTATTTGCGATGAACCCTCTCATCAGCATCCCTTCTATGATCTTCATTATGCCTTAGCATGTTCTCCGCTATCTTTATTTGTATATTTTATATGCTTAAATATTTTATGTGCTTAAAACCCTCATTTTAAGTCTACAATAATCCCATGCCAGTACTGATAATTTTCTTACAGTAAGAGAACTAGGAATTAATGTGGGTGCGTAGGTTAATGGGAGAAACCACGGAGGAAAAAGTTGAGCTGGCACAATTATTGGAAACTGATATGCAAAAAAAAAAGTTTCTGTAGATGTGTTTTCTAGGTGTGTTTTAATAGGAGAATGTCCTTGCTATGATGAAAAAGTCTAACAACGTGTAGGTGTTGCATCTTGTCATAGTTTAGCTCTGGCCTGGCCAATTTCAGCAGCTAAAAGTGAGCAGTGGGCTTCAAATTCCCTTCCCCCTCAGCCTACCTCCAGGGAAGGGGGAAGGAGGAGTGAGAGGAAAAGAATTGCATATTGGAAACTAAAACTACGGCTTTAATGAAATAGCAGTATAAGAAAATAGTAAAATGTATACAAATATATGGAATCATGCTGCCACCCCTCGATGGCTGTGCATCACCACAGAGGCTGACACGAGGGAAAGGGTCTGAGGCTGGGAGGAACCTGGGCTCAGAACTGGATCCAGGAACACACGGATCTGGGATCGGGGGCAAACAAACAAGGTCCTCGCTGGACATGGGCCATCAAATAAGAGAGTGAGACCCTCGTGATCTCTCAGTTTCACCCCGAGTATGAGGTGTATGGGCTGGAATCCTCTGTTGGTCAGGTTGGGGTCACCTCTCCTGTCCGCCCCTCCCTGCAGGTGTGACCCTTTTCCCCTCTTTCCCTTACGGCTCCTCCTGGTCCAGGACGGCCTTGGTTTGTGTAGGGATGAGCACAAGCCCGGGCCTTTCTGCATCCCAGTGCCCGTGTGGTCGCTGCTGGAGAGGAGCCTGTCTGGAACACAGGCATTAACTCTCAGAGAATGCAGCTACTCAGACGAGACTGAGCTGAAGTCACAAACTGATTCTGATTTAGCTCAAACCAGAACAAGTCTGATGATCGAAATAAAACACAGTTTATCGGAACTAAATCTCTCTCTCTTTCTCTCTTGCAGTTCTTTGGCATGCTGAGTGTCTGTGTGCTCACTTGCAAGAGAGAAGACAGCGGATACCAGCCTCTCTACTCAGGGGTGTTTGCTTGATAAAACTCAAAGATCACTTTTTGTTTTGCTCCCTGGGGATAAAATAGACTCATAAGGATGTAATGCTAAAGGACAACTCATGACATTCTCACCAAGCATTTTATTTCATGTATTTGAAACAGAGAGTGTTGTGTGTTGACTTGGTAAAGCTTCTTGCGGGTGGTGTGAAATGGTAATTTCGATGCTCAGCACCCTACAGTAACATACCCTGACCTTGCCTACCACAGCCTTCTGTACGGTCACTGTGATTCGGATTTGTGACTTCAGACAGCATCTGACGTAAAAGCATCTTAACTTCTGCAATTCTTCCCTCTGCCCTTAAAACATGCAGAAGAAATGTTATTTTTTAATCATCACTAAACCGACTGAGACTGCGGGAGGGGTTTCAGTTGTCTCAGATTATTCCCATGGCATGGTCAAACAACAAAAGAAGCCTTGGAATGCCAGGTTCAAATATTCTTCATAAGCACGGGGATTTAGAATAAGTTTTCTGTATCTGATGGTGTTTCTATTTCTGTTTTCTCCTTTTTATGGTCATACATTGTAATTCGGTTCACAGCACAGCTGGTTACTGCAAGACACCCCCGTGTTTGAGGTCTAGAAGAGATATTTGAGTTGTTTTTTGAGGCAGCCGGCAAATGTGAACAGTCCCAGGTTAGGAGGGGATGTGTGTTTTGAGCCTGTGGGCTCAGGACATCTTTCTTTGTCTTGGCTTTTTTGTCCTTTTTTATTATTATTTGACATTAAAAATTACTTATGAAGCAGGGCTCTTGAAGTTTTCTTTTCTCCTTTTACTGACACTTATATGATTTGTCCAAAAGACACACTATGTCTCTCCATCTAATGTAGAAGTTGCAAGGGTTATGGAGACGGATACAGGCTGGGAGGTGGAAGTTGCAGGAGGTGGATGTGTGGACAGGACTGGTTTTCACTGCTAAAAACCTTACAATGACATTCTTGCACTGAGCAATTTCTGTAACCAGTTTCCTGGATCCTCGTTTCCTTTCCCCTCAAAGGTTTGCTGGTCTCCCCTCAGCCTCTTTTTCTCCAGACTAAACAGCCCCAGCTCCCTCAGCCGCTCCTCATAACCCTTCCAGACCCTTCCCCAGCTCCATTCCCTTCTCTGGACGCACTCCAGCTCCTCAGGTTCCATGTTAGAGCTCCTGCCTTCTCCACTGCCTTCCACCCACCCTCTCTGCTCCCCTCCCTGTCCTACTCAGCCCCTTCCTTCCCTCCCTCCCTGTTCCTCATCCCTCTCCCTGGCCTCCCCGTCCACTCCCCACTCTCCTTGGCCCTCTCCCCCTTTTTCTACTCTTTTCAGCCCCTCCTGGCTCCCTTTCCCTCCCTCCCTGCTCCCTTCTCCTCCCTCTCCCTGGTCTCCTCTCCCCTCTCTCCCCTCTCTCCCCTCTCTCCCCTCTCTCCCCTCTCTCCCCTCTCTCCCCGCTCCCCTCTCTCCCCTCTCTCCCCGCTCCCCTCTTCTCCCTCTCCCTGCTCCCTACTGTCTCCCTGCTCCCCTCTCATCCCTCTCCCCACTTCCTTCTCCTCTCTCTCCTCACTCCCTACTCCCCTCTCCTCCCTCTCCCTGCTCCCTTCTCCTCACTCCTGCTTTCCCCATCGCCTCTTCCTCCTTGGCCCCCTGGGCCACTGCTCATGTTCAGCCACTGTCAACCAACACCCCCAGGTCCTTCTCCTCCAGGCAGCTTTCCAGCCTCTCTTCCCCAAGCCTGGAGCTGCACAGGGTTGTGTTCCAAGCGCAGGACCCAGCACTTCACCTTGTTTAACCTCATCCCATTGGTCTCAGCCCATGGATCCAGCCTGTCCAGGTTCCTCTGATTGACAAGAAACTCAACATGAGCCGGCAACGTGCACTCGCAGCCCGGAAGGCCAACTGTATCCTGGTCTGCATCAAGACAGGCATGGCCAGCAGGGAGGGAGGGGATTCTGCCCCTCTATTCCTCTCTTGTGAGACCTTATCTGGAGTCCTGTGTCCAGTTCTGGAATCTTCAACAGAAGAAGGAGATGGAACTGTTGGAACGGGTACAGAGGAGGCCATGGAGATGATGTGAGGGTTGGAGCAGCTCTGCTACAAAACAGGCTGAGAGAGTTGGGGTTGTTCAGCCTGGAGAAGAGAAGGCTCCAGGGAGACCTTATACCGACCTTCCAGTACCTGAAGGGGCTACGAGGAAGCTGGGGAGAGGCTGTTCACAAAGGCTTGGAGTGAAAGGACGAGGGGCAATGGGTATAAACTGGAGAGGGCCAGATTTAAGCTAGACATAAGGAAGAATTTCTTCACCATAAGGTTGGGGAGGCCCTGGCCCAGGTTGCCCAGAGCAGTGGTGGCTGCCCCATCCCTGGAGGTGTTCAGGCCAGGTTGGATGGGGCTTGGAGCTCCTGATCCAGTGGGAGGTGTCCCATGGTGTCCAGAACTGAACACAGTACTCAAGGTGCGGTCTCACCAGTGCCGAGTACAGAGGGAGAATCACCTCCCTGGACCTGCTGGTGACCCCATTTCTGATACAAGCCAAGATGCCATTGGCCTGTGTTCAGTTCTGGGCTCTCACCACAAGAAGGACGTTGAGGCTCTGTTCGGTGTCCAGAGAAGAGCAACGAAGCTGGTGAGGGGACTGGAGAACATCTGACGAGGAGCAGCTGAGAGAGCTGGGTGTGTTTAGCCTGGAGAAGAGGAGGCTGAGGGGAGACCTTATTGCTCTCTACAACTACCTGAGAGGAGGTTGTGGAGAGGAGGGAGCTGGCCTCTTCTCCCAAGGGACAGAGGACAGGACAAGGGGGAATGGCCTGAAGCTCCACCAGGGGAGGTTCAGGTTGGATATCAGAAAAAAATTCTTCACGGAAATGGTCATCAGGCACTGGCAGAGGCTGCCCAGGGAGGTGGTCGAGTCGCCTTCCCTGGAGGTGTTTAAGGAATGGGTTGATGAAGTGCTTAGGGATGTGGTTTACGGGAGTGTTAGGAATGGTTGGACTCGATGATCCAGTGGGCCCTTTCCAACCTGGTGATTCTATGATTGTCTCCACAGCCTCCTGACCAAACAGCCCAGCTTCCTCAGCCACCTCATGACCCTTGTTCTCCAGCCCCTTCCTCAGCTCCGTTCCCCTTCTCAGGACACGCTCCAGTTCTTTGATGTCCTTGTAGTGACAAGGCAACAACCACATGCAATTGATCTGCACTTTGATTAGTCTGTGCTACTCTATGATCTCCAGTTCTTCTCTGATGCATTGATGCTGCTCTGCTCTGCTCTCTCCTTCCCATGGGTATCTGTCATCATCCTGGGATGCGGCACCAGGAGCTGAGGTGGTGGCCCTGTCTGTCAACGTCAGACGCACGAGTTGGGGAAGCAGGGTTGTCTGCAAATCAGACTTCAATAAAACTCTCCAACCCAGCAATGTGAAGCTCTGGATAGTTCATTCCCAAGTGACAGGGGACAGGACAAGGGGGAATGGCCTCAATTTGCATCAGGGGAGCTTCAGACATTGGGGCAGCTTCCAGTACCTGAAAGACCTCCAGGAAAGCTGGGGAGGAGCTTTTTACAGGGGCCTGGAGTGACAAGATGAGACGGAATGGCTGTAAATGGGAAGAGGGGAGATTTAGATGAGACATTAGGAAGAAATTCTGCCCAGCTGAGCAGAACACTTCTGTGTTTAATAAAAGCCCCTACATCCCCTGTCTGGAATGTGCATTGTTTTCGGTAAGTTCAGGGCCAGTGTGACCAAACACAGTGCTCAGTAGTCCTATAAAATGTTAGAAATAAAGGATGTGTTGGACACAGGAAGCACATGGATCTGTTGGAACAAGTCCAGACTGCTATGAGGACAGGCTGAGAGAGATGAGATTGTTCAGCCTGGAGAAGAGAAGACTCCTGGGAAAACTTAGAGCAGCTTCCAGTAGAGAAAGAGGCTCCAGGAAAGCTGGGGAGGGGCTCTTGATTGGTGAGTGTGGTGACAAGACGAGGCGTGATGGCTTTAAATTGGAAGGGAGAAGATATAGATTAGACATTAGGAATAAATTCCTTCATGCTGAAGGTGGTGAGGCTCTGGCCCAGGTTGACCAGAGCAGTGGTGGTTGCCCCATCCCTGGAGGGGTTCAAGGCCAGGTTGGATGGGGCTTGGAGCCCCTGATCCGGTGGTGGTGGAACTGGGTGGGCTTCGAGGTCCCTTCCAACCCAAACTGTTCTGTGATTCTGTGATCATTTAAAAAGAAATGTAATCTCAATCAATTCTTTCTGTAGAATCTCCGTTTAAAAGTAATTTTACTGAAAGGGGCTCCATAGAGCTGGGAGGTCTCTGGATCAGGGAGCACAGGGAAAGGACAAGGGGGAATGTTTTTCAGCTGCAGGAGGGGAGATTGAGATGAGATGAGATCTTTGGAAGAAATGTTTTTCTGGGAGCGTGGGAGGAACTGTTCCAGAGCAGCGGTGTCTGCACCATCCCTGGAGGTGTCCGAGGCCGGGGTGGATGGGTTTGGGAGTAGCCTGATCCAGTGGGAAGTGTGGAACAGGAGAGAGAGAAAGGGGAGAGAGAGAATGGGGGGAAAAGAGAAAGGAGGGGGAGAGAGAGAAAGGGAGGGGAGTGAGAAAGGGGCGAGAAAGGGGGAGAGAGAAAAGGAGGGGGAAGAGAAA